>NW_026637982.1:0-331327 GCF_028554395.1 Pezoporus wallicus | reverse complement strand
GAGAAACAACTCTGAGAGCCAATAAATCGTCATTGTGATGAGTGACTATTAATCCAGTCAGATCTGTCGTTATCTCAACCCTTCGTGCCCCACGTTGGGCGCCAAAAAGAACTGTCGTGGTTTAAACCCAGTCAGGTAATTCGTTCGCTCACTTCCCCCCCCCTTTTCTTGCCCTTCCCCTGCTCTCGGAGGGATGGAGAGGAGAATTGAAAAGAATGCAACTCCCACGGGTTGAGATAAGAACAGTTTAGTAACTAAGGTATAACACACACCACTACTGCTACCACCAGTGATAATAATGATAAAGGAGATAACAAGGGAAGAGAATACAACACCTCAGCACCAGCTGACCGATAACTCGGCCCCCAAGCCCGACCAAGCTCCGACCGATACCTCCTCCAACCCTGCAGTCTCCCAGCCCTTCCGGCTAACTCCCAGTTACATCCTGGGCATGACGTGCTGTGGTATGGAATAGCTCTTTGGTCAGTTTGGGTCAGGTGTCCTGTCTCTGCTTCCTCCCAGCCTCCCCTCCTCCCTGGCAGAGCATGAGGCTCACAAAGTCCTGGGCCAAACCAAAACATCCTTGTTATCAGCTCTGTTCCCGAGCTGAAAGTCAAAACACTGCACTGCACCAGCTACCAAGGAGGAGAAAAAATGACTGCTACTGCTGAAACCAGGACACCCCGGCAGCAGCAGGCTCTGGCACTCCCTGCACCCAGAGACCTGAACAGCCACGGTCTGGGACGGGGTCTCTGTCTGAGTTGCTGTAGTCACCTTACTGCAAGCTCTCTTTCTGGAGGCAACCATATTGGCGCGCAGTCCGGGACACCAGCAACACGACCGGCTTGTTCCTCCCTGTGCCCGGTGGGCAGCGACCGGTCGCTGCCCTGTCAAAGACTTTTTCAAGGCCAGCAGCAGGGGAGTGGTCGCCGTCACCGTGGGAACGCCCCCCGTCACGTCAGCCTCTCTCTCGCAAGGGCTGCTGGGGCTTCGGGGATCGGGAGATGTTGGGAATCGCGATGTCTCTGCGCTATCCCCTCTGATTTTCCTAATCTCCGTTGACCCTCGCGTCGCTGAAGCGTGCCGGCTGTGGCTCTAGCTAGGCTAGCTCCGATCAGCTGACTGATCAGTATGCGTCAATGCTTGGTCGGGCTGGGGAGGGGGGGAGTTATCGGTTGGCTGGTGGTGAGGTGTTGTATTCTCTTCCCTTGTTATTTCCTTTATCATTATTATCATTGGTGGTAGCAGTAGTGATCTGTGTTATACCTTAGTTACTAAACTGTTCTTATCTCAACCCATGGGAGTTGCATTCTTTTTGATTCTCCTCTCCGTCCCTCTGGGAGTAGGTGGAGGGAAAGAAGGGGGGAAGTGAGTGAACGAGTTACCTGACTGGGTTTAAACCACGACAGAAGGGAATATTTAGAAACTGTATTTGTAAACTCCAGGTTTGGCATGAAAGGATGGACCTCTGCTGTCAAGAAATACCACTGTCAAAATATATGTTGATGCATTTTAATATGTGTACCAAAATTTTATCTGCTGTTTTGTTTGGAATCTGTGATGTGTGGATGTACGTGATTGCAGGTTAACAAAGCATGCAGGGGTGGTCCTGAGTGTGTCTGATTTATGAGGAATGGATAGAGAATACTGCTTTCAGAGGGAAAATCAACATTTACTGTTGCCATAATCAGAGGAGCTGAATTAGAGTGGACTGAATTTCAGATAGCTCAGCTAGGTATAAAAAAACTGTGCTATTTTCAGTTGACACTTTGTGTGTGTGTACAAAATTCCTACATAGGAACAATTGTAAAGCAAAGAAATCTTTCCCACATTCCTATAATTTGACTGACTGCGCTTCAGGAACTTATCAACTTTCTCATTACTGTTAAAAACAAGACACAAAAAGTGTAGGATCAGGTTTGTTAATCTCAAATATCTTGAATGCTTGTGGAGTCTCTTTGTTAAGTTCCCTTGCTTCTTCATGCTAGTGTGAACATAAAGACAAGGAGTTGCACAACTTTGGCTACGAGTTGTGTTTTAATAATTAAGGATTATCAATGGGAGCTATGCCAACAGTTAGCTATTTGTCAATATCATGGTAGCTGTGAAAAAAAGCAGCCTTTCCTTGTCTGCAGTAGTGTAATTGCATCTACTCAATTGAGGAAAACAAATGGTTCTCTTCCATGGTTTTACATGACTATGCTGTTGAAAAGAATAACTGAATGTAATGAGCTTTACTATCATCAAATTTTCATTTCATCTTTGGATTTAAGTGGAAATTTATGTTTGCAGGAGAACCACCTCCATTATTTTAATTTTGTGTGAAAATTTAATAATAACAGTATTTGCTTGTGTTCTTTCTATGAAAATGTAATGTTTGAAATTGTTCCTTGATGTCTAAATTGTGCTTAAATTATCTGTTATTTTCATTCAGTTTAGTTTTGTCTTTCTAAATTGTTTCTCTCCCCCAGCTCTACAGATAGTTTTAATTGGCTTAGTTGTATTAGGCAACTAATTGTAAAAACTACTGATGAACTTCTCATGAGATTGATGGCTAATTTTCATGGAATTAACAGAGCTTGTATTGAAGACTGCCACATGCAGCATTACTTTCTAGAAGGGCAGTAATTAAATGCAAGTTGTGTAGCTACTGATGCCTTTCATTGATTTTTCAGGGCACTTATTTTCTGCTCTTTTCTAGGTGAAACTGTTAGGATGAAGCTTTCTACTAGGGTGGCAATAACTCATAGATATTTTTTTAATTGTATTGCCCTATCTTGGTCTCAGGTTTGAAGTAATTTTTCTAACCTCCTACTTCCCCAGCGGGGATAAATAAGATGTTGAGAGAGATGAGACTATTCTAAGTTCCCAAGAAGAGTAAGAGTTATTTGCATGAAATAGATCAAATTAAATATCACGCAAATCCAGAAAACGCTTACAGCACAATTTAACTCACTTAAAAGCGTGTGTCCCATTTGGTGAATAGTTTCCTTTTTCAGTTAGTAATAAAAGTTGTGGATGACAACTTGGCAGTTAGGACTTTTTCATTTTGCTGGAGGTGCTCTATAAAAATTAACATTTTATGTGACAAAGACATGTTTTTGAGCTTTTTCATCATCTGTTGGATTCTGAAATTCTTACCAAAATTCAGAGGAAATGTCCAAAGTATGGGATGAAGTTTTCTGTGTATTTTCATTGCCTATTAATGCAAATTGAGAGTAACTGCAAAGTCCTGATGTGCAAAATTATCATAATATAGAAAGGCTTCTGGATGTTTGGCAGTGTTTTTTTTTTTTAATTAAAAAATTAGAATTTCTTTGATACTTAAAATATGTATTTAAATATGTAATAGAATAAGCAAAATTGAATTGTAATGGGTGTTATTAAACCTGCATCTGAAACAACTCCTTTTGCTCTTTCAATAGTGGTGATTATAAGGCTGGTCTGCAGCTTTAAACATAAAGTTAGAGCTATGAAAATAAAATTAGATTGTCATTATAATTTTAATCAAATTCCATGCAATCAGCGGCAGAATTTAAACTATAAACATCAACAACAACAACTGAATTGGAAGAGATGTTTCTGTCCTTATCCATTTTAAGCATACATACATTTTATTTATGATCTTCCTGATCTGAGAAAAATATGTCTCTAGCAGCAGAACAAACATTTATTTGAATTGCTATTACCAAACACATTTCCACAGTGGATGCTTGCTTGCTTCTTGGTAAACATTAAGCTGAACAAAGCAAAGCTAAGAATTAATTCCATTCTGAGAGAGAATTAATACTTGTACAACATATTATTACTTTTTTGTTAAAATGTTTTTATTTGATGGAGTTCACAAACAGCACACATTTCTTGATAATGTAGAACTTCTATGAGATTGAAAATCAGCCACTCCACTTGAAGAATTAAAATGTTTTGAAGATTCCTGACAATCTGTATGAGTCTAATTTTCTTCACTGACATTGAGTAGTGTAGCAGTGGGATTATTTGCATGGTGAAGTATTACTCAGCATGAATAAAGATGAAAGAAATGGGTCTTAAATTAATGTAATGTGAAGAAAATTTCAAAGACAAGGTTGCTAATAACATAGTAAGACCTCAGTTTTCCTAAGCATCAGTAAGGTGTGGATGGATGATATGTTTATGGATCTGTTGTAAGATCCATAATTATTAAACTCAACTCTGATTTAACTGGAGCTTGAGTTAAACAGGAATGTAGGACTCTGATCTGTGAGAAATCACACGAGTTGCTTTGGTGGGTCTAACTCTATGCTTAGATTGGGTAACCTCTATGTATATGCTATAATTCAGTGAAAATATATTGCTTCAGGTGGGCAAACCACCTTCGGGCAGCATAGGTAAGTAATCACTGTGTGACAGATAAAGATCAGAACAAACAGCATTTCATTTTTGCCTGTACAGATTCTTCTATAACACTGATCTCTGTGAGTATTTGCCAAGGAAATAGCAGTTCACATTGTTTTTAGAAAGGATGTGAAGACTGAGAAATAGATAAGGAAATATTATGTTATACATCGTCAAAATACAGATTTGCTAACACACCATTAGAAATGGAAATCAGAGCTTTTAAATGTGTCTGGATTAAAAAACAAACAAAACCACAAACAAACAAAACCACAAACAAAACCCAATGAAAACCACAACACAGCAAGCAAATAAAAGCACAAAACAAGCAAATAAAAGCACAAAACAAAAAAGCCCCACCAACGTAGAAGCATAGAAGCAAAAAGGCTGAAATTAGGAGAATTTATTCTATTCGGGAGGAGATGGATAAGTTTTGGTTTACTTTTTTTAAGAATCAACAGGAACATTTAGAAGGCATCAGCTGATAATGTGGAATTTAAGACAAAATAGGTATTTTGAAAGGACAGGAGAAAAGGCATGCTCCGTAGAAACTTTCTGGAATATGTCAGGATCAAATTTGTGTCAGAATGTGAAGTTCTTAGAGGAATGCAGTTTATTTTTAGTAAAAAAGACTTTTGGGTGGAATGACACAGGCATCAGAAGGTGGAGATACTTTGGATGTGTTTTCATAAAATGAAGATTGTGAGAGATGTAGAAGTGAAAAACTAAATAAAGCCTCCAGAGAACATATCAACTAAAGTAGGCATTAAGATGCTGGGAGGAAGTTCTAATGGAGAGAGTAGCCTATAGAGAAGATAGACAAATTTTAAGGGCTCCGAAAACACACTATTTTATTGCATCCTCACAAAGGTGGAAAGACATTTTAGAACTGGTGAGATCTTAAGCTTGCACAACTAAATTTGCTGTAGTGTATGTGTCACATCCCTATAAGAGCAGATGATAAAGTCTCAACAGAAAATAACCCTAACTCGGCAATAAATCATTAAGTATATATAGCAAAGACCTGCTGGATTGTGTAAACAGATGTGCAACATGGAGAAAAGGAGAGATGCTAGGATGCCAATAAATCAGTATTTTGTGCCAGGAACAAAGGGCTAGCACAAGGATGGGCACAGAGAAACAGAAAACCAAAAAACATAACCAGCAAAGGATCATAGAAAAAAAGAAATCTGTTGTAAATGTTAGAAACAAACATACAAAAGAAAGATTGGCTCAAAACTTAAAAAAGCTTATAAATATATGACAAATAATAAAATAAGCATTTGGGGATGGAAGTGGCAAAGGGAAGTTTCATCTTGACTGAACTCTTAACTCAGTTAATTTAAATCACAAAGGAATTGAAGATGTTGGCCAGCTTTAAGTTAACCAAAGGTGTTAACTTGAATAGGATGGATGGAAATTGACCTTAAGTACTTGAATAATTTTATGGAGCTATGAGTTTCTGGGAATCCACAGAAGGTAAGTGGTACCCAGAAACCACAGTAGAAAAACACAGAATAGATCTTTAAAGGGGGAATGGAGATGTGTGCAATAATAGAAAAGTGAGCCTAATGTTACTTGCAGAAAGATACTAAACTGTCTGTATGTAAATGAGAACATGAGAAGTGCATGCGGGTTCTTTTAATAAGCAAGTTGAATTCAACCTTTTCTTTGGCAGTATGTGTGAACTCATGAAAAATGGAAAAACCACCATAAGATTCAGTAAGCTTTATCTGCTGTTCACATTCTCCCATGCAAGTATGAGTGCACAGATAGTTCAAGAATTATACTTAGTGTGCTGTGACTGGTGGATTTCTGTCTAGCTGAGTGGTCATGCTTATTTGGAAGGACATGCTAAAAGAAGTTTCAGGATGCTGTTCCATACTAGTAGATTCCGTGACGATTTGAATAACTAGATATAGAGTACACTTGTAATTTCTTGGTGGATAATAGCTAGATAACAAGGTTTGCAGGTGGTTTGAAAAAAACAAGATTAGAATTCAAATTGATTTTGATGCACTGGAGAACTTTTCTGAAATCTGTGAAAAGGAATTCAATCATGATAAACACAAAATTCTTTGGTTTAGGGGGAAAAAAAACCCTTAAAATTAAATAAGACAAGATATAAGTTTTTTTTTAAATCAAAGTAAGATTATGAGGAAGGATCCTCTTTTAATTTTCTCTTCTTTGTGATTAGCATAGGAGTCTTAAAGCAATAATTAGTTTCAACACAAAATTTTCTTTTGAGTACTGGCTTATCTGAGTTTCCTGTTACGTAGACTGACACATTCACCACTGAATCAGTCATCCAACCTCCATATGAATTAATTTAACTCTGTGTAATTAGCTCAAAAGAAAGACTGTGGCAACAGCAGTGGTTTTGTCTTTTTTTTTCTTTTTTTCTCTTTTAGATTAACAGCTAGTAAAGAGACTGAAAAATAGGAAACAGAGTTGGAAGTGATGAATTTCAGTAAATCATACAGTAATCTATTCTGCCCCAAGTCAAGTTTAATTATATCTGGGATATCTCAAGTTCATCACAGTAGTAGAAATGTTTTTATTTTTGAAGTTGCTAACAAAAGCATTTTGAACACTTCTTAGTTGTGTTCACAAGAAGTTTCCTTTTCTCTTTTCCTCTTCAAGAAAGAGACTAAATGTACTGGTTTGACCTTATATTCCAAAGCAAAACTATACAAAAAAAAAAAAAACAAATTACAATAGCAAATAATAAGAGGACTCCAATAGCTTTCATTTTAAAGCATCATTTAGAATTCTGTGAGAAAAAAAAAATCATCAGCTGATATCACTACTTTTTTCATTATTTTTGTTTATATTTCATTGCAGGTTTGGTTTTTTTTTGTTGGTTGGTTGGTTGGTTGCTGGTTTTTGTTTAGAACAGAGAAATGTTTTAAAATTATTTGCAAGAAGTGTATGTATACACATAATTATGTATATATAAAAAAAAAAGGAAGCTCAGACACATAGTCCAGCCAATTTTTTTTTTTGTAGAAAAAGTTTTGTTTAGTGTTGGATAGAAGCAATGTGAAATAGCAGGTATTCAACATATTTATCTATCCCATCTGAGAGAATGCCTGTCAGGTGTGATGAATGCAATATTTTACTTGTCTTTTCTGTTATGATAAAGAAGATTTGAAACTCTAGACCCAGGCAGTTGCTGTCTCTCAATGTTTTTGAAGAATTCTCTCTTATTCTCACGAAAAGATAAACCAGCATTCCTAGTACTTTTGTTTCTTCTAATTGTTAGGTACAAGCAAGTTTGACTGCAGCTATATTTGCTATTATCTCTTTTCTTTGGGTATTTCTTTGATAAGGTTCTTAGAAGACATAGATAATATACCAGAGATATCTAGCTAGTGAGTCCTTGTCTCTGGATACAAAGGACAATCCTCATTTCTTACAGCATTCAAAGCTATTTTGATTATTGAAGTGAATTCCATTTCTGTATAGACAGAGGGAAGAATTGAACAATACCTCTTACGTCAGATTTTTCTATGTAAGAAAGTTCCTTTAAACACTCCAAAAGAATGGAGTTTTTAAGCCATGGTTGGTATAGAACTATATTTGGACAAAGTTTCCTACATTCTAAATGTGAAACAACTGGAGAAGGCATGAAATTGGAACCAACATGTTGGATTGGAATGACAGACCATTAATAAATTTTAGTTTTGGTAACATTTGATAACATAAAATTTGCAAAAGTACCTCACATTTTCTTTTCCTTGCAGGATTATCTACAGTGAACCATTACACTCTGTATATTTTTCAGTACTTAAATGTGAAGTAAATGTCCTTTTGTGTGGCAATGCATAATATGACTAAAACCAGGTGCAGACTATGAAACAAGGTTCAAGCTGCTATTTATCTTCTTTTTTTATGTAAGTCTAGTCTGTCTGAGTGCAATTATCAGTGAGGAAGATAAACTTACTTCAATAAATGCTCATACTACATTAGGTATCTTTGAGACCATTTCTGCATCTTCACATTCATGCATGAACAGCAGATAAATACCTTTTGTGGCTTCTTCACTAATATGGCACTGCTCAAGGAAAAACTGTGAGGAAAATCTTTTAATGGTTGGGTACTGATAAAGTGTGTACAACTCATATGGCAGAAATCTGGTCTAATAGAAAACCTATTATTCCTTTTTCTCATAACTGGCTACAAAAAAAAAAGATAAAGATCTTATTTGTGGATATATAAATACATTTTTCATGTATTGGTTTAGTCAATGCCTACTACAGTTATTCAGTGTTTTCAGCCTTGAAATAATAGAAGACAAAAGTTATATGCATATTGAATGAGCACCTAAAGTTGTAATGTTTCTTAATCTCTGGCATCAAATCTGTATCAAAGTTATGCAGTCCATTAAATATTTAGTTGAAGCTAAATCAGCAAAATAAGCATAAGGTACCTAAGACTGTAATCTTAGAAGGATAATTACCAGGATAGAATTGTAACATAACCTATAATGTGACATTTGAAACCAAAGCTTTCCATTTATGTGACTTTTAAGCTTTTCTACAGAGCAGATATTTCCTGTTGTGAAGTGGCATTTCTATATGGCAAAAAAACAGTGAAAGCAGTGAATTTATATTCAAAATGACATAATTTCCTCAGTATCATAGAATCATAGAATAGTTAGGGTTGGAAAGGACCTTAAGATCCTCTCGTTCCAACCCATCTGCCATGGGCAGGGGCAACTCAAACTGAACTATACCACCCAAGGCTCTGTCCAACCTGGCCTTGAACACAGCCAGGGGTGGACCATTCACAGCCTCCCTGGGCAATCCATTCCAGTGCCTCACCACCTTAACAAGAAAGAATTTCTTCCTTATGCCCAATCTAAACTTCCCCTGTTTAAGTTTTAACCCATTACCCTTTGTCCTATCACTACAGTCCCTAATGAGTAGTCCATCCCCAGCATTCCTATAGGCCCCCTTCAGATACTAGAAGGCTGCTATGAGGTCTCCACGCAGCCTTCTCTTCTCCAGGCTGAGCAGCCCCAACTTTTTCAGCCTATATTCACACGGGAGGTGCTCCAGTCCACTGATCATCCTCGTGGCCCTCCTCTGGACTTCTCCCAACAATTCCATGTCCTTTTAATGTTGAGAATACCAGAACTGCACACAATACTCCACGTGAGATCTCACGAGAGCAGAGTAGAGGGGCAGGATCACCTCCTTCGACCTGCGGGTCACACTGCTTTTGATGCAGCCCAGGATACAATTGGCTTTCTGGGCTGCAAGCGCACACTACTGGCTCATGTTCATTTTCTCATCAACCAACACTCCCAAGTCCTTCTCTGCAGGGCTGCTCTGAATCTCTTCTCTGCCCAACCTGTAGCTGTGCCTGGGATTGCTCCGACCCAGGTGTAGGACTTGCACTTGGCATGGTTAAACCTCATGAGGTTGGCATCAGCCCACCTCACAGGCGTGTGAAGGTCCCTCTGGATGGCATTCCTTCCCTCCAGCGTATCAACCGAACCACACAGCTTGGCGTCATCGGCAAACTTGCTGAGGGCGCACTCAATCCCACTGTCCATGTCAGCGACGAAGATGTTAAACAAGACCAATCCCAACACCGATCCCTGAGGGACACCACTTGTTACTGGTGTCCAGCTGGACATTGAGCCACTGACCACAACTCTTTGTGTGTGGCCATCCAGCCAGTTCTTTATCCACGGAGTGGTCCATCCATCAAATTGATGTCTCTCCAATTTTGAGACAAGGATGTTGTGTGGGACAGTGTTGAACGCTTTACACAAGTCCAGGTAGATGACATCAGCTGCTCTACCCCTGTCCATCAGTTCTGTAGCCCCATCATAGAAGGCCACCAAATTGGTCAGGCAGGATTTCTCCTTAGTGAAGCCATGCTGGCTGTCACCAAGCACCTTGTTGATTTTTCATGTGCCTTCGCATGCCTTCCAGGAGAATCTGCTCCAAGATTTTGCCAGGCACAGAGCTGACACTGACTGGTCTGTAATTCATTCCCCGGGTCATCCATTTTCCCCTTCTTGAAAATAGGTGTTATATTTCCCTTTTCCCAGTCATCAGGAACTTCACCTGACTGCCATGATTTTACAATGGCTTAGCAACATTGGTACAATGGCTTAGCAACATTGGTACAGTGGCTTAGCAACATCGTTTGCCAGCTCCTTCATGACCTGCAGATGGTTTTCTTTCAGGTCCCATGGACTTGTGTACGTTCAGGTTCTTAAGATGGTCTCGAACCAGATCCTCTCCTACACTGGGCCTAGGGTCTTCATTCTCACAGTCCCTGTGTCTGCCTTCCAAGACTTGGATGGTGTCGTCAGAGCCTTTGCCAGTGAAGACCGAGGCAAAGTAGTCGTTAAGAGCCTCAGCCTTCTCCAAATCCAGGGTGTCCAGTTCTCCTGATAGCTTCTGGAGGGGAAATGTATAAAATGTAGTAGAGTTTCTTCAGTAGAAAATATAACTGGTGATTTACTTGAGCCTAGGAAAAAAATACTCAATATTACTTTTGCCCAGAACAAAGGTTCTAAGGAGCATATTTGCTGCAGGAGATTGTGCATATGAAACCTGAATCAAATCCCTAGAAAGCTATGGAAAGTCTCTCATTTCATCAGTATTGAGGAGCAGGATTATTACACATCTTAGGGGGTGCTGTACTTAAGTTGGATAGTTATGGATGTACACAGATACTCCCGTTTTTTTTAGAATTACAGTACACCCACTGCTGAAAAAGCTTGTTAAAACACAGTGCGTACAAATAAACTTTGTTGAAGCTGTGTCTGTCCAGCCTATTACTTAAATAATTGTGCCATGGTGGAGCAGGCATTTGCTTATATTTGTATGAACTCTCCAGAGGAATCAATGGAGTTTTCGGAGCAACCTAGGAATTCTTATTTCACAGAAAATTTCAGTCTGCAGAGAGTGTAGGAAAAAGCACATCACCTATAGAAACCTCTGCAGATAAAAGAATAGCTGTCATAGTCTTTGGAGAAGAGGAGATGCAACTAGAACAAATGCCCTTGACTATATCAGATTTAGATTCCTACAGTTTATTTCTGTATGCCAATTAACCATGTTGTTGAGGGATATTAGTTGTTTAGCTTAAATATGTTTTAAATAGAATGAGTCAGAGTTATAACATTGTGTGGTTTAATATGCTATTTTCTCAGCTTTGCTTACTTAGCTTTAGTAGCTAGATTTGCTGAAGCCTTAGGCTGTAAACTGTGGACTTTCACCTAGGCATGCTTTTGACTGGAATAGAGCTAATTTTTGTAGTAGCTGGTACAGCTACTGCTGTGTTTATTGTTTAGTATGAGAAGAGTGTTGGTAAGACACTGAAGTTTTAGTTGTTGCTAAGTAATATCCTAGGTCTAGGATGTTTTTAGTGCCTGATGCTCTGCTGGCAATCAGGTGCACAAGAAATGCAGATGTGAAGGAGGCCACAACTGTCATCAACAGCTAATGGCCTGCATGTATAGAAACAGAGAAAGGATCCAATAAGGTGTTAGAAGACTCCAGACCAAAATTCACCATTGGACTAAAAAGCATGTGAGGGGAGGGTGCATAAACTGTAAGGGTATAGTTACCCATAGATTTCTTTGGAGCCCACCTTTGGAGACCCACAGCTCGAGCTGCCCCTTTTGCTGTACCACTCAATTATTAAACCACTTTTTCCTGGAACTGGTCATCTGAGACTGGTGCAGGAAATACAGGGTTGAGCCTGAAGGAGGAGGGAGCGTGCCTGAAAATGAGTGTGTGTGTGAGTGAGGAGCCAAAAGGAGCACCCATTGGCTAACTGGAGTTACCCAGCGTGGACGGTTTCCGGTTGTAGCTAAGATAGCTGGGAGGTTAACTGAACTATCCATGTATTGTGTAATTGACATATCTTTAAGAGATATTAATAAATGAATATGAACAGTGCAGCATCTTGTCTATCTAGCAGTTTGGCCATCCAGTGAAGAAACGGGCAGTAAGACAGATATCCTGCAAAATATCCTGCTTAGACGGATTCAGACACCCAAAGCAACCTGTTAATTTCAGCATTTCTGATCTTCAGCTTTGTGCTACTTCCGTCAGATTGCTTATCCATGAGAAATAAAAGAGTAGAATTGTTTTTTTTTTATCTAAATCTGACAAAATTATCTCAATCTCTAATTGCTGGCATCTTTCACTGTCTAAATCTAACTTTCATCTGCTGAGGACTGTGAGAGGGAATCTTAGGTAGACATTAGCTTCAGCTAAGTTTTTCAAATACTTTGGATACCATTCACCCTCTATAACATACTCTTCTGGGCTTTCTAATTCTTTCTGAGGCCAGAAGCATTTGACTGCAGCAACTACAATTTCTAGATGTAATCACTATATTCAGTAAATCCTTCACAGAGACAGTAATTTTTGATGTAGCATTGTATCCTAATTTATTATGTTATAGTGATACACACCTTTTATGAGAATTAATTACATGGAAATAAAAACAAGTGAACAAATTGCTTGTGCTTTGTGAGTACTCTGTTTACTTTGTTTTAGCACTTCAATGCAGATGCTGCAGTTCAGGAATAATAGGGAGGTGCCTGAAACTAGTGACTTATGTGTAAAACATAAATATTCTTTTTAGCATTTGTTTGTTTCTGAGTGGTGAATTGCTAGTGAACAGAATGTGGAAATCTGAAGGCACGAATTTTACATTATACATGGCAGCATGGCATTATATTAGGAAGTGACTACCATAACAGCACAAGTAAATAATAGCACTTTAGGGAACAACAACCTCACAGCAAAAATCATTGCACCAAGAATCTGTGTGTTGTCTTCTTGACTTTTTTTAGTTATGACTCAAAGTGACTTAATTTCAGATGAGAAGGTAAGATTTTGTCCAAGATGAATAGATATGAGAGAGTATCAGCTGTCAAGGGACACAAAACCTCACAAGATGTTGAATAATACTTTCAAGATGCAGTGGCACTGACTGCTTTTTATATTTGTCATGGTTTAAGCTCAGCCATAAATCACGCAGTCGCTCTCTTACTCTCTCCCCCCCTTTTTTTTCTCCCCACTCCCAGAGGGATGGGAAGGAGAATTGAAAGAATGTAACTCCCACAGGTTGAGATAAGAACAGTCCAGTAACTAAGGTATAACACAAATCACTACTGCTACCACCAATAATAATAATGATAAAGGAAATAACAAGGGAAGAGAATGCAACACCTCACAACCCACACACCCATAAAACCCAGCCCAATCAAGCACCAACCGATACCTTGTCCCACCCTGGCAGTGAGCTAGCCCTTCTGGGTAACTCAGTTACATCCTGGGCATGACGTGCTATGGTACGGAATACCTCTTTGGCTAGTTTGGATCAGGTGTCCTGTCTCTGCTTCCTCCCAGCTTCCCCTCATACCTGGCAGAGCATGAGGCTCAGAAAGTCCTTGGTCAGACTAATGTTTGAGCAGTAACTAAAAACACTGGTGTTATCAGCTCTGTTCCCAGGCCGAAAGTCAAAACCGCAGCACTGCACCAGCTACTAAGAAGGAGAAAAATGACTGCTACTGCTGAACCCAGGACAATATTTTAATAGATTCTCAAATCTATTTAAAACTTGGGCTTATACCACACTTTTTGTATTAAAGAAATAAGAGTAAATATGCACACCTTGTGCAAAGACAGCTGAAGCTGCTCCATGAGTATCCTTCTTGGAAGGACAAGTATTGAATGGAGTGCAGTAACACTGAAATTTGTTTTGGAATAATATATAAACAAGGTCATGCAGATTTTTACTCATTATATCAAAACTAACAGGTTACATCTGTGGAATAGCCATACAGCTTTTAAATTCAAGCTGAAATATTTCTATAAATCTGAGCTCAATTGATAATGCATTGGGCTAGCACTATGAATTTCAGTACCATATTCCTGTAATATATTCTGGGAAGTGTTTGTTAAGATTGTAGTAAGAGAAAAGTACTCTGGCTCCATAAGGCATTGTTTGAGAATATCATATATTCAAGATAACACCAAAAGAAAAAAATAGAATATCTAAAGTTTTTCACATACAGGTAAACCTCAGTTTTGCAGAATCAGACAGACTTCCAGTCAGGCACATGGCACATATCCTTTTCATGGAGGCATTCTTTGCCAGTATGGTCATTAGAGCTCTTGCAGGGTTTTATTAGAAGAAAAATCCAATTCATCTTTTCTGGTGTTTGGAAAAAACATTCATGTGAAATCATGCTGCTTCACTCGAAGATGAAAACAAGGACAAGTGGCACCAAGTGGAAACTGCTTACGAACTCCTCTATGTTTAGCTAGCCAATTTTATCCTATGGCCAAAGGATATCCCCAGCCCAATGCAGTCATGAAGAAAAAGTTATATATGCAGCATTGCACAGGTTAGCACAGTACAGCACTTCCTGTGCCTGCTCATGTTAACTGCTCAGTGGTCAGTAATTTTTTCACGTGCAACAGCTTCCCAGCTAAGATCAAGACAAGGATGCCAAAGAAGTACTCTTCATCAGGGACTGTGGTGACAGGACAAGGAATAATAAGTTCAAATTTAAACAGGGGAGATTTAGGTTGGATGTAAACAAGAAATTATTTATTGTTAGAATGGCGAGGCACTGGAACAGGTGGCCGAAGGAAGCTGAGAATGCTCCATCCCTGGCATTGTTAAAGGCCAGAGTGTACAGGGCCTTGGGACACATAGTCTAGTGTGAGATGTCCCTACCCATGGCAAGGGGTTAGAACTAGATGATCTTAAGGTCCTTTCCAACCCAAACAATTTTATGATTTTATGAGCACAGCTCATTATTCAATGCAAACGTGCTCTTTTAGGTTTTCATAATCTCAGCCTGATTCCCCAGACTTCAGCCTTCCATAACTGAAGATAAGGATCTTCCATAAATGATGGTACTAGGGAGAAGTTATGCTTCCTGAAGTATATTGAGAAAAGATGATAAATATTAGTTATGTTACACTTTCCTACATGTATTAAACACTAAAGCAGTTGGAAATAGTGGCACTTACCACTGTTTCACAGGACATCTGAGGTAAATTTAGATCCAGAAATTGACAGGTTTCAATGCTTCAGCTGTGTTAAACATAACACAGTAAATTTGTTCCAGTGTGATACTAGGTCTCTGATCATTGAGATTAAGAAAAGCTTGAGCTGGATTATTAGTATGATGGTTTTCTTATATAGCAAATGCCCTTTTTGTATGGATTGTTATTATTTCCCAACTACTGGAAAAAGGGAAATATAACCCCTATTTTCAAGAAGGGGAAAATGGATGACCCGGGGAATTACAGACCAGTCAGTGTCAGCTCTCCTCCTGGCAAAATCTTGGAGCAGATTCTCCTGGAAGGAATGCGAAGGCACATGAAAATCAACAAGGTGCTTGGTGACAGCCAGCATGGCTTCACTAAGGAGAAATCCTGCCTGACCAATTTGGTGGTCTTCTATGATGGGGCTACTGAACTGATGGACAGGGGTAGAGCAGCTGATGTCATCTACCTGGACTTGTGTAAAGCGTTTGACACTGTCTCGGCACGACATCCTTGTCTCAAAATTGGAGCGACATCAGTTTGATGGATGGACCACTCGGTGGATAAAGAACTGGCTGGATGGCCACACACAAAGAGTTGTGGTCAGTGGCTCAATGTCCAGCTGGACACCAGTAACAAGTGGTGTCCCTCAGGGATCGGTGTTGGGATTGGTCTTGTTTAACATCTTCATCGCTGACATGGACAGTGGGATTGAGTGCGCCCTCAGCAAGTTTGCCGATGACACCAAGCTGTGTGGTTCAGTTGATACGCTGAAGGGAAGGAATGCCATCCAGAGGGACCTCGACACACTTGTGAGGTGAGCTGATGCCAACCTTATGAAGTTTAACCATGCCAAGTGCAAGTCCTACACCTGGGTTGAAGCAATCCCAGGCACAGCTACAGGTTGGGCAGAGAAGAGATTCAGAGCAGCCCTGCAGAGAAGGACTTGGGGGTGCTGGTTGATGAGAAAATGAACATGAGCCGGCTTCAGTGTGTGCTTGCAGCCCAGAAAGCCAATTGTATCCTGGGCTACATCAAAAGGAGCGTGGCCAGCAGGTCGAAGGAGGTGATCCTGCCCCTCTGCTCTGCTCTCGTGAGACCTCACCTGGAGTATTAAGTTCTGGTGTCCTCAACATAAAAAGGACATGGAACTGTTGGAAGAAGTCCAGAGAAGGGCCACGAGGATGCTCAGGGGACTGGAACACCTCCCGTATGAAGACACGCTGAGGAAGTTGGAGCTGTTCAGCCTGGAGAAGAGAAGGCTGCGTGAAGACCTCATAGCAGCCTTCTAGTATCTGAAGGGGGCCTATAGGGATGCTGGAGAGGGACTCTTCATTAGGGACTGTAGTGATAGGACAAAGGTTAATCGGTTAAAACTTAAACAGGTGAAGTTTAGACTGGATATAAGAAAGACATTCTTTACCGTGAGGGTGGTGAGGCACTGGAATGTGTTGCCCAGGGAAGTTGTTAATGGTCCATCCCTGCAGTGCTCAAGACCAGGTTGGACGAGGCCTTGGGTGATATGGTTTAGTATGAGGTGTCCCTGCCTATGGCAGGGGGGTTGGAACTAGATGATCTTAAGGTCCTTTCCAACCCTAACTATTCTATGATTCTATTGTATGAGATCTACCAAGTAATAAAGGGATAAATATCTGACCTATTTTTAAGCTTTTTTTTTCCTCTTATTGGCACAAAGTTGAAAGAACTGTTCAGCCACCCAAACAAATTTTTACGAATGATATTTGTCTCCTTGTTTGAGCAGAAATCCATGTGGTTTTCATGAACTGTAAGAAAAGCTATCAATTGAGCTGAGTGCAGCCAATTGTTTCTCTTTTACAAAAGATATCATGCAAATCACTGTGCAACTTAGTGTCAGAAGAGCAGTTAATAATACCAGTTTAATTGACTGACTAAGTATAGTGAAATGAAACAGGCAATAATGATTATATGCAGCTTATAATGATTACTACAGACTGGAAGTGCTGTGGTAAACCATAACCATAAATGAAGGGAAACATTAGGTTAAGTGTATTCAGTGCTAAAAATCTAGGTAGCTAGACTCAAAAAGGCATCACTTTAATGAACTTTCTAAAAAATAATTTAAAGCTTAAGAAAAAAAATCAAAAGACTATTTTTACATTACAAATATAAATGTGGTACAACTCTCCAATTCAGTGTGTGACCCCAGATTCACAAAACTATGCCTGGAAATACAGTTTATCCTACTGAATATAATCCAATATTTTCTGTTGATTGTAACAATTCTTTATTCTATTGAAATTCAGAGCAGTTTGCAGCCCTCAGAAGTATCTGCACTTAGTGATTAGAATCACCTGTGGCAGAGACAAATAGGAGAATGGACTTTAGGAAAGAAATCCTTAATAATTCTGTAGAATAAATATCCAATTTTTAAATAGTTTTAAGTAGCTGAGGGATGGGATTAAAGGTTTTAAGTAAGTCTGCTTATGCCATAAAAAAATGAAACAGTTTACATATGGAAAACATGGGTGACCAAACCTAATTATTTAGTTTAATGCCATGTAAAGTACATGTGGTCTTTAATAGATAATATTTTCTCCTTCTAATCTGTAGGACTTTGACTAAGTGTATTGAAATTTGAGTGAAAGTTGCAATGTTTTTATTTCTTTGATCTGTTTGAATAAATATATATGAAAAATAAAGTTTCTTAAGTAGCTGTTACTGTGATTACCTGTGTGTATCAGTGTATTGCAAATTTAAAAGCGAATGTATAAAAAATGAAGATTGGTGGGGTTTTTAAACTGGTCAGAACCCATCATTAATGTTCTGTGGAGTATGATGGATGCAGAGTGTGTAATAAGTCTTGTGAAACTCATGTTTCTTGTGAAACTCATGGGATTGTTTAGATCTAGCTAGGTTTTCCTGACAGTGCTTTTATTGATTTTATTATCCGCTCATTTGCTGTTATTCTCATCATTCCCAGGAAGGAAAGAAGGAAGAACTGGTTAATCCTGATTAGCTAATTAATCCTTTGTTTTACTCAGCATATATTTTTGTGCCAAGTGTTATCCCTCCTTCTGCAACACTCCCTTCACAACATTTTGGAAAGACTCTTTTCCTCCCTCCCTGTGAAGAAAGGGCCAACACACGGATGCATGAGTGCAGTCTGTGACCACTCGGGGTCCCTTCATGCTGAAACTTGGCGCCTTGCACAAGTCATTTATCAAGCTTTCTGTAACAGCGCTTCTTGGAGTGGTGGACACACTTATTGTTGGCAAGCCTCAAATACCTAATTTGCTTTCAAAGAACTTGGGGAGTCATTTTAGTTCTGCTGTGCAGTACTGCAGAAGACCATAGTTTTTGTTTCTGAGGATGAGTTTCTCTACAGGGACCAGGACTGCAGTTTCTTCAGTGTTATACCATTGAAACATTACAATGGGAAAAAATAGTTCTTTGTGTGCTGAAGTACTGCTATGCTCCACTGAATATCAAGGACCCCTTCATGAGTGCTGACTCGGCATCCTATTATCAGTCTTGGCCGTGTGTTTCTTATATTGAGAAATATTTCTTCTGGAAAACTTTGGCTTCCTGTGCTGAAATAATGTCTAACGATATAGCATAGTAAATTTTGGGAATAACAGAATACTGGGAGTGAAAGCCTAGCTGCATGAAAATCACACAAGTTTTGTTATGGAATTCAGAAAAGCCAGGACACTATGTTCCAAGAAGTTAAAATATGTTTTCAGACACAGTTGCTGAGAATTGTCAAATGCAAAAATACACAAAGTTTGATAACAAAATGCATTTCCTAGTTGATATTTCTTATCAAAGCCTTGTGGTGTGAGCAAGGCTGATACCATGATAATTCTAATAATACGCATGTATGCTCAATATTGAAGAGTATATATAAAAAATAAAGGTATTTAAAACTTTTGCATAATTTTAGCTGGTATATGTGTAGGCAAGTGATTGACCATAGGCCTTAAGTTTCAGTGAGGGCACAGCACAAATTTTATTAAAACCTATATTCAATTATTTTACTGGGATGCCTCCTTTCTTCTTCTGTGTCTTCCTCTCTATTAAAATCATTATATTATTTTAGCTAACTTATATATGAAGGATCACTGTTTCCTTCCACCAGCTGTTTCTGTATTGTAGTTGTATTTCCCTATTTGCAGGTAATATTCTGCTTCCTTGTACAGGCTTCAGGAAGGAAGTTACTGTGTGTAAAATGGTGCTGCTACTATACTGGGCCTTTGCTGGGCTTTTGCGTTGAGTTCTGTATTCTTCTTTTAATATACTTGCATTTTTCAAGTGAGTGAAAGTTTTCAGTTTTTGGTTTAATGACTAAATTACTTACATACTTCATTGAATAATCTGAAAAGTTTTAACCAAAGAATCAATAATTTCAATGGAAAAGGCATTCATTAAAGCAATGGGAGTGCAAGCTCATCCGTATAAATGTAGACCTGGAAATCAGCAAATGGTTTGGTATAATGACATTGTAGGTAATAAGTGTTTATGGAGGAGGAACAAAGAAGCAGGGCTTATCTCCTAATGGAGATCAGATGTGAACAGGTCAAATTTTTTAGCCCCTCAAGGGTGCACTAAAATTGAGTCAAACAAACCAGTTCAAATGATTCAGAACTATGTTCAGAGGTAGTCTGTTCTGTTTATTTACTTTACTGCTGAAGGTGTGTAAAATATGTGCTTGTGCTTCTCAGGTTATAAAAGTAAAATGTATTTTATGACGGAAAGATTATTGGTTCTGAGTGAATATCCAAACACTACTCAGAGAAAGAAAGGGATATCAGTCTAATTCTTAGCAGATATCATCATCACAAAAGCACAGGCACTATTAGTAGCCTTATTAATTGTTATCACTAACAGAAAAATAAGCATAAGAAGAATTATACCTTTACTTTAGGAAGTGTATTTAGGTCATCGTTTAGGATTATGAGGGGTTTTTCTTGCTTTCCTTTCTGTAAATATTCTACAGTTAAACCTATGTGTTGTCCTTTTAGAAATTTCCACTACTTGAAGTTTTAGTGGTCATAAGAACATTAAATAAACCAGTTTCTCAGTATTTCCCAGCAATATAGCTTCATTCTCATTTGGTATGTGTAAAAATTTCAGTTACTCTAGCAAAAATATTGAATATCATAAAATACTAACAAAATACAGTACTCTGTATTTCACACATATATCAGTGTCAGTAACTGAAAATATATTTGAAAGTCTACAGATGTTGGAATGTTTTTGTCACACAACAAACCTCTGTACTGAAATGGCAATTTCAGCTAGTGAAATGGAAAATGCTTTGGAAGCCGAAGCTTCTTAGTTTATATAGTCAGTACTACTGTTGTGGGACAATGAAGACTTGTCAAATGTACTTGTCAATCAGCCTACATGGTAGGTCATAGTAGATATCTCTCTGTGGACATATTCAACACCCATCTGGACAGGGTCCTGGGCAATCTGTTCTAGCTGTGCAGCTGGACTAAATCTTGATAGGTCCCTTTCTACCTAAATGATTCTGTATTCTGTTATCAGTATTTACAGGTGTGCAACAGTAAGAAAAACCTTTGGAATAACATGCTGTAAAGAAGCACTCTCTGTCAGCTTGCATGCGGTATATGTCTTTAATTTCCAAGTCAAGTATTAGTTTTGTCACTATTATGATTTCTGTGCTAAAAATATGTGATTTGTTTTACTTAGTGGAATAATTTGGGTCGTTGTGCTCTCGTTAAGACAATTTTACAGCAGGGCTACAGTCACAGGACACTAAAGTAGTTAAGTTGCCCAATAACAATGAGGTTCACTGCAGGCATGGTGTGCGAAGCTCTTCCCCCATCTCTCCTAGGGGTCCTCATCCTTTACCCTCCTGTCATGTACTGGGACAAAACCGCTCAATTTGTGAAGATATGATCAAAGCTTTTCTGCATCAGTGTCAGGCGTTCAGAAGTACAGGTTTGGAACAAAATCATTCCATTGTGAAGGAAAGGAAGGAAATGAAGTCTGCGAGACAGACTTTTTCATGTATCCAGCTTCTTGGTCGCCTTTGAAAAATGGGTCTCACTTTAAAAGTTTTATTTTGTACTGTAACTACTGCAGTGTGGTGCAACAATCCTAGTATATACTGTAACTTGGCAGAACTATGTTAGAGCATTTTGGAGGTTGGAGTATGTATGAGATAGGAGACTTTTAGCTCTGCCTGTACAATATGATCCTTAATGGGTAAGCTACATCCTGCAATTGCTAATTACAAGGAGGTATCTAAATACAGAACAGCTAACTGCTGTGTGGAGCCCAATAATAAAGGTTTTGTAAATATTTTCCTTACAAAAGAAAAAAAAAACAACCCAGAAAACACTGAGAGAATGAAAATTATCCAGAAGAAAATTTTCTGACTGCCTGTAAATACTGTGCAACATTTAACCCCTCCTAGATCCCACATTCTGCCAGACAACTGTTGTGACCCAGGAGATGGAGACCCCACTATTTGAAGCCAAACTGATCACTGGGAGCATTTCTTACAGCAGCAATGCCTTAGAATGAATTAGTAATTCATTCTCTCCTGTAACCTACAGTCTTCACTTCAAGTTTAATGATCATTGCATTTTATCTGGTTTGTTATTTGCCTTATAGTGGGAAGTGGTATGCCAATTTAATCATATTACTTTTTTCTTTTTTTTTTCAAGAAAGACTAATTTTCATGCTTTCTTAAATTTCATTTTAATAAGTCTGTATATAATATGACAAACAGTAAGCAGTTGAGTCTCAAGGATTTAGAGATCTGCAAGGTTTTACCTTATGACTCACACTATGATTCAAGTAATCCAAATTTATTTAAAGATTTATGTAACTAGTTCTGTGATTCATCCTTCGATTTCTACAAAACATCTGTTTTAAACATCTCTCACAGTATTTCTAAATCAGGTGAGGCAGATTTAGCTGCATTCAACTCACTGTGAAGACAATTAAAAATAAATTAAAAAAACAAAACAAAACAGAAACAACAAACCAAACCCAACAGAGACACTTCCTTTAAGTAGGAGACCAAGAAGGGAAACAGTCGCTTTTAGAATTGTGTTTGAAACATTTCCTCTTCCCATATATTATCAAAGGAGAAAAAAAAACACTCACAGAGTGTACTGCCTCTATCTTATAATGGTGTAATAAACACTTAGTGTCTGGGAATTTATTCATGTGCATGAGTTTTAGGAACTTTAAGAGTGGCTATTTCAGGAGATGCAGAGTTTTAATTCAAGTAAAGAGCTGTCATTTAGGAGGGGAACTCCAGAATGTATTTGGGAGCTGAACCAATAGACAGAGTTGAAATGTGGCTATTTGATTTGACCTCAGGCAATGTAGCTGTTGTATGGCCACTTACCTGGGGAAAGGCTCAATTATACTTGCCTGTAGCACTGCATGAAGCTACAGCTGGAATAGGAAGGAAAATTGGTATTAGCACTGGCAGTAGCTCATTGATTATTTTTTGCTAAAAAAACATTTGCCTTTTTGTGTCCTTGATAGCCAAATAATGTACATTCTAATCACAGAATGATTGAGGTTGGAAGGGACCTTTGAAGGTCATTTGGTCCAGCCCCCATCTCAAGCAGGATAGCCTGCAGTCAGTTGCCCAGGACCATGTTCAGATGGCTTTTTGAATGTTTTCAGGGATGGAGACTCCACAGCCTCTTTGGGCTACCTGAAGTTTGGTTTTTCTGTGTCTCTGCATGCTCAGACAGTCTCTGTATTCTTTGGAGGTTACTTATCCACCTTCTGTATGTTTCCTTCTTGTGTTTGTTTTCCCAGGAGTTCATCCATGCGGGCCTCCTAGCATTTTGCCTGCTTCCTGCTCATCAGGATGGACTGCTGGTGGACGGTTTGGAAGTCTTGATCCTTGAATACTTCCCAGCTTTCTTGGTTCCTTTTCCTTTGAGGATAGTATCATGTGAGACTCTATGAAGATATCTGAAGAGGCCAAAGTCTGCTCTCCTGAAGTTCAGTGTTCTTGTCATCTTTCTCAGGATCCATTCTATGACCTCTGTAGCCAAGGCTGCCTTTGACCTTCACAACCCCAGTGAGCCCCTCATTGCTGGTGAATATGACAGGACATCTCTCCTTGTTGGCTTCTCTATCACTTGATTCACAAAGTTGCCATTGGTTTCCAGAAATTTGGTGGACTTTTTGCTGTGTAGAGTCTCCAGAAGATTACATTAATTATACACAGAGAAAGCAAGCTAACTGACTCCAAGGAGTATTGTGAGCTTATTATTTATCATATATAGTCCTAAGTAGTCTCTGCTCATATGCTTAATGACCCAATTTCCTTTTCCAATCAACATGTAGCTTCACTAATCAACTTTAGTTTATTTATTATACTACATAACAGAAGAATATGGCTGTGCTCTCAAATTTGATTTAAAAAAATATATTTCTATCTCTGCCCGGGTGTTAACTTTCATGAGTACAGAAAATAATAGACAAATAATACTGATTCATCTCCAAAACATCAATATTGAATAAAAACGTATTTCAAGTTTAAGATACAGAGACATTTGCATTTAGACATGTCATGGCTTTGAGAAAAGTTTTTTTCCCAATGGCTCTTGTTAAATTAGTTTTAATTGTTAATCATACTTTCTGCAAAGTCCAGAACACAACAAATTTCAGTTTTGAAACTGTCCTGTACCTGACTTCTACAGAATATTCAATTCAGATCAAATAATAATGCTTTTTTTTTGTAAATTATTATATATGTTGAGAGTAGAATTGACCAAAGGAACCTTTTTGGAATCTAAAGAATCAAAGTCTCTTGATTCAAAATGCTGATTTTTGTCAGAACTTTAGGAGAGAAAAGGTCTCCTTGACAGTGCTAAGAAGATTTTATTTGCATGATTTTTGGTTTTGGGTTTTTTTTTTGGCATATGATAGGAAATATTTAAAATTAAGATTTCAAGTAAATTTTACCTCTGCAAGATGTAATTTCCCCCATAAAGCTCAAAGGAAAATTTAGGTATACAATGTCAAAACAAATTTTCTTTTTAGGAAGACGTTCACAGACCTGATTGGGCAAATCGTTAGGGAATTGTTCAGTGCAGATGTTACTGTGGAATGGTAACTAATATTTTCCACACTGAGATCAGGTTCAAACTGAAGAAGAAGTATGAATTCCTGTATGATGAAAATGAACTATTTAGGAACTGTCGTGTTGTTCTCATCAGTGTTTAAAAAAGAACAACAACAAAAAAAAAAAAAACGAAAAAAAAAAAACCTCAGCACTAATGAACACTAAATGGAATGGAAACTCTGTTTGAAACCCACACATGAGACTGAGTTTTACTGTGTTATATGTAATAACCAAATAGTGTAATCAATATCGGTTAAACTTTTTCATGCTACATGTATGTAAAACTTTGCTTACATGTTCAAACACCATATCTCATGTTTAACTTTGTTTTGCATATTCTTTTTCTTGCCTTTCTTTTTTTTTAAGTTGTTGGAATTGTCTATTAATTCTGTAGGAAGCTATTCATTTTTCACTTTCCACATTATCGATATTTTTCAACATTGCTACCCTAATTCTGAATACACTGAAGATGTAGATACACATTTTGCTCTTGTTTTTTAGTAGAAGATTTGAGAATTGAGTTTTTTTACCATGTTGGGTTTGCAATCATGAAATACTGAAGTTTGTTGAGATTTTGAAACTGAATTGTGGATGGCTTTTGCCACTGAATCACTAATGCTGCAAAGCAGAACAGTCTGTATTTCAAGCTTCTGAAGAAAAGTGAAAAAAAGACGAAAGAGCAGCATGTGTACCACATTATCAAAATGTGAACTGGAGTATATCATACCTGCTAAGCAGGCTCTGACAGTCTTCTTCCCAGTAATAGACCAAAGCTTCTCTTTTTTTCTCTATATGACGTAAACTTTTTTTTGATCCACTTAATGAAGCATGGTAGTAGTTCTGGAGGCCTCAAGAGGAGACGTGTATATGAATTTATGATCTAATGAATGTTAGAGCTTTCTGAAAGCACATTATAACTCTGCAAATGGTAGTGCTTATAATAATACAGACTAGGTGTTCAGGACTTTGACAAAGTACCATATGTGCCTCAATATTTGTGTGTGCATGGGAGGGAGCAGGATTTAGGTTGCCGTGGCAGGTGCTGAGGTATTTGAAGAGTCTCAGAACAGTCAGAAGATGTTCTGAACCATATGTGTAAAAAAACCACTTAAAGTGGCAAAATTGAGGGAATGAGCTTGAAGGGAGGTGGAAAAATAGACTTGTTTTGTACTTTCCCTTAAACATTTAAAAAGAGTCTCCTGAAAGAATTAAGATCATAGGAACCTTTGTTTGGGAAGAAGAATAAAAAAAAAAAAGTTTGCTAAACTTAGCTAAATAAACAATTTGACATCATTGTCACAGAATAGAGCTAACACTGCAGACTTCATCCACTTGTATTTGTGTTTGTTCATACATATTGATCACTGATCAAATAGGCAAATATTGGTATAATAGGATCACAGTGTGATCATAAAGACCTGAAATAGCACAACTATGCTTCAGAACAGTCATCAGAGTCTTGAATGAGTCATGAGGACTTAAACTGAAAACTTTTGGAACAAAGAAATACATAAAAATGATCTAACACAGGAAGCATCCAGTAGTTTTCAAATGGCATCACGCAGTATTAATATTTGGATAACAAACATCTATCAATATCTATTGCCACAGGGTGTTTAAGAATGGACAAAGGCAACAGAAATCATTTTCCTTGCTCTGGTGATGCAGAACTATCTGCCTTGACTATCTTTAAAAGTGACACGATTCACAAGACTTACAATCAGGAGAAAACACACCCCAGATGAAACTTGGACAATAGTGAGTGCATATTCAGTTACCTAAGATAACTGTTAATGTTTATCAGAGGTAGTATTTTACCACTTGTCTCTCAGGTTTGTCTCTCGTATTATGAGTTTTGCGAGCCAGATTTATATTACTCTATGTCATGTTTCTTAGATTTTTTTTTTTTTTTAAGTGGGGGAAGGGAGTGATATTCTCAGACTGTAAATGTGTACTTTTCATTGGGTTGTACTTTAGGATTTCTTAGGAGCTGACACAGATATGGTACATAATAGTCACTTAATATTGAGAGTGTAGAAGAGTGTATTTTACTGGAAACAGGAACATTGACATACTTTTGTAGTATTTACAGTGACTGCCTTGTGGTCTCCAGATGGACCTTAAGATGTTTGTTATGACCCATGAAGTCCTAAATGGCCTATCAGGAATTAGATCTCTCCTCATGCTGTTCTGCCACAGCTGCTACCAACTCGTATATGAGACACAATAGTTAGCAGGATGTAAACCATGAAAGCTTTTTCTTTCATCCTCAGTTCAAAGCAGTCTGAAATTGGAAGATTTCTGGGAAGTCTATAACAGATACATGCGATATAGTTCTACAGTGAGCAGTAGAGGCAGAGCCAGGAGGAAGCAGGCTTCTGCCTGAAATTTGTGGAACACACCGAACTCACTTTGGATCTCAAGTGTAGTTATTTTTTGAATATTTTAGACTGACAAGTAACAATAAATAACATAGTTGTATCTCAACAACAGAACTTTGCTAGTTGTTAACTGTAAAAGCATCAAACTCTTTACTGTTCTTCCAGTGTATTGTCATTTCTAGCCTTGCTTAGATTAGCAAAACATGGTAGCAAACACTGTACCAAATCTACAGATCATTAATAAAATAGTTTTTAATAATTCTTTGCAAAGAATAATTTAATCTAAATTATACTTGTCTAAAGTATTAGTGTTTTCATGCAATGTTCTTGATCTTTTTTCTATTTGCTTATATGCTGTCTATAGAGATAGGAGAACTTACAAAATGAGCATTAGTCAGTATTATGGAATAACAATTATTTCATAGTGAAGTTCACAGCTCTCAGAAGTGCAGCTGTTTGAAGTTAGATTTTCTCACCTGTAAGAATACAGTTGCCTAGAAGACTGTATCTGATTAACCATGTCTGATTTAAGCCATTGAGAACAAATTTGTGTTTGGTATCTGATTTTACATGCATGTATTTCATTCCATTTGAAGAACTGGGGAAAATCTACAGTTTCTCTATTCATACCCAAGCAAATCCATATTAAAATCCACTCATGCAATGCAAGCTGAGGAGGAAATGAGCTGGGTTGCCTGGCAGTGTTAGAGAAACAGAAGCTGTCAGATGCATTTCCATATTATACAGATTATATGAGCAAAGCAAGTTTTGCATTTTTGCCTGAGAAATAGAAGACATCTTATTTCACAGTTTAATTAATTTTAAAAGAATGTAGACCACCAGAGAGTAGGATGCCAACAGAAAGGGACAGAATTCAGTAAGCCTGTCATTCAGTAAGCATATACACACATATATATATATACATCCATATATATATTTTCATATATTATATGATAACCAGAAATAAAAATTGCCTAGAATTTTTCTCCCTCTTTCGGGACAATAGGTATCCTGAAAATAAGATGGATATGGATACTTCCTATATCCATCTTAGCTGGTAAAATGAGGTTTCTTCTAGACAAGAGCAAGGAAGAAAGCCCTAAAACTAGATTTCATACAAGTAATAAATGTGGTTTCATAATGCAGTATTGGATCAATCTAAACAGAAATAATATTTGGGGTTTCATGTACAGACATGTCTGTATAGACATAGGCAGAAAATAATAAATAATCATAAAAGTAGTTTTTATAATTCACTGCAAAGAATAATTTAATATAAATTACATTTGTCAAAAGTATTAGTGTTTTCACATAATGTTTTTGATCTTTTCTTATTTGCTATATGTAATACTATATATATATATATAAAATGCTATCCTTATATACTAAGTGTATGGTTAGTCTCTGGGTAGGCTTAGTGAAAGGAGAAACCCTCAAAAGGTCAGTGCAAATTTTGGAAATTTCAAATTCACAGTATTCTGAAATGAATGAATTTTGACATGTTAATCAAAATTTAGGATACCACTTCTTAAAAAAAAAATAAAACTCTGATTGTATCATCTTTTCATGGGCTAAAGTAAATGGTATTTAATTTTCTTTGTAAACTGGCTATTTTTGCACTATTTTTAAGTAAATAAACTTTCTAAAAACATGACAATTTGGACATTTATTTTAATAAGTGCTACATGACTACTTAATCATGAGTGTTGCTGTATGTGTTCAAGACTAATTTGCTTTTGAAAGCTGAGAAATTAAAAGATAAGATGAAAAAGTGATTTTAAGATTTTGCTGCAAAAAGTAAAAATAACTTTTTATACTTACATTTTGAAACAAAAATAACATAGTATAGCTTGAGGGCATTATATTCAAGGGTTGGCTAGTGCAGCAAAATGAAGGTATTATCCTGAAGCTTTTTTGTCTGTGTATTGCAAGATTATGCCTCTCAGTGGGTATACTTAAAATACAAAATTTCTCAACTTTTTTTTTCAGATTTTGGCAAATTCCGACTTAGAACTGTAATACGTGAATTTGGTGGCCATACATTTTAGCTAAGTGAAAGAATATACTTCAAAGTCTGATAGTACTAAGCTAACACCGTTTCTTTCAGGTATGCAGGAATCAGTTTTCAAAGAGAAATGTGGAGGCTGACAGAGAATAACCAAGTATTGTTAAGAATTGCCAGTATGAAAGGTGTCTTTGTAGTTCAGGACCTCTTACAAACATAGTCCTTTATGTCTTGCTCACACTTCGGCATATGCGTTTCATATTTGCAGGCTGTCGACGCCGAAAAAGCTATTACTCCTATAGCAGAGTAGAAGGTGCTCCTCATTGTCTCACACCAGGTATTAAGACATGCTCCAGCTAGCTTACGGTTCATCGCTAGGTGGGGGTATTGCTTACACTACTCTGCCTTTTTCAGGCTGCCAGAAGTGTTTTTCTGGGCTCTACCGCGATGTGCTAAATACCAAATGGCAGGAGGCCCAGTCCCAACCATCTACCTGCCTTTAAGTCTGATGTAATTAAACCTTTGTGAATAGTTCAGGAATGAACCTTTTGTTAGCCATGTGCATACTGATAGAATGAAAAATGTATTAGGTTAAAAGCACTTTCTTTGATAAGGGTGCAGCTGCTATTACATTCTATTTTGGTATCTGCATTGCCCTGATTCTCCTCCACCCCAATGTGCTACACTCAGCTGCCTGCGAAATACCTGCATCTTTGTGGCGAGTGACATCTTACATGAATGTGTTTAATCCTCACAATTGTAAATCTTCCCTCACAATAAAGAACTTTCTTTGCAATCTACAACCACTTCCATGTTACTGCTCTTGAAATTAGTTTCATTCGCTGTTTTGTCTGCACAACACTTAAAAACCAGAAGTAAATTAAACAAAATACAATACTGCGTGGGTCACACCAGAATTTTTCAGAAAATTAGCCATTTCCTCTTGAAAACTTTCACTAGTTTTTCCCAAAGCTCATTCTCTATCATGCACAAGACAGCATATATGCAGCTGTAACACATCTGTAAATGTTCAAGTCCTTCACCTGTGCTCTATTCACCATAGATGTGATTGCTGTTTGTGAGGATGGAGGCACGGACCCAGAGGTAGAGTGCAAGCTGGATCGTTTATTGAACAGATTACATGATATTTATATGCTTCCAAGCAATTAGCCAAGCACATCTGTGTTTGCCTTGCGTTTACATCAGTGAAAGGTCTATATGATTTTCTTATCGACGTCCTCTTTCCAGTTCCGATGTCCTTGTTCCTTGCCAGTTCCAACATCTTCCAAGTACCAGTCAGGGACAGGTCACTCTTAATTGCCTGCTGTAGTTCCTTCTTCTCATGGCCACTCTTAATTGCCAGCTGTAGTTTCTCCTTCCCATGGTCTCTGGCAGCTTTGATACATTCCAACCCCCACAATTCCCCCTTCTTGTTTTTGCAATGCAGTATACACATCTTTCAAAAGCTTGGGATAACATTCGCTGCATACATTGTAATAAGCAAGGTACAACACATATAATGGCAAAGAGAGCAAGCAAAAAGATCATTCCTCCCTTAACCAGAGCAATAGCCACCCAGTTATGCCCCAATTAGAGAAAAGTGATGATAACCAATCTTTATCATCCTCCCTTAACTTCATTACACTGTCTTTTAATTTACGGATACTTTCATGTATGGATTCTGAAGGGTCTGACAAATTCATGCAACACATTCCTTCCAAAATTTGGCACCCATGTCCACGCACTAAGAGGAGAAAATCGATTGCTGCTCTATTTTGCAAAATCGCATATCTTATAGAGTCAACATCAGTGAGCAATGCAGAGAGAGCAGACGCTGTAGCATTAGTTTGTTTAGCAAGCCAACATCCTAACTTATTCAATGTTGCTAAAGCTTGAGAGCTAGCTACTCTGGGAGCTAAAAATGAAGCAGCTATTGTTTCACCTGAGTTCCAAAAATTTACTTTGTCATCGCAGCTCGGTTGAAAAGCGTGCTTTGACCTTTGAGAACGCAATCCTCGTTTATTTATTATCATAGTGTTACTAGCGATAAACATGCCTAAGGTCCCTACTGCACACAGGCCATCCTTTATATGGGATAGCACCCTTTGCCAGGCCCGATCTTGTGGCAACTGAGGCATGGACTCTGTTTCTGGCTACAAACAAAATCCCTTATTGAGTGAGCTTACAGGATTTTATAGTATTCTGCTTAGCAGTTAGTAGGGGTTAGTTCCTTTGGTACTTTTCCATCACAAATCAATTTTATTGATCATGCACTCTTTCAGCCAATCACATTACTGTCCACACACGTTTGCTCGAATAATTATTTCTAAACATAGTTCTCTGCTATTACTACTCATTACAATCTCACTTCCACTTCCCCTTGACTACACATTCTTTATCTTGTCTTAATCATCCTCCTGTTTCCAAATGTACAGTCCTCAGAAATTATCTTGATGCTCTTTCTTCGGTTCCACCCGATGTTCTTTCTCCGGTTCTTCCCGACTTACCCCGTTCACTTCTCCCAAGGTTTGTGGCTGGTAAGAGTCCAGATGCCCGGGCTCTCATCCAGGTCTACTGGCGCAGCTTCTTGTGCAGCATTCCCCTCATCTCCCCCTTCTTTATAAACTAACAAAACATTGTTAATAGATTTAGCAAACAAACGATTTACACAAGCAATTAAACAAGGAAGTTTGATTAAAATACATAGAGATTTTTACACAGGTTAATGTGATTTTAATAATGTTTTTCAAGCATGCACCTATGCCCTATTCTGACAGCAAACTTTCTAGCCAATTCCAGCTAGTCTCCACTCGCAACTTCTGAACTCCGTCCTTTAGGTTTTGAATTGCATCATGGACAGACTCAGAATGATTAGACAGGCTCATGTAACACATTCTATCAAAGTCTTTACATCCATGTCCTTGAGCTAATAGCAAAAAATCTATGGCAGCTCTATTTTGAAGGGTAGCGTGTTTGGCTGAATCTTTATCTGATGTTAAGAGACCACTGCTGTGGGTGAAAGACCTGCGGGGCAGAGGCTGGGTTTCTTCCCGCCTCTCACCGGGAGAAGTGGACCCCCCGCCGTCCAGCAGCGCGCATCTTGGCTGGCGCAGCGCGTCCCCGCGCCTACCGGAGCACGCAAAGGCGAGGAGCGGGCGAGTATCACAGCCCTCTGCCCGCGGGCAGGCAATGGGGGAGCCCGCCGGAGCCTGCTGCTGCCGTCGCCGGGCGAGTGAGTGAGGTCGCGCAACGGGGAGGTGGAGGCGGCGCGCCCGTGCTCCGCAGCTCCTTATCCCACCGCTGCCACCAGGCGAGGCCCCTCGGTCGGAGGGGAGCCCCCGCCGCAGCCTCCGCTCGGCTCCCGCCGGAGCGCCGTTTTCCTCCCCGCCGTCCAGCCCGCGGTTCGCCTCGTGACGGACGGGATGTGGAGCATTCAGGTTGTGGGGCTGGTTCACAGCACCTTGATTTTCCGCTTGTTTTTTAATGTTTTTCCACATATCATGCGGGTCAGGGCGGTAGAGGTGGGGTTCTCTGTCAGGGTCGATTGGTCCGGGATCAAAAGAGTCATCTTTGCCTGTCTCGTTTGCTGTTGCAGCCTGCCGGCGGACATCTTCCCACAGATCGATAAGCGCGGGAGGGTGTGTGAGCACCGCCAAGGCTTGTGTCGCATGACAGTCAATGCCAGGATCAGGCGGGAATAGATCTGGCTCAGTTTCTGGGACTACTGGCCCCGGGTGTAGAGGATCCGGAGTGTTCTCATAGACTGAGTGCCATATGGCCAGCAATTTGGGTGCTGCCGCATCATCTCTTGTGGCTGCGTCCCAAAGGTAGACCCCAATCTTGCCCCATATTCCCTTCTGATAAATATTAGTTGATGTCACCTCTGGGGCATGGGCTGAGGCCCATAAGTCTTTCAGTTTATCTTCATTTACAGTAACCCCCTTCTTCACTAGGAATTTTACTAGTACTCTGTACATCGATTTGTGCTCGGGGGATACTGAGTTTCCCATGTTCCCGTTCCCAGCTGCTTACCTCAGTCAGAGGTATCGGTTAATTGCTGCAGCCTTTCGGAGTTCGGCTGGGCTCCTCACTGGTAGCCAAGGCACGGCTCTGTCTTGTCCCTGTTCGGGCACTATTTGTGAGGATGGAGGCACGGACCCAGAGGTAAAGTGCAAGCTGGATCTTTTATTGAAAAGATTATATGATATTTATATGCTTCCAAGCAATTAGCCAAGCACATCTGTGTTTGCCTTGCGGTTACATCAGGTGAAAGGTCTACATGATTTTCTTATCAACGTCCTCTTTCCAGTTCCGATGTCCTTGTTCCTTGCCAGTTCCAACATCTTCCAAGTACCAGTCAGGGGCAGGTCACTCTTAACTGCCTGCTGTAGTTCTTCCTTCTCATGGCCACTCCTAATTGCCAGCTGTAGTTTCTCCTTCCCATGGTCTCTGACAGCTTTGATACATTCCAACCCCCACGGCTGTTCACGTACAGAATCTGGAATACAGAATCTACATAGCTTAAGCTATATTACTTTATTTGCTTAGCCCTGCAAATCTCTGTCTTCACTCTATTAGCCAGAGCAGTATCTAAAGTACATATTTATACCTTAATATTTGACTCAAGATTAGAAAACCATCTCTGCTATTTCTTGCTCAGGATGACAATATAAGCAAAATTTTTCTTGTAAGATAAATGGTGTCGTTTGAAAGTATAATAAATCATGACTATCACTAGCCAAACAAACTAATATAAGAATTTGGAAAACAGTTATGGCTATGAAAGAAAAAGGGAATTAATATACTAGTACAAATTAAAATTTATTCGTTCCCAATATTCTGAATATTGCTTGGGCCATTTTCAGTTGTTTGTAGAAGTGATTTTACATAGTTTTCAAAACAAGGAAACTAGTGGATAGATGTCTTTCTATTACTTCAGAAAAACTGAGAAGGATTTTTGAGAAAGCTCTGCATCACTTTAAACTTAGTGTCTATTACTGATCTATACTTGTGTCCAGTGTCTTAAGGTTGTTTACTATATTCTGTTCATAAATTTTGGATCTCACTTTTCAGTTTAGGAGGGCAATAATTTTAGATATTAATAGTGATATTCACAAGCCCAGTTAAGTCTGGTTCTGAAGAAACTGGAGTAAAACATTGTCGTGGTTTAAACCCAGTCAGGTAATTCGTTCGCTCACTTCCCCCCCCCCCCTTCTTGCCCTCCCCCTGCTCTCGGAGGGACGGAGAGGAGAATCAAAAGAATGCAGCTCCCACGGGTTGGGATAAGAACAGTTTAGTAACTAAGGTATAACACAAATCACTACTGCTACCACCAGTGATAATAATGATAAAGGAAATAACAAGGGAAGAGAATACAACACCTCAGCACCAGCCGACCGATCACTCGCCCCCCCAAGCCCGACCAAGCTCCGACCGATACCTCCTCCAACCCTGCAGTCTCCCAGCCCTTCCGGCTAACTCCCAGTTACATCCTGGGCATGACGTGCTGTGGTATGGAATACCTCTTTGGTCAGTTTGCGTCAGGTGTCCTGTCTCTGCTTCCTCCCGGCTTCCCCTCCTCCCTGGCAGAGCATGAGGCTCACAAAGTCCTTGGCCAAACCAAAACATCTCTATCAGCTCTGCTCCTGAGCCGAAAGTCAAAACACTGCACTGCACCAGCTACCAAGGAGGAGAAACATGACTGCTACTGCTGAACCCAGGACAAACATGAATGGAATATAAAACTAAAGCTATAGATTTTTAACTCTTAATTCACAGCTGGCATTTAAGGAAAGCTAGAATAGATTCTGATATATGTGCTATGTCTCTGCAAAGACACACTGAATTTTTCCAATATTGAAGAACATTGCTGTCTTATAAACCAAATGCCACTTCCATGTCTCTTTGCCTCAAAGCCTCCTTAAACTGGTAGGCACAATAAGTTAAATAACAGTTATAATTACTGATGCCCTACAGTTCTCCTGTGTCTTTCTAACACAGCTAATTTCAAAACATTCAAAAGATTCTGAATCACCCTTTGCAAATGTAGGGTGAGCTGTACAGCTGAAAATGCTTTTTAATCAAATGATGGTACAAAGATAGTGTTTTGTCTTCCTAACTGCCTTTCATTTAATTTCATCTTTACAAACTCAAACAAAAACTTGTTCATAGCTTATGGTTGCAAGAGGGACAGTTAGCTGTCTTTCTGAGAACAGTAATCTGTTGCCTTGTACAGAATCAGAAGAGAGTGTCTTGATGTCCTGGGTTCAGCAGTAGCAGTCATTTTTCTCCTTCTTAGTAGTCGGTACAGTGCTGTGTTTTTGACTCTCAGCCTGAGAACAATGCTGATAGCACCAGTGTTTTCAGTAGTTGCTCAGTAATGTTTAGTCTGACCAAGGACTTTCTGAGTCTCATGCTCTTCCAGGGAGGAGGGGAAGCTGGGAAGAAGCAGAGACAGGACACCTGACCCAAACTGACCAAAGAGGTATCCCATACTACAGCACGTCATGCCCACTATATAAAGTGGGAGCTGTACCCGGAAGAGCTAGATCACTGCTCATTTGGGCTGGGTATCAGTTGGCAGGTGGTGTGCAGTTGTATTCTCTTCCCTTGTTAACAATTTCCTATTGGTGACAGCAGTAGTGGTTTGTGTTAAACCTTAGTTACTGGACTGTTCTTATCTCAACCCATGGGAGTTGCATTCTTTTGATTCTCCTCCCCACCCCTCTGGGAGCTGGGGTGGAGGAAGAGGGGGGAGTAAGCGAGCAGCTTTGTGGTTTTGAGTTACTGACTGGACTTAAATCACGACACTTGGTGACTAGAGTAGCTCAGGAGTTGCAGTACTAAGCACCTTGTTTTCCATTTTATAGCTTACCCTCCCTGGGAAATTTATCGATACCATCTGTCACAGATGAAATATTAACAGAAGTCATCATTATGGGGTCAAATAAAAGTTTTTATTAATGATTAAACTATGATTGTATGACAATTATTTAATGATTGAGTGCTATACAATAACTGAATGGTGGCTTAACAATGATTTAACAATAAAAGTGATAAATTGGTAGCAGTCACTCTGCTTACTACACTTCAAATAAGCAAGCTGTAGCTTGATAAATGAATGTCATTAGTACACAATGTACTTTTAGTCCCAATGTAAACTGTTGCTTACTTTATTATAGGTTTCAGATGGTAAGTAAGGTGTCTCTCAGCCTCAAGGATCAACCTTGAGAGGCACCGCTATTCAGAGGGATTGCTGCCATGCAGCCAGTTGCTGTACAGGAGGGCTCAACGTGCTTAGAAGGGACTGCAAATATGTATTGTAGAAAGTGAAAGACTTTCACTCAAGCGCTCCCTGTAGTTTTTGTGCAGTTTTAGTTTTGTTTAGTCACAGTTCAGGTCCTTACAATTAGCTCCTGATAAGACATAGCCTAGATTCCTAAATTTTCTGTCCACAAAATAGTGAAAGAACAGTGAAAAGCAGGTAACGATTAACTGCTATATTGCTGTATATTGGTGCAGGACCACAGTTGTTAAGTGGAACTCACTTTTTGAAAGTTAAAGCTGGTAAGTTGTGGAGACATTATTCTCACAGGAGAATGCATAATTGGTACATAAACTCTGAATAATCCTGAAAGATACAGCAAGGCCATGAGAGGCCCAAAGAAGCTTAAGCAAGCAAGATAAGAAGAAGCTGGAATTCACTGAGTTAATGAGAACTGTGGACTGTTGGCAAGCTTTCCAGGTCAAGTTCTCACACCTGTGCTTAACCAATTATATGTTAGTCACTAAGGGTCTTCAAGACATATATCCAATCATAATATGCCAAATCACTGTAAGTGCATGTAAGAAATAGTATATAAGGAGTTAAGGCTTTGTAATAAATTTGGCAATCGCTTGATCACATTGATCGTCTCTGCGTTGTCCGTGACTCCCATGTCAACAATAAGTAGTACTGTTGCAAAGACCAAATGAGGCAATTCTCTGTTGCAAATTTTTTGTTGCTATTGAAGAATGTAAAGCAGCTGGTTATGAAAATGCTTTTGTTACTCTTTCTCATTCAATTATATGAAAGATGGAAAAAAGCTGAGGGTATATTTGCAAAAGCATAAAAAACCCTTATATAAACCTAGGTTTGTACTTGATGGAACTGGACTCTATGAGTTAGTCTGCTCAAAGCATGTACTATGAAGTCTTTCTGTCACTTCGGACAATCAAACCCACCTTTTTTCAGGCATGACCTCAACAGTGAAAGCTGGTAATTTCACAAGACTGAATTCTGAATTTTTTCTGATAGGTTTTTTTTTTTTCCCTAATTGCTTTTTAATTAACAGACTTAAATGAAATTTCACCTTTCATTTTAACAGCTGGATTTCCTCTGAGGGCCTTTCATTGAATCCTAGATTCAGTCTACAAGCAGAATAGTGTTCTGTCTATATCTTTAAGTTAGAAAATAGTAATTACTCTAATTTATGGAACAGAAAAGGACGATTTCAATTTGTTCACCTTTCACGTTTTTTCTTTATAGGACAGCTCAGAATGGGCATATCATGGACAGCTCATTTTCTATCACCAGAATTTCAGTCAAGTTACCATTTGACCAAAGTGGTCAACATAAAAATTTGGACTGAGAAGCAGATTGTTTCAAGAGTTTGAGGATAGACTGAAACAAAAGGATTTCACTTAAATACTGTACCGTATACTAGTTGATTTCTCCGAAGTGTTATCCTTTTCAATTAACTTATACGAAAATAATTCATAAAACTACATGTGTACTGGAGTTTAAAAATAAAATTATATAGAAAACAGAAACAGTACCTAATTTTAAGCCATTATTTAAGTTACTCATAATATTAAGTTATTATGAGTGCAGTTTTCAGAACCTGTGATGTGAACAATGGAACTATAATATTCATACAATACACCTATTTTCAGAAGAAGAATATAGCGCTAACAAAAATATTTTGATGGAAAAATATTCTTAGAGAAAAGCAGATTTTGATCTAAACACAAATAATTTCTGGGATCCATTCTATTTCAGCCAGTCTTGAAATTAATAAATTCAGTATCTGTGCTTTTTGTTAATAATTTATCTGAATTGAAATCAAAACAATACATTCATTCTCAATCGGTGTTTTTGTATGTTCATTATTTCCATTTGTGGACAACAAACTATTTCTGTAATTTGGAAGGTAAGATTGAATCTCATGACTTAAGGAAAAAGAGAAGAAAGATGGAGCTTTCATCTGCACATGAAGTCAGAGAAGCTAAAAACAGGAAGCTGAATTGTTGTCAAAGAAGTCTTTCAGTCACTTATAGAGAGTTTCAGTATTACAGAACAGTCAGAATTATTGTATTTTTGCAGTTGATATGTCCAAAGAATAAATAGAAAATTAAGTAGTCAGGTATTGTGCACATTGTGATCTTCTGAGCTGAGAACCATAATAAAGGTCAAGATATGCAACTGTAAGTGGACATAGATTTGTGTATTGGAACTCATAAAGTGTCCACAATGAGCTTTATCTTGAAGGCTAGATTTATAGATGTGCTGAAGGAACTGTAGAAACAAGAACATTTTCAGTATTTTTCATAAATTTAAAGCTGCTAATGAGCATTCTGCAGCTTTCAGCTGTTTAACAAATTATTAGGTAGTTTGTCTTATGTACAAGCCTTGAAGCTTGAAGTTATCATACAAGAAGCTAGATTAGCTAAATAATTTAACTATCAATATTAGCATTTTCTCTCCAAATGTGTCTAGACTGTAGCTGAAAAGAGTGTTTTTTAATTAGGCTAGAAAAACCAATAGGCTTTTTATATTTATATTTTTATACTTATTTGGCTTATTTATATTTATATAGCTTACCTTTTTTTAAGTTGTTGCCTTTAGGCAGATGTTTTATTTGCCATGCCTTACTTGCCTTTTGTATAAAAACTGGTGCCACAGTACTTTCATGGATTTGACTACTCTGGTGTAATTCATTAAATACTGATTCTTTCATTGGCATCCCAGCAAGAGGTGAGGGGAAGAAACATCAAGTGCACAGAATTAAGTTATGGCTCTGTATTTCTTTGATAGATGTTTTCCATCGTGCAGTTGAAGCAATTACAGAAATAAGCAAATTTTTTAGGGTTAGCAGGAATATTTATCCTTTCCAAAGACAGCATATTGTGGCCTTACCTGAAAACATACTATAATCAATACTTTTCATATAAGATTCAGTGTTGCAATGTGCTGTGCTCTGCAGCATACCTTAAAATTTTTCCCAAGCTATCTCTGTTGATATGTGACTGAAAATCCTGTGAGGTAACTTTTTTATATTTGTGTAAAAACAAAAAAGATCACATAGTCGATCAGTTGATCAAACTGGCAGCATATTGGGAATTCAGTGAATTAGTATGAAAAGCTCAAGTGCTCCATGTAAAATATAAATGAACTGCTTTATTTTGTTAATGCTATTTCTTTATTACATGTTCAAAATTCACTTTTATAATCCAATTTTCTAATAATATGAAGGCATACAAACTTGGAAGTTGTTGTGCAGTGGTAAGCTAGACAAAATTGCCTTGAGTATAATTAGAATTAATCCATCCAGAGAAAATAGTGTTGCTATAAGCACCTTGTATGTCTGTATTTCTTGATTTTAGCTGTTTGATACTGTGTGAAGACTGCTAGACACTTCAGTATTCTGATTTAACAACAGAAGGCATATAGAGGAAATGGCATCTCAATTACAATTTTGACCCTGGCATTACTGGAAAGCAATAGGAATATTGCTAAGCTCTATAAAATATTTTTTAGAAGAGGAAAGATAAATTTGATAAGTGAAGTTTTCATACACATTTACCCATGACAATAGATGGATATGCATTTATTATATCAAAAAAAAAGGTAAAAAAATTTTGGTAGATTATGCAATACTAATGGGCAATTCTCAAGATAAACCTGAAATACCTGTGATTTGAGGGCAGAAGGAGTGCAAGAAATAAAATCTGCTTTGTCTAATTTAAAAGCAAGATTAGATTTCTAACAAAGACCATTTTTTTTGTTACTAGTCTAAGGATAGTAATAAAGATAATCAAAACTGACATAAAATACTAAATTAGAGAAGAAGTAAAAATCGGTTTGCCACAAAAATTGAGCAGGAAAATATTTGAACTGTAAATTATTTTGACAAGCTACTTCCACATTCCCGCATTCAGTTTCATTGTTCCAGGTACATTTCATCTGTCTACAAAAAGTTTCAGTACGTTACAGTTAAGTTGAAAGATGACAAGTTTTGAAAGTTCTGTTTTCTGTCAGGACCAGTTTTGAAAGTTCAGTTTTCTGTCAGGACAGGTTATCTAGAGGTAAACAGATAAGTATAAAACTAAATTTTTTTTAGAGAGGTAAGGATAAAATAAATCTGGTTCATTCTGTCTTAACTAGAGTAAGCATTTATACAGACTTACAGAGTCTGTTTAAAGAGCTCGAATATTTTTTACTGCCAATTACCAAAACTACCAAGCACCCTAATAAACATAGGCATCACTGTATCTCCAGCAGCCTCTGTACTGAATCTGATATCACTGATGCAAACAGTCTTAACTCTGTTGACAATCAAACTACATGGAGGCTAAGTAGGGACCAGTTAATACCTATTAACTTTGCTAGGTAAGTCTCCAGTCAATAGTACTATTAATAATGCAGTAAAGCAGCAGCCTATGTATGCAGAAATCAAGTATAATTAACTTTTTCTTATTAAAATCAGAACAGTTTGTCTGCAGCATGGACTGAAACAACATGAGTTGCAATTGGATATAGAAACCTGTCCTCTGAGGAGATATTCAGTATGCCTTTTTTTAACATAGATGCTCATTTTTGGGAAAGGTATAACTGTGTAGGTTAACTCAGTAATCTAGTGGCTGTACAAATCACCTTCATCGCTTTAGATCAGCCTAAATACTACTTTAATTTTATTTTAACAATATAATCTTTGCCTTTAATACTAGTCATAAAACAGCACTAGCTAATATCACAAGCATTTTATGTTAACCAAAAATACCCTGTCATTATTATTTTTTCAGCAATAAATCAGACCATCATAATGTTCTGTAGCTTCTCTATTTCAGCTTGCAAAAGATTGACTTCTATTAAGTCATTCTCCTAGGCTACAGTTTTCTTGGTGTGTGTTTCAAAGGAACTAAAACAAGGTAGGGTTAACATCAAATTGCAATGTGAAGACAGAACAAAACCTATATGGTGTGAGTGAAGGAGGAATTGCTCATATTCTTTATTAAAAAAAGATAAATAAAAATCTTAGTGCTCTGGCAATTCAGAAGTCCTTTTGTGGCTTATCTGTAAAACCAGAAACCATCAATATGAAGAAAGGGGCTCAGAGATGTAAAATACATATAAGACCTCTTAGGAGAAACTCTTCCCTATGTATTACATATACAGTGTCTGGAAAAAATCTAATTTACTTATAAGATTCATTAAATAAAATAATTGTACTATCAGAATCATCTCTAAATAAACCAACTACAAACAAATAACCTTGATATCACAGATTTCATCTGCTACCATGGGAATTGTTTTTGGAGGGTGATCTGGAAGACTGAAGGTTTACTTGCCTTCAAATGACACAAAATCAAAGAAGGAAGACTAGTTCCATTTCCTTCACAGCAAATGAGAAAAGGCATTTAAACAAATGAAAGATGAAGACTACCATGAGCAAAAGCACCCATGAATAGTTTCATAAATATGACTGCTTCTACCAGTAGCTAAAAATGAAGTCCAGAGAAATAACTTTCTGCTGTTATTCAGAAGATCTTACTTTCTTTTTAATAATCTCTACCTTTTTCTGAATATGTACAAACCACTTTGTGTGAATTCCACAAGGGGAATTTGTTCAATTTCTTATCCCCAATTTTTAGTATTGTTCAGAGCCCAAAGACTGGTTGTTATTCATGCATAAGAATTAGCCAGACAAGGTGATATCTTAGAAAGACCAACTAAAAAATATGTAACTGAGTAATTAGGACATTATCTTGTGAACTGAGACATTTTCAGTCAGTTTCCTTTGGGTATAGCTGGAATTTATAGTGTGGTTGTTCTTCAATCCTGGATGCAGGACAGGTGTGGCATCACTGTCACCCTGTCTGACTTTGGGCTGTGCAGAAGTGAGCTGTCCAGATCTTCCAGATGTATTTCAGGTGATCTGAGGTTATTAGATTGCTTTGCAGGAGTTTGGGAAAATGACACGTTTTGATTTCTGATACAGTTTAGGCACCATCAGTCCCCAGCACCATCAGGAAAGTAGGCTGATATGGAGGCCAGATGGAAACATTTAAGTGAATGTTAGCGGGTGAAAGTACAAATGTGTGGGAAAGTTGTGGCCTTCAAAGAGTAGCAGTACCTTGTTTTTGAACTGAAATATAAGCCCTCAACTATATTTGTGGGTATAGCTAAATTGTGTTTCTCTCTCCTTATTTGTAAATATCTGTATGTCACATTATATGATATGAAATCTCTCTGAAGAAGATGAATTAATTAATACTTGGAAGAATTTAGTAGGTCATATACCAAAGAACACATGTAGAAAGGCTCATAAAGAGATTAAACATTAGCATATAAGCAGCATATTTGTTGTGCTGATGATTGCATTTGTTTTGGTTTGCAAAGTGACATAGGTGCTTCCTTGAGGCAAAGGCAGTGGGACTAGTGCAGAGCCGCCATGGTGCAGCCATGGATAAGGGCAGGCCAGAGGGTCATCTTAAGGTAGGTCCAGCCCAGTGATGTGGCATCTTCCCAGGGATGAGGATGGGCAAGCCAGCAAGTCAGGGTGAGGATCATGAACATTTTTTAATTGTCTTGTTAGCTTCACTGAGCAGCCATACATTTTCTTATAGTGAGTGCATCAGTAATGACCTTAGCACTGCATGCACCAGCCTTCTTACACTATGCAAATATAAACAGAGTTTTGACAGATTAATCAGTGAGGACTGATTCAGGCTAATGGCTTTACCTCCTGTGGACAGCATATGAGGTTATTTAGGAGAGAGAAAAGAAAAAGCTATCATTTTGCACTAAAAGAGATAAAAGAGACTGGATAACTACATGACAGAACTGGGCTGTGTTGCTGAAATATAGTAAAAGCATAAATGAAAATCAGAGTACTTAGTGTAGGAAGAAAATCATATACATTTCTTAAAGTGCAAGTACATTTCTTTTTGAGTTTTAGAGGGAATTTTACCAAAGTGTTTACCAACTATAATATATTCTTGAGGGAAAAAAAATGTAAAAATGCTAGAAGCAAATCTAGGGAATCTCATATTTTTTTACGAAAATATAAAATATTTTAAGAGAGGCAGCTAAATCCCTGAATGGTGATTCTACTGGAAGAATGTAAAATAACACAATAGTCCATACTGACACTTCCGTTACAAAAGTACTTGTGTATTTCATGCATATTTCTTGCCTCCTTGTTACTGAGGATGTGTGATGCTTGTTCCTTGGCCCATAAGAGATGATCCTGTTCTGTATTTATATTTGTAAGGAAAAAAAGACCCTATTTGTGTTACAATGCTTTAGATAAGGGTAGTTTCTGCTTGTTTATGGTAACAATGGCCCAGATAGCATCAATTTGAACTGGAGGAAACATTTGCTGGTTCCAGAGTAGTTGTACCCCATAACTGATACAGCCTTTCTATGATTTCTACTATAGAATTGATTTGCAACAGGTTCCCAAAACAATTATGAGGTACTCAGAAGGCCTGAATAAATTCAGGGAAAAGACTTTTCTTGCCTCCTGGCAAAATTTATAATTTTATCGGGAATCTAGAAAACATGGAGGTCACTGGTGACACAGGAGCAGGTCGGTTTTTTGCCCTATATGGAATTTTAAAGGTAATGTTAAAAGATCTATGGAATACAAACTGCCATGGAGGGAATGAAAATAATATATCCCTTCATTTCTCTGTGAATTGATGTACCCAGACTAAGTGGTGAGTTCTGAAAACTGTCACTTCAAATAAGCTAATGGTAGAAATAACATGCAGTAATGAAAGTAACACATGCCACACAAAATTTTATTTATGTCTACACAAGTATGTATACACACATGTGCACATATATTTGACATGGTGCACTTGTATGGCCACTCAGATAAAATTGCATTAGGTATAATGTGTTGCTCTTGCAACAGAGTCTAACCTGTTCTAATCCTTGGAATTCATTCAGTTTTCCTTTTGGTATTCTGTCATGTTCATTTTTATTGTCTCGCTCAATGTTATTTTTTTCTGGATCCAAAACAAGTAAAATCCACCCCTCAGTTTCGTGGCAACCCACTTGTAACCCTCACCCATCTGATCGCATGTGGTTTTGCTCTCCGGAACCTTTTGGTTTTCTGAGTCCATGCTTTAACTAGATTTAATCAGACTTTGTCACACTAAGTATCCTCAGTTGTTGGGTACTTACTTAGTGGTTAGTCCTTCTAGAATTTCCTGCTAAATTGAAGCCAGTCTTACATTTCTCTAGTTCTCAGGTCTCAGCAGCTAATATAGTCTTTAGGAAACTGCTACATTTTCCATGCTATTTAAAATGTATTTTATAAAGGATGATGAAACATTGCAATGACTTATAGCTTTTCCCCTGTATTCAGGACAGTGGACTATAAAGAGGACTCAAAGACCCATTTCACATATAATGATCCAAAGTTATGTAAACATTCACAGAATCAAACAGAATTTCACATAATCACAGAATGGCAAGATCACAAAATGTTGAGTTTGGAAGGGAGGTTATCTTGTCCAACCCTCATGTTTGCATAGGGACACAAGTTGTCCAAGACTGTGAATATCTCTAAGGATGGAGACTCCACAATCTCGGTGGGCAACCTGTAATAGTGCCTGGTCAGTCTTATAGTGCAAATGTGTCTCCTGATGTTCAGCTGGAATTTCCTGTGGCTCTATCCTCTTTACACTTTCCCTTCAGGTGAAGACATTAAGGTAAATATATATATATCAAGATCTCCTTGAGCCTTCTCTTCTCCAGGCTGAACTGAGAGTTGAAAGTCCCAGTTTTCTCAGCCTTTCTTCATATGAGAGATGGCCCAGTCCTTCCATCATCTTAGTAGCTCTTCACTGGACTCTATCCAGTACATCCATGTCTCACTCATACTGGGAAGACCAGGCTGGACATAGTACTCTAGGTATGACCTCATCAGTATGAACTAGAGGGGAAAGATCACTTCTATTGGTCCTGCTGGAAATAACTTTGCCTAATGCAGCCCAATATACTATTCACCTTCTTAGCAGCAAGAGCACAGTGTAGGCTTACATTCAGCTTCATATTCCCCAGGACTCAGAACCTTTTCTATAAGAGCTGCATTCCAGCTGGGTAAGCCCCCAGCATGTATCAATGTATGGGATTGTTTCTCCCAAGACTTTCCACTTTTCTTATTGAACTTCGTAAGCTTCATAAAGTTGCCTTTGGGCAATCATCCTCCTCAGTGCCCAGCCATTCAGCCAGTTTTCAGTCCACCTCACTGTCTCGTGGGCTCTGTATGGGCACACTCTCTGTATGGGCTGCTGACGCAGCCCATACATTAGCAGCTTCTGTATGAGAATCTTATGGGAGACAGTGCTGCAGGCCTTACTGAAGTCCAGGTTTTTTCTGAAAACTTTTGAAGCAGTATAAGAATACACATCAGATATTACTTATTATTTTAATGGACAAAAGGGACATATGTACTTTTACAGAAGTAAAATTTTGTTTTAACCTCCAGTAACTTCTATAAGGAATAAATAAAAAGAACTTTCTTTATACAAAAGAACATTTTTAGATTAATTTCATCTTTTCTAAGCATTCATTTTGAACACATGAAGTGATTTGATTAACTTGCTATGTTAACTTCAAGAATCTATCCATAAATGCTTTGCGAAATTTTAATATCAGAGACTCTGCATTTAGCTATAGCAAAATGAAAGCTTTACTTTGATCATAGTTGGAACAATGGTGGAATGAAAATCTAATAATGGAAGGTTTTAACTAAAAGGTTCAGAAATCAGTTATTCTTATTTGGAAAATCTGTGTGCACAAAGAGACTAACTATAGTACATTCACAGCATGTAGTCATGTATGCAGAATGCTCTTTTCAAAAGAACACATCACCATGTGACTGAGATAACACTGAAGTAACTTGCAATAAAAAGGAATGCAGAAGGATAATCTTCAGAACACCTATTCCACAGAAAAACCCAACCCAAAAGAATATAGAAGTACCAAGTACTATGACATCTGTCTTGCTATTGCTTTTTCTTAGTTTAGCTGTAGCTTCATAATACTTGTCAAATGCTAAATTACAGAAACTTAAATCTACAGTAAATAACTGTAACTGGACCAGTTGTTGCCTTCTCTGTTCCAGAACATATGTTCCACTTTCTGTCATAAAAAGTCAAGCCACGTTTCCAGGGTAAATATCCTGTTGTCTACCTTGCTGCCTAGTGCAGTCATATTTTTCCTTTAAAAAACACTTGTATACCACCTGTCCTTTCTGTTCCTTTGAAAAGGTTTGTCTTCAAATAGAAAATCTCTTTTTGAAATGTGGAAAGTCTTACACAATTCCTTTGAATAGCATTATACTTCTCTCATTTTTGTTGCATTGAACTGTCACTCTACTAAGGTGACATGAGTGGCATAATTATTTTAAGTTAGTCTCATTAATCCCTGATATGGTATTAAACATAAATTTCATTAAATTATTTTAATGCCTCTATGCAGGCTAATGTTTCTTTTGTTAATTACTCTCTAAGATAATTCAGCATTTATTGAGTTTCCAGAACCTTCTCATCCTCTGTATTTATACAGAAAAATAGTTTAGTTTAATATACTTCCTTCTGCACTGGTCCTTTACTTATCATATCTAGGGAGTGTTGCTTTTATCTGTCATATTATAATTCTTACTATTGCTATTAATAGATACTTTTTGGTAGCTCCACAAGGCTTTGATCATGGTACAAATGCTGAAACACACCACCTGTCCAAAGAAGCCTGTAACTGAAGACGTTACTTTCCTAAAATAATCACACTTCTGTAGGATCTATATTAAAGTGATTTGGTTGTGTAACAGTGACCTGTTTCCAGTGAGAAGTCAAAAGAGTCATTATTTAGTCTGAGCTGCAGAGCTGGGGGATTTCATGAATAGGAAAGTTTGCACACGTTTGACTTAACGCACAGTTTAAGGAGTGCTAACAGCAGTGGTACTTCATATTATTCACATTTTTAAGAAAGTATTGCTTGCACACAAGCACAGAATCATAGAATAGTTAGGGTTGGAAAGGACCTTAAGATCATTGAGTTTCTGCCCCCCTGCCACGCACAGTGACACCTCACACTAAACCATGTCACCCAAGGCTCTGTCCAGCCTGGCCTTGAACACAGCCAGGGATGGAGCATTCACAACTTCCCTGGGCAACCCATTCCAGTGCCTCACCACCCTCACGGTAAAGAACGTCTTCCTTATATCCAGTCTAAACTTCCCCTGTTTAAGTTTTAACCCATTACCCCTTGTCCTGTCACTACAGTCCCTAATGAATAGTCCCTCCCCAGCATTCCTATAGGCCTCCTTCAGATACTGGAAGGCTGCTATAAGGTCTCCACGCAGCCTTCTCTCCTCCAGGCTGAACAGCCCCAACTTTCTCAGCCTATCTTCACACGGGAGGTGCTCCAGTTCCCTGATCATCCTTGTCGTCCTCCTCTGGACTTCCTCCAACAGTTCCATATCCTCCTTCAACCTACTGGTCAGGCTCCTTTTGATGCAGCCCAGGATACTTTCGGGTTTTGGGCTGCGAGTGCACACTGAAGCCGGCTCATGTTCATTTTCTCATCAACCAACACTCCCAAGTCCTTCTCTGCAGGGCTGCTCTGAATCTCTTCTTTGCCCAACCTGTAGCTGTGCCTGGGATTGCTCCGACCCAGGTGTAGGACCTTGCACTTGGCATGGTTAAACTTCATAATGTTGGCATCAGCCCACCTCACAAGTGTGTCAAGGTCCCTCTGGATGGCATTCCTTCCCTCCAGCGTATCAACCGAACCACACAGCTTGGTGTCATCGGCAAAGTTGCTGAGGGCACACTCAATCCCACTGTCCATGTCACTGACAAAGATGTTGAACAAGACTGGTCCCAACACTGATCCCTGATGGACACCGCTCGTTACTGGTCCCCAGCTGGACATTGAGCCATTTGTGTGCAGCCATCCAGCCAGTTCTTTATCCACGGAGTGGTCCATCCATCAAATTGATGTCTCTCCAATTTAGAGACAAGGATGTTGTGTGGGACAGTGTCGAACTTTTTACACAAGTCTAGGTAGATGACATCAACTGCTCTACCCTGTCCATCAGTTCTGTAGCCCCATCATAGAAGGCCACCAAACTGGTCAGGCAGGATATCCCCTTAGTGAAGCCATGCTGGCTGTCACCAAGCACCTTGTTGTTTCTCATGTGCCTTAGCATGCTTTTGCCAGGCACAGAGATGAGACTGACTGGTCTGTAGTTCCCTGTGTCATCCATTTCCCCCTTCTTGAAAATGGGGGTTATATTTCCCTTTTTCCAGTCATTGTGATGAAAGACAAGGTATTATAGAAATTCAATATTCCAGTACAGAAATGAGAAATGAACAAGTTTTTGTACAAAACTCAGTCCTACTCCTGTCAGGACTGACTTCATTATATGAAGGCAGCAGCTGAAATTTCTCATAAATTAAGTTTTAAAGTGCATGACATGTATCTCTGCTCATGTTGCTGGATTAAATGAGGTGTGACAAGACAGAAACTAAATGTGGCCTCTACAAAGTAGTATCTTGGAAAAGAACACAGGGATGTGTGATTCTGCTTTCAGTGACTATCTATGCTTCTCAGGATAACATGAAATATTATTGAAAATATGCAGCCAGTTTCTTACCTGTTGTTGATTATATTTTGAGCCATTAATTAATAATAGAGAAGAACTGAGAAACATTTCTAGGTGCATTTCAGGTTAAATATTTCTACCATTCTTTTCTTTGAAAATAAATGTGAAAGAAATTTTTATTAGATTGTCTCTCTGATTTCACTGAAGATCTAGCTTACATTCTCAAAAATATAATGTGCTGTGCCTCATCCCTCCCTTACTCTCCACTGGATGGTATTACAATGAGCACATGGGACTTGACATGTTATTTTTTAGTTTTCTAAACTTTTCACTAGGTTGACAACACCAGATAGAGCTTCAGTGTGTTGAGTCAGATGCAGAACATGGAAAGAAAATCTAGCTTCTTGAACTATCTAATGCCTTCTTTCTTAATAAAATCAGAATCATAGAATGGTTTGGGTTGGAAGGGACCTTAAGATCATCTAGTTCCAACACTGCTGCCACGGGCAGGGACACCTTCCACTAAACAAGGTTACTTAAAGACCCCTGAGCATCCCACCTGGCCTTGACCACTGCCAGGGAGGAGAAAAGATGGTCCTCATCATCTTTCTGGGCAGTGACATTTTCGAAATGTTTCAGTAGGAAAGAGCAACTAACTTTAGACTTCATTCATATGGTTTAGATCAGGTTTTAAAGGTGGCATTATCATTTCAAGGCAGTCTAAAACCCTACATTTTTCATTATGATTTAAATATGTCATCTTCAATATTGCCTGTAGTACTTCCCCAGGTAGAATCTTTCTCTAATAAGTAGTGTACCTATATACTATTCTAACAGACGTGGCACATTTTGGTGATATACTCTGAGGCAAAGGAAAAAGGAAGTACTGGATTTCATTGTAGCCTTGAATTTCATGAATTCTCTCCCTATTCCACTAACAGAGTGGAATTGTGGCACTGGGAGGAGCTATATAGATATGATATAAAATAAGGAATTTTAAAAGCATCTTTTTGTCTCACTAATAATTACAGGAGTTTTATCTGTAAGGGATACTGTGTTAAATTATGGCCTTCAGGCCACTTGTGCTAAGTATGATATTCAGAAAAAATTGCATCATTTTACATTTGCAAAAATAGATGGCTATAGAGCTGTGTTGTATACAATTTCCATAGATGTATACATACACATCCCCACATAAATCGTGGGGGAAAGCAAAGGAGACATACTCTTGACATACTTCTGGACCTTGATGACAGATTCAATCTTGACTCCAAATCTAGGATGTCACCTTGCAAGCTGTTTCCACAGACACACTCAGAAGTTAGTGGCTACTAACTTAAGGTAACTAGCTGTTTAATGAGGCTGTGGAAGTCAAAGATACTAAATTTATATTCAAATGCAGTTTTCATGTGTGTTTGAAGTATGGAATTAAGCAGGTGAGAGAGGAACCAGCTCTTTGGAAAGAAAGCAGGTCAAGGCTACGTCTGAAATGCTGCGAATTGCCTATTATAAACGAAAGCTATCTCTAAGTGCCTAACATGTTAGCAATTTAACAAATGCAGTGGTTCCCATTCAGTGGCTTTCCTGAAAGGGTCCTTTAGCAAGAGGTACCTGGTGCTGGGTAGCAGTATAACTGATTTCCAGAACACTATAAAAACTGCATTCACCAAATTTGTGGACTGCAAGAATACAGACTCCAAAGCAGCCCAACTTTCCCAGAATTACCACAAAGACACTGGTGATGAAAGCTGTAGCAACAGTTCCTTTATGGATTTTGGATATAAATCTTGAGTAGTTCTCTACTGTGCCATAGACGGGAGTTCTAAAGTCTTCCTTCTAGGCGTTTATAGTATGTATTTGTGAGAAGATCTGCTTATTTACAAGATATTATAGATAATCAACTTTTGCTTCATTCTTTCTTTAAGCCATTTGAATTAGCTGCAGGAAAAAATTCCCTTCTTATTGCCATCGTTGTATGAAACACCTTTCTTTTGTTTCAGTATGACTTGAGAATTTTTTTTTTTCCTCTTTTTTCCCCATAGAAAACTGTATTTGACATGACAGACTTAGAAACAGGATTTTTTTTCCTCTATATTTCCTACAATTTTCTTTTCTTTATTTGACAGATTTTTTTTTTTTTTTTGAGATTGAATTATGTGAAAACTACCAAAAGCTGGGAACAGCAATTTGATTTTGAGAGCATTAGAAAGCTTTTTTTCCTGGAATCTTTGTCAGACCATTTAAAAATATTTATTCACTGCACATCAGTTACCTGAAGCACTTTTAAATTGTCATAAAATTCATTTGGTACACGAAGCAATATCTAAAACTTTAAAGAAGATATATGTTGCATATATAAACACAAGAGTTTATGTATAAATCTCAACTCAATTTTAAATTCAGAAATATTTTGTTGTCTCTTTTGATCTGGGCCCAGCTCACTTATATGAAGGACAGGCAAAAGAAGTTTGTGCAGGTGGACCCAAGAATGAAATCTAAAAGGTGATTTTTCTACTCAGTGAGTTTTCGTATGCATCCAATTGAAACCAATTGTATACAAGACATGGGACCTGATAGGATGAAGCCATGAATGTTGAGGAAATAACTATGTCATTGTGAGACTACTGTCAATTTTTTTTGGAAGGTCATGGCTGTTGTGAAAGCTTCCTGCAGACTGGAAGAAAACAAATGTCACTCCTGTTTTCAAGAAAGACAGAAAGAAGGATTGGAAGAACTACAGGACATGAAGTCTTTCCTTAATCCCTGGATATAAGCAGAGAGGGACATGTGGTCACGTGTCATCCCTGGCATTGGAACTTCTCACTCAGGGTCATCACAATCGGTCACTCGAGATGTCATAATGGATCATCCTTGACTTGCAGCTTGCCCTGGCAGAGCTGCAGGCTCAGCACAATGCATTTGAGGTTACTGCGACGTTACTGATCACTCTATCCACTGTCTCTTGTACTGTGTTCAACATCAATGTTTCATGCCAGACACTGACGTCTTGGCTGTTTTTTCCAGGGCCCCACCAGGTTTATGTGGCTGTTGTACATATCGTCAGGCACATACGGCAAGAAAGTTCATTTGATAACACCCTGTGTCTCAGAGGCTCCAGAACAAAGTCCACACGTACTCCCAACAATCCAAGAACTGCTGGCGAGGCCGCTTGGTGCTCCTTTTTTCTTCCAGGGTACATCTTAATAGTAGACAGTCTGTGTAAGCACAATCCAAAGAGATGTGAAATATCCTCCAAAGCTTGTGCTCTTTATCCTCTTCATTCCCTCAGGTATTTCTGTCCCAACTCTGTAGAAATACACATTTAACTGCTTATAAGTATGTTTATATGCCAGTATGCATATGAAATAAATTTTATTTCAAATTACTAATCTTCCTTCCTTGATTTGAACTGTACGACATTTTTTAGATGTGTTGCTACTGTTTGCAACAGAGGTTTTTAGCTGGAATGCCCCAGATGCCCCAGAAAACACCCCCAGACTCTTCATGGAGACAGATGATTCAACTTGATGTAAGCAATTACAGGATAAGTTTACTTATAGTGTTGCATGGCCCTTCTATTTACTCACAAAGGATTTTGAGGGGCACAGTGCTATTTGGGAGTTAAAGCCTTTCCATTTATAAATGAATACAGTGTGCTATAGGGAGTCTGAAAGAAGAACATGGCTCCTATTTCTATTTCTCCAGGTTCTTTATTTTAGTCATTTTACTGTAAGTTCCCTCATGTCATGAAGAAACACACAAAGACTGAATGCGTTACATTATCAAAACATGATGTGTGGTTATATTTATAACTTGTGCAACATGTCCGCAAATCAACCAAAAAAGACAAGAAAAGCAAGGGCACAAAGGAGCAGACAAGGAAGTATAACAAAATCATTTCAAATGACCACTTTTTCCACTCAGCCCTGTACCTAGTAAACAAAGCAAGAAATCTGTACCAAGTGATTCATTCTTGTCAAAAGCAGAAGAACGCAGAGGACTGCATGAAATAAGAACAGTTCAGAACAGGTGATATGCCAGAAAGGAAGTTTTGACGTTAAAGTGGCATTTGTGGCCTTATGGGCTGAAAGGAAAAGGTACCCAGGGCTCTTTTCATTTTATTGTGGGTTTGTTGGTTTGTTTTTTTTTTTTCCCTTAATTCACCAAAAGTTTTCCTGAAATTCTACTTACAAAGAGCTCCCAGTGGAATCAGGAACACTTTCCCATTAATTCTTAATCCTTCAATTTTACGGAAACACACTTTTCTCTGAAAGGCGTGGGTTTCCATCTTGGATCATGGTTGCTTGGGCAGATACTTTTTCTTAATACTTTGATCAAACAAGAGATGTTTCTTTCAATTCTTCCAGAAAATATACACTCTGAAGCAAATTAAATTGAAATAATTTCTGCTAACTTGATCTTAAACTACTTTAAAGTTGCAGTGCAAAGGGTTATTTTTCTTTTAATCGATTTAATGTTTTATTTCCTTAGCGCTTCCTGCTTTCATTTCAAACTTGATTTATTACTTAACAAAAATCCTTTTAGCTGAAGTACTCCAGGAATAGTAATCTTAGGCTTGCAATTTAATCTGAATAGAAAATTTTAAATAATTTTAGTTACAATTAGTGGAAGTCTTTAATTCGTCATCAGGTTATTTTCCCCTGCCTTATTAATGATTATTCCCCTGCCTCTTCCACTGCCAAAGCCCTACAACTATAACACTGGTCTAAGAACTTACATCTTTTTTTTTTTATTTACATAGTTAAATGAAAGTTTGACTTTCACGCCTGAAATGTTTCTGAAAGCTTCCTTTGTTAATTAAACACTGATTTAGATAGTTTAGAAAGGATAAGACTGGGCCATACACATAGTTGCCATTTTATTGACAAGCCACAAAGTAATTTTTAGATGGTTTGGACTGACTTTAAATGCATTCATTTCCATTTTGTCATTTGATTGTAAAACTCAAAGTGTTTATTTTAAATTGAATGAAGTGAAAGTAGTGAGATAAGTGGCGAAATTCTTCTTGCTACCAGTACCTCAACGATAGCAACAACCACCTTACACATAAAAAATGTACCTTGATGAGACTGTTTTGAATCTTCAGCAAAAAATTTCTTCTCGACTACCTATGGGCATTTCAGTAGATGGTTCTTACTAATATTATGCTATTTTTAATAACAAAGTATTTAATGGAAATAGAATTTAGGCATACCATTTGCTTCACATGTGTCTTAACAGTAGAGTAGATGTTATTTTAATTTATTTTATTTTATTTGGATCAATTTAAATGTAAGTACTTTATGTATATGTGGTGGGGTCATAGATTAGATCATGTTTTTCAGAGTAGCCAATAGTCCAGTTCCAGGGACAATCTTTGCATACTGTGAGATGTAAGACCTATTTCTCTTCATCGTGTAAGTGAATCTAAACATCTCATGTAAACGTTCTGAAAAGGAGAATCGTCATGATCTTCATGATATGACTCAGGAAAAAAATTAAAAAATCAGATCAAACTATTAGTTAAACTAACCTGAAATCACAAATAAAGTGAAAGTTGGGATGTTGTAAAATGGGAGAAAAATGGGGCATTTTCTTATAAACTATTTTGTTGGGTTTTGTTGATATTCTTTGATAGTTTCCCCTTGTTGTTTGATAATTTTCCCTTGCTTTGGCCTTGACAACATGGAGCAGAACATCCTGGGAATTCAGTTTAGGACACATATGTTCACAACTGAGAAAAATGTGGTTTTATACATCACTCAGGTTTGACATGAAGTAATACAGCTGGGTGTTGGATGTATCCATGTAACACAATTATTCAATCAGGAAACTTGCATGCCTCAGGAATTTAATATACCTTAACAGGTTTATTAAAAGACAATCTGTAGATACTGAGTATCTGAGTGTTGAAATTTATCTGGTTTGCAAAGCCTCTGCTGCTTAAATGAAAAAGTCTACTGAATGTATCACCCTATGACAAGATTACTTAGCGTATGTCAATGTATTTCTCAGTACCTAAGACATTTTGTATATAGCATGTCTGTGTGCATATATAGCATCTTAATTACTGAGGTATGGAAATGGATGATTCCACAGTGATTTAAATTTAAATCATTTTTTTTTTCTTTAACTGATTGGTAGGTGACCTGCAATTAAAATGGTTTATTTGAAAAAATGAAGCAAATTAGGTGGAGCAAAGAAACAGAACTAATCAAAGATAGAAATAATTTAGCAACAAGCATTCTCTTAGCAGTTAAATCACTGTTTCTACAGCAGGCAACAGAAAAAAGACACAGTGAACTAGAGAAAGAAAATGTTCGTGTAGGTATATATAAACTCACAGTACATAGCTTTCTGCATGTGCCAGGTGTGAATAGTTGCAAGGCAGAATTTACTTTTGTAATAATCTGCATCTGATTACTTTATAATATCAGAAAGAAATCTCAGAAAAAGCTCTGGACAGGTCTTTGCTCAACAACATAGCTAGTATGAGTGCTCTCCTTCCGATCACTTACAGGTGTTGTTATAAACTGGTACCTGTCCAGACTATGGTTAATAGTGCCAAGATAACAGTGAACTGAAAAGAAACATTACAGTATTTATCACAGAAAAATGTCACTGAAGATAAAATCTCCTATCAGCTAGAGAAGACTTTAATCTTATGTGTCTGTTGTCATCTATCTCTGAGAAATTGAAATCAAAACCACTATATTTTTGTTGGTTTTCAGAGAGAAACCTAGGGCGGAAAACTTAATACACTTTAGATGACTTCAGGATTTCCTTTTGCCACATCTGGAGAGTAAACAACCATCAAAAGAAAGGGAGAATACTTTCTAAAAGACAGCCATTTTCAAACTTCAGTATCATTAGAAAACATGATCACACAGAGGCAATGTAGAAGGTCTCTAGTGCAAGAGATTCAATAAAGGGATACGTGAAACTGCAGACAGACTCTGTTTTGTGAAAAGGATGTTCAGCTGGATTTTTTTTCTGAAAGCATTCACAGCATCACAGGATCATTAGGGTTGGAAGGGACCTCTGGAGATCATCCATTTCAACCGTGCCAGGGCAGAGCCATAGGGAGCAGGTCACACAGGAACTTATCCAGAGAGGGAGACTCCACAACCTCCCCAGGCAGCCTGTTCCAGTGCTCTGCCACCCTCAATGTAAAGAAGTTCTTCCTCATGTTAGGTGAAACTTGTGTTTTAGTTTATGGCCACTTCTCCTCGTTCTGTCGCTGGGTGCCACTGAAAAGAGTCTGGCACCACCCTCCTGGCACTCGCCTTTGAGATACTTATATGCAATAATGAGCTCCCCTCTCAGTTTTTCTTCTCTAAACAGGCCCAGATCATCCCCTGTGGCTTCCACTGGACCTCTCCAGTAGCTCCTTGTCTTTCTTGTACTGAGGAGCCCAGAACTGGACACAGTTCTCCAGATGTGGCCTCACCAGGGTCGAGCAGAGTAAGGATCACCTCCTTTGACCTGATGAATGCCATGCTCCTCCCAGGGCACCCCAGGACATTCTTATCCCTCCTGGCCACAAGGGCAGACTGCCAGCTCATGGTGAACTTGTCATCCGCCAATACTCCTAGGTCCTTCTCAGATGAACAGCTCTTTAGTAGATCAGCCCCAACCTGTACTGGCATTTGGGATTCTTTCTCCACAGATACAGGACCCTACACTTGCCTTTGCTGAACCGCATTAGGTTTCTCTCTGCCCAGTTCTCCAGCCTATTGAGGTCCTGCTGAACAGCAGCACAGCCTTCAGGTGTATCAGCAAACTTGCTGAGGGAACACTCTATCCAGGTCATTGATAAATGAGTTGAATAAGACCAGCCCCAGTATTGATCTCCAGTGAGCACCACTGACTACCAATTTAAGGAATTTTGCTGTGACATTTCAAGTTCTCATTCACAAGGAACAATCTATGGGACAGTCTAGTTCTGGGGGTGTTACCTAGTTTATCAATCTCAAAACTAGAAAGCTAGCACGGCTAGTCCCTGGCCTGAGATTGCTCAGACTGTTAGTGGGCTATCTAACATAAGACTGTGAACCACGAACCATAGCTAGTTTGTTAGCACTGGAGCTTGGAGGGTTTAGTCTTAGAAGTACTTAGAGTCTTATTAGTATAATGGATGTTCTGGCTCTTAAGTCAGTGCTTAGAAATTCTGGAAACACTCTTCCTTACCTGCTGACCAGAGAAATTATGAAAAGACCTAAGGAGTCTGGGAATTCAGGATGCTAGAAGCTGGAGGCCCTGGATTTCCACCTTCCTCGACAGCTGACCAGGAGGGGATCTTCAGCAGCTTCCCAAGTGGGCTGCCAAAAACTTGTCACATTTCAAAATCAAATTCCATCCACAAAACTCTTCTACATTGACAAAGCAGCAGTTGTCTGTAGAACAGTGTTTGTACTTGAAGCTGTAGGCATTAGTCTCCTGCAGATGCTGGTTGACAGGATGAAAGAACATGACATGACTTTTAGGTTGGAAGTACCTTTCTTAGAGTAATTGGCCTTGTTTTAGATATGGTATATTGCTTGTCATTGTGACAACATAGAGAGTCTACATCCACATCCATTCACGGCATAGCAAATTTGAGGATTCTTAACCAGCTCAGTGACATGAAGTTGATAAACAGCCAAAACAGAATTAAGAGCTGCTTGATTGTATGTAGCAGAATAGAGCTGAGATGTCACCTCGTGGCAGTTTGGATATATATTGTTATGATTCAGCACTGACAAGTCATTCGTTTTTAAACAAAAGCAGCAAGGTTAGATTCATTATACTTGAAATAAAATTTGAATCTTTTAATGCTTTGGAAGAAAATGGGATTATAATTCTACTTTTCTAGGAGTAAAGATTTTCTTCTATTATTTTCTCTCCTGGGAGTTTTAAGGCATTTCTTCTAAAGTACTTTGCTGTCAGGACTTCACAGATACTAAATAACAGTGATGACATTAATATAACATAAAGAAGAAAAGTAATTAACAGTAGAAATATAGCACCTTGGAAGGCATGCCTCACCACTGCATTTTTCCTCTTCTGACTTATGAAGATCAGCCCTTTTGAAAAATGTCATTGTAGACATTACAGATCTATTAACCATTCATGTAGCTGTGTACTTCTATGCAAAACTCATTTATGGTTAGTTTATGCCATAAATCCTAATGCTAGTCATAGTTTTCTTAATCTTGTAAGTACTATTTTCTTCATTTTAAATGTTTTTGGATATTATAATAAGAAATTGTAATTTTCTAGTTAAATTAATGTTTCTTTGCATAACAAAAGCTTGTCCACTGGTTCACAGAGATCTATTAAAAGCATTTGAAAGTTTGTATCAATATCCCCGGGGGGGGGTTAATTTCAAGTTACACAGAATTCTTTAACTCAGTCCTGACCCAGTTAACACTTTCAAATTATTTCAGTAGGCAATGGCATGTTGTTATTTTGCTCATGCTCTCTAGAAGGAGAACTCTCCATCTTTGTGTTTCAGCTGAAAAACTCTTTGAGGACTGGATACAGTACTTAGGTAGGTCTAGCAATATATTCATATGACTGGAATTTTTAGCAGAAGGTTTTCTGTACAGCAAAGATACTTTATTTTATGCAACTGATCTGTGTTTTCCGATGTCAAGAGCTACTGCATTGTGTGGTTCTGTTTAAATGGAAGTATCATCTTAAAACAAATCACTAAATCCCTGGGACGATCTTCATCTCCCTTGGCATATCGTGAAGTTCTTCATAGTTCAGTTACCTTTTTCACTTACTTTTGGGTGCGGAAGTTGCAGCATCCGTTCTAACCTCCCAGGTTTGTCAGACACCTTGATAGCTCTTCCGTCTGCTGAGTTAAAATTAACTTAAAATCGTTTATGCAGCCTTTTTCATTCTTTCCACACTCTTAATGATTTGGGTATTTTCCTCAGACAAATTCTGCTATTCCAAATTTTTCCTGCTATGTTGTAGTCACCACAGACTTCTCTTCAAAGCTATGTGGAGAGCAGCTCAGCTCTTCCCTGCATTTCCTTCCTATATGTATTATCTGTTCTTCAAAGAGTTGTCTTCTTCAATTCAGTGTTGGAGAGTAGGAATAACCCTGTGCTGCCTCCAATACTCACTAAATAGGAAAGAGTACAATAATGCGACAGGCATGTAGTGATGCCCTTACTAAAAATACTTTTCCAAACTGTAGCTGTAGAGATTTTCTAGACAGAGCTGCTTTTTGTAGGTAAAATTCCATGATAAATTTCTATTTTATGGACTTTTCATTATCCCCTTGAATTCACATGTCAGTTCAGTGTCCACAACACCTTGTGGCAAGCAATGCTGCAGATTAATTACAGATTAAGCTAGCAATCTCCTTTTGTCTTTGAGATTTCATTGGGTCATTCATTCTTTGCTGGTTAACTGTAAAAGACAGTCTTCCAGAAAACCTCTGCCTCACTGGAATTCAACTACCTTGACACTATCTTTTTAAGGCAACATAGAATCATAGAATCGTTAGGGTTGGAAAGGACCTTAAGATCATCTAGTTCCAACCCCCCTGCTGTGGGCAGGGACACCTTACGCTAAATCATATCACCCAAGGCCTCGTCCAACCTGGCCTTGAACACTGCCAGGGATGGAGCATTCACAACCTCCCTGGGCAACATCAACTGAGGAAAAAGTGCAGTCCACAATAGTCAGAGACAAAAGCAGGGTTATCCATTCAGTAAATCAGACCTGAAATATAACATAGGCTTCTGGAATTGTAGCAACTATAGAGAAGGCCAAAGGAGACTTGCATTTTTCTGTTCTCTCTGAACCTCTGCATATCACTTTATTATTGGGGGAATAATAATGTTATAGCACAGACATGGGATTCTGAAGAGCGAAAATTATTTTATTTTTGGCTTTTGTTCTTCTGCTTAGTTGACTACAAATTTCTCACACATAGAATCATAGAATCATAGAATAGTTAGGGTTGGAAAGGACCTTAAGATCATCAAGTTCCAACACCCTTGCCATGGGCAGGGACACCTCACACTAAACGATGCCACCCAAGGCCTCGTCCAACCTGGCCTTGAACACAGCCAGGGATGGAGCATTCACAACCACCCTGGGCAACCCAGTCCAGTGCCTCACCACCCTAACAGGAAAAAATTTCCTCTTTATATCCAATCTAAACTTCCCCTGTTTAAGTTTTAATCCGTTACCCCTTGTCCTATCACTGCAGTCCCTAATGAATAGTCCCACCCAAGCATCCCTGTAGGCCCCCTTCAGATACTGGAAGGCTGCTATGAGGTCTCCACGCAGCCTTCTCTTCTCCAGGCTGAACAGCCCCAACTTTCTCAACCTAACTTCATACGAGAGGTGCTCCAGTCCTCTGATCATCCTCGTGGCCCTCCTCTGGATTTCTTCCAACAGTTCCATGTCCTTTTTATGTTGAGGACACCAGAACTCAATACTCCAGGTGAGGTCTCACGAGAGCAGAGTAGAGGGGCAGGATCACCTCCTTCGACCTGCTGGTCACGCTCCTTTTGATGCAGCTCAGGATACGATTGGCTTTCTGGGCTGCAAGCACACACTGAAGCCGGCTCATGTTCATTTTCTCATCAACCAACACCCTCAAGTCCTTCTCCACAGGGCTGCTCTGAATCTCTTCTTTGCCCAACCTGTAGCTGTGCCTGGGATTGCTCCGACCCAGGTGTAGGACCGTGCACTTGGCATGGTTAAACTTCATCAGGTTGGCATCAGCCCACCTCACAAGCGTGTGAAGGTCCCTCTGGATGGCATTCCTTCCCTCCAGTGTATCAACTGAACCACACATCTTGGGGTCATCGGCAAACTTGCTGAGGGTGCACTCAATCCCACTGTCCATGTCACCGACAAAGATGTTAAGACCGGTCCCAACACCGATCCCTGGCGGACACCAGTCGTTACTGGTCTCCTGTTGGACATTGAGCCGTTGACCACAACTCATTGCATGCCACCATCCAGCTAGTTCTTTAACCACCGAGTGGTCCATCCATCAAATCGATGTCGCTCCAATTTAGAGACAAGCATGTCGTGCGGGACAGTGTCGAACGCTCTGCACAAGTCCAGGTAGATGACATCAACTGCTCTACCCCTGTCCATCAGTTCTGTAGCCACATCATAGAAGGCCACCAAATTGGTCAGGCAGGATTTCCCCTTAGTGAAGCCATGCTGGCTGTCACCAAGCACCTTGTTGATTTTCATGTGCCTTAGATGCCTTCCAGGAGAATCTGCTCCAAGATTTTGCCAGGCACAGAGGTGACACTGACTGGTCTGTAATTCCCCGGCTCATCCATTTTCCCCCTCTTGAAAATGGGGGTTATATTTCCCTTTCTCCAGTTGTTGGGAACTTCACCTCACTGCCATGATTTCTCAAATATGATGGCCAGCGGCTAAGCAACTTCATTCGCCAGCTTCTTCAGGACCCATGGATGGATCAGGTCCCATGGACTTGTGTATGTTCAGATTTTTAAGATGGCCCCCAACCAGATCCTCTCCTACAGTGGGCCCAGGGTCTTCATTCTCACAGTCCCTGCATCTCCCTTCCAAGACTTGGGTGGTGTGGTCAGAGCCTTTGCCAGTGAAGATCAAGGCAAAGAAGTCATTCAGAACCTCAGCCTTCTCCAAATCCTGTGTAGCCAGTTCTCCTGAGAGCTTCCTGAGGGGGCCTACGTTCTCCCTAGTCTGTTTTTTATTTGCTATGTACCTGCAGAATCCCTTCCTGTTATCCTTAATATCCCTAGTGAAGTTTAATTCTAACTGGGCCTTAGCTTTCCTAACCTGGTCCCTAGCTTCCTGGACAACATTCCTGTACTCTTCCCAGGCTGCCTGTCCTTGCTTCCACCTTTTATAAGCCTCTTTTTTCCTTCTAAGTTTCCTCAGGAGCTCCTTATCCATCCAAGGAGGTCTCCTGGCCCTCCTGCTGCACTTCCTTCTAGTTGGGATGCAACACTCCTGAGCGTGTAGCAGGTAATCCTTGAATATCAACCAACAGTATTGGGCCCCCCTGCCCTCTAGGGCTGTATCCCATGGAACCTTACTAAGCAGGTTCCTGAGGAGGCCAAAGTCTTCTCTCTTGAAGTCCATGGCAGTGAGCTTGCTGCACGCTCTTCTCACTGTCCTGAGGATCTCAAATTCGACCATCTTGTGCTTGCTGCTTTTCTTGCCATGTCATGTAATGCATGTATTTCATATAAGCTGAAGGGAGAAAATGTAATATTTTAAAGAATTGCTGAACAGTTATAAATGAGAGAATGTAAAGTGAGAAAATAAAAATCTGTACAGTGATCTCCTGCGTCTACAAGTGACTAGAATTTTGTAAAAAATGCCTCTTAGACCTTCTGTGACAAGAAGACAGTGTTGGTGTGTTCCTCAATAAAGAGAGGATTTGCCACTTTCACGTATCGCAAACTTGTCGTTAAACATCAGAATTTTGTTCAACTGAATGTTTGAGGGAATGTTTGGACAATTTCCTGTGAATATATTAGAAAGAATTTAAAACACTGACATGTGTGAACATGCATATGCTTGTGTTTGGGGAAGAGGGTTGTGCGTCTATATGTATATGCATACACACAAGAATAATTATATCTAGCAGGTTCCATTTTAGAATTATAAAACATGATGAGGTATGAAGTCTCTCACTTGTCCTCTTATCTCCTAGCTCTCATTGCAGTGCAATTCTGAGGAAGAAAAACATTACCTTTTATAACATTAAAAAAGAAGAATAAAAATTTGCTCACTTGATTATTGTGGTTTAAGCCCAGCCTGTAACTCTGAACCACGCAGCAGCTCACCTACTCTTCTTTCCTCCCCTCCACCCCAGCAGGATGCGGAGGAGAATCAAAAGAATGTAACTCCCACTGGTTGAGGTAAGAACAGTGCAGTAACTAAGGCATAACACTGCTAAGGTATAAATCACTGCTAAGGTATAACACAAATCACTGCTGCTACCACCAATAATAATAATAAGGGAAATAACAAGGGGAGAGAATATAAAACTAAAAGGGGAAAAGGAAAAGAAAACTATAAATGCAAGTGCTGCACAATACAATTGCTCATCACTCATTGACATACACAGCCCAACCCAAGCAGGGTGGCTTGGGTGGCTCCCCTCAGTTAATATACTGGGCATGATGTGCTGTGGTATGGAACACCACTTTGGCTAGTTTGGGTCAGGTGTCCTGTCTCTGCTCCCTTGTCACTGGTAGAGCATGAGAGACAGAAAAGTCCTAGATCAGAGGAAGAATTACTGTGCAACAACTAAAACATGGGTGTGTTACCAGCATTGTTCTCAGACTAAAGTAGAAAACACAGCACTCACCAGCTGCTAAGAAGGAGAAAAATATCTGTTACAGCTGAACCCAGGACATTGCTAGAGCCCTTTTGAGTCTTCATAAGACTCCAGTGTTTCTGGACTCCAAAAGCTTAGAGTAAGTTTAAGTGGAAAAAAGTTAATTTTGGAAATGACAAGCCTAGAGTGTGAAATTTTATAGCTCTGAAATTTTTATGGAAGGATAATATAGAAAAACATTGTATCTGTTTACACTGTGTGTGTATTGAAGCACATTTGCAAAATTGTATCATGTGTAGGCTTTCTTAAATAGGGGGATATTATGCATGTACATATCTGTGCTACATTTACTGCACCATGTAGAAGGACTGAAGTGAGCCTTTTATTACTCATGAGCACATTTGTTGAAGATGCAGTGATGGCCAGTAAAATATCAGCATTTGTTAATAACTGCCAAAACACATCTTATCTTACACACAGCAACCCTGAATGGCTAATATTTATACAGATTTATTTTTCACTGATTTCTTAGACTAGTTTTGTCCAACTGTAACTCATCTGTCAGTGCAGAAGAAAAGATTCGCATGCCTGATATATGAAAAGATATGGGCAATATTTTACGAGCAGGTAATCTGGTATTATACCTTGACTTGTTGAAAAACCTCCAGTAGCTAAATAAAATTAAGTAAAAATATTAATTATTTAATGGACTTTGCCATAACAGTGACATAAAATAATTCACTGAAAAAGTGGATAGCTTGTGCTTATTTAATTCTTACGCACTTTTGAATAAAGCAACTGTTCATGGCTGAGAAACCAGAAGTACTTTTTATTGTAAGAAAATCTGCATCTTTTTACATACCACTGTGGTGCAGAAAAAAAGAAAAACCTTAGAAAGGTTCTGCGCCCTTGTCAATTCCCACAAGAACACTAAAGCATAGATTTAAGTTTTTTTTTAATGATGTGCCCATAACATCAGAATAATTCCTATAAATGACATGATATATTGGGCTGAAAACATCCCCGCTGCATATGGAATATCACAGTGTCTGACTTTATTTTCCCTAGGAATGCTATGGAACTTGATTGTTAGCCATAAAGGTCACCAGTAGAGTTGTTATAGTTCAGCTTACATTTCCTCCTGCTTTGCCTACTAGCTTGTTGGCCGATTCCCCTGTTTTTTTCACAGCAGTCCATTCATATTGTCATGATACTTTCTCAGCCTATCTTCCTACGGGAGGTGCTCCAGTCCCCTGATCATCCTCGTCACACTCCTCTGGACTTCTCCCAACAGTTCCATGTCCTTTTAATGGTGAGAACACCAGAACTGCACACAATACTCCAGGTGAGGTCTCACAAGGGCAGAGTAAAGGGGCAGGATCACCTCCTTCAACCTGCTGGTCACGCTCCTTTTGATGGAGCCCAGGATACGATTGGCTTTCTGGGCTGCAAGCGCACACTGAAGCCGGCTCATGTTCATTTTCTCATCAACCGGCACCCCCAAGTCCTTCTCCACAGGGCTGCTCTGAATCTCTTCTCTACACAACCTGTAGCTGTGCCTAGGATTGCTCCGACCCAGGTGTAGGACCTTGCACTTGGCATGGTTAAACTTCATGAGGTTGGCATCAGCCCACCTAATAAGCGTGTCGAGGTCCCTCTGGATGGCATTCGTTCCCTTCCTGAGGGGGCCCACATTCTCCCTAGTCTGTTTTTTATTTGCTATGTACCTGCAGATTCCCTTCCTGTTATCCTTAATATCCCTAGTGAAGTTTAATTCTAACTGGGCCTTAGCTTTCCTAACCTGGTCCCTAACTTCCCGGACAACATCCCTGTACTCTTCCCAGGCTGCCTGTCCTTGCTTCCACCTTTTATAAGCCTCTTTTTTCCTTCTAAGTTTCCTGAGCAGCTTCTTATCCATCCAAGGAGGTCTCCTAACCCTCCTGCTGCACTTCCTTCTAGTTGGGATGCAACAGTCCTGAGCGTGTAGTAGGTGATCCTTGAGTATCAACCAACAGTTTTGGGCCCCTCTGCCCTCTAGGGCTATATAGCATGGAACCTTACTAAGCAGGTTCCTGAAGAGGCCAAAGTCTTCTCTCTTGAAGTCCAGGGCAGTGAGCTTGCTGCACGTTCTTCTCACTGTCCTGAGAATCTCGAAGCTGGGTGTGAGGAGCTGAAATGGGACTCCACTGTCCATTATCTCAAAGACTGGTGTGAAGAATTGCTGCCCATTATCTCAAGTGTTGCTGCAGAAGTGAACAGTTGAAGAGCTGGCTGAGAGACCATAGAAACTGAATGCACATAAACCACCAGGAATGTGCAGTACCCGACATTAAGAGCAGAGTTTCTCCCCCCAACACATAATAAAAGGGGAAAAAGGTAATCGCTGTGGTGAATATCCACCTCCAATGATGACTACAGAAGCGGGGAGCCATCTGCCATGGAAGATGACCATGGACTCTCGAAACGCTGCTGGACCCACAGTGGTGACTATCTCTCCGCACTCCGAATTCTTGCTTAATATCTATCCTTTTTTCCAATTTCTCCTTGTCGTGGTTTAAACCCAGTCAGGTAATTCGTTCGCTCACTTCCCCCCCTTTCTTGCCCTCCCCCTGCTCCCGGAGGGACAGAGAGGAGAATCAAAAAGAATGCAACTCCCACGGGTTGAGATAAGAACAGTTTAGTAACTAAGGTATAACACAAATCACTACTGCTACCACTAATGATAATAATGATAAAGGAAATAACAAGGGAAGAGAATACAACACCTCACCACCAGCCGACCGATAACTCGCCCCCCCTCAGCCCGACCAAGCACCGACCGATACCTCCTCCAACCCTGCAGTCTCCCAGCCCTTCCGGCTAACTCCCAGTTACATCCTGGGCATGACGTGCTGTGGTATGGAATAGCTCTTTGGTCAGTTTGGGTCAGGTGTCCTGTCTCTGCTTCCTCCTGGCTTCCCCTCCTCCCTGGCAGAGCATGAGGCTCACAAAGTCCTTGGCCAAACCAAAACATCGCTATCAGCTCTGTTCCCAGGCCGAAAATCAAAACACTGCACTGCACCAGCTACCAAGAAGGGGAAAAATGACTGCTACTGCTGAACCCAGGACACTCCTATTGCTATCTTTTCATAATAAGTATCTTTCTTAATGATTACCTTTTTATAATAAACAAACTGATTGATTACAGTACTCTCTTGCATCTTAATTTCACCAGGGAACATGAACAAAATAGGTCTGACACTGGGTTTTTCTCCAGTCAGACCCTGACAGTGGCAGCAGGGTCTGACTGGAGATCTTCAGAATCTGATCTTCAGAGTCTGATCTTCAGAATTTGCACTGTTAGGAGGGGGTGTTTTTAAGAATTCAGACAAACTTTCCAAAGGAAAAATGGGTGAAACACTAGGAAACAACTAAATTTTTTCATGAATGACCTTTTTTCTGAGATCTCGAATCACTTTCCAAACTCCTAAATCTTCATTTTACAGATGAGTAAACCTGCAGATTAAATGATTGGCTTGGCTTGATTCTAGATACAGACTTACCAAGCTAGGAAATAAAAACCCCTTTTGCTCTTGGTAGCTCAGACTTCTAATGCTATCTTACCAGGTGATGCAGATTGTTCCAGCAACTTAAAGGAAGATTCAGGAAATCTAAAATCTGCAATCGGAGACTGCCATTATGGCTAGACTGTAGGCTGAGATATATAAAAAAAAAAAAAGAGAAGGAAAAAAACAAATGTAAGAAGAATGAAAAAAGGAAAGATTATATGCAGTGCTGGACCCATTTTTTAGGGAAAAAAAAACGGATCTGAATGTTCAATATCCTAATAATTATGATTCATAGAACTTATCATCTTTTTACAGTGTTATTTTGCTTGTAAAACAGAAGATGAAACATCTTTATACACTACTTTGGTATTTTATATTCAGGTAGTTTTAGCCGCTGTACTTAATTTTCTAGTTACTCTGTAACTGGGTATATGTAGAAATGGAGCATTTATTTTCTCTGTAAAGTTTTCTATGTGAAGAAAATGGAAAACTAAAGACCTTTATTACAAAATAAAAGTCCAAATAATACACAAAAGCTGAGAGAACACTTTGATATCAGGTATGTTTTTCATAACCACTTACATTCCTCAGTCATTTTATCTCCCTCAAATTTAGAAGCAACTTTTAAAACTTTTAATTTCAATCTCATAATATTTCTCAACATTACAATAATATTTACTTTACAACTTACAATTAAAAGTCCTTAGTGTAGTATTAGCTGATGAGAAAGGAGATTACTGGAATTTATTTTGTATATAGCACCTAAGAGAATATAAGAAACTTTTTCTCATAACAAATCAGCTTATCTGTTCTGTTACAAAAAAAAACCAAAACATAGGGAACATGAATAATAAAGTTTCAGTAATTAACTTCTGTAGGTTTTGCTGTTTCATGATATGAAGTAACATGGTTGCATATATCATACACAAGGTAAGACTTCCAACAGCATTTTTGTGATACTCTCCTAAACAGGATAAAAATGTTTTTGTATTTCTTATTACTCACAACCATTGAACACACTAGAAAATAGCATCTACATTATAATTATTACATCAAAATATAACATGATCTCTAGATAGTTGCTTATATAGCTTCTGTTGTCATCACTGCTCCTTTGCCATTTAGACTGAAGTTACTAAATGAGAATAGTGCATATTCTTTTGTGATGTTTCAATGATTAAATTACTATAAAACTGAAATCTACATTGGATGATATCAAAATGTAATCAGTTATGTGAGAAAATATCACATACATTTATGAAATTAATTTGCATTTTTAGAGAGTTTTCAAAACACTGGTGATTTGGAGTCAAGCACCTCATTAAATATTTTACATCCCAGAGGCTAATACAAAACTTAGGCTAAAGACAAATGACAATGTAGCAGCTGAAATTTAGGCTCCTTCTTCAGTAAGCTCTACATAAATTTTTGTTAGAAGTGTCTATAAACTGAGAAAATAAATGTAATTATTTAGAATGCTTGTCTAATTAACATTGCAAATTACTTTGGACTAGCATTAATTTTTCCTGTTTGAAGCAGAAGCCTAAATTATGAAAATGTTCTATTGTTTATTGCGCTGCTGAAGGACAGCTGCTACGCAAATGAGCTAGATTAGTGTTCAGGCATCTGCTTTGTTATGTGAATCAGACAGAGAGGGAATTTGAACTTGACTGTATAAAAGAAAGTTCATGACAGCAGCTGGATCTGTCCCAGCCTCCTATAAATAAGGTGGTCAGCTGACAGAACCATCATATGAGGGTTTGTTAAAATATTTCCAGAATAATCTTTCACTGAAGACCGCTTTTCTATATTCAATAACATCAGCCTGACGTATTGCACATCTTAAGAGCTTTCTATGGACAAAGATTCATTTTGTAGAAAAGCCCCATTTCTAGCATATAATATTTTAAACTGAGTGGTCAATCAGTTATATAGGATTTTGCTTCTCACATTTACAATCAAAGCATTAGCCATTGTATAAATGTGAAAAGGGGAGTTACTACTAACTCTGGACATTGGATCTGAGTTCAGAAATATGTAAGTTTAATGATATAACGTATAACATAACAGGTCTGTCCTGGGTTCAGCAGTAGCAGTCATGTTTTTCCTTTGTGGTAGCTGGTGCAGTGCTGTGTTTCGACTTCCAGCCTGGGAACAGTGTTGGTGAAGCCAATGTTTTCGGTTGTTTCTAAGTGATGTTTACCCTGACCAAGGACTTTGTGAGGCTCATGCTCTGCCAGGGAGGAGGGGAAGCCGGGAGGAAGCAGAGACGGGGCGCCTGACCCAGGCTAGCCAAAGAGGTATTCCATACCACAGCACATCATGCCTGGGGTGGGGGGTAACTGGGAGTTACCCGGAAGGACACGGGCTTCCGGGTGGAACTCGTTTCTTGGCCGGTGGTATCGTATTCTCTTCCCTTGTTATTTTCCCTTATCATTGTTGTTGGTAGTAGCGGTGGTGATTTGTGTTGTACATTGGTTGCTGGACTGTTCTTGTCTCAACCCGTGGGAGTTGCACTCTTTCGATCCTCCTCCCCGTTCCTCCGGGGGTGGGGAAGGGGAGAGCCCCGGGGGGGGGGGGCCTCGATTGTTGTCAGCCCGGAACCACTCACTGGGAGTGAGTGAACAAGTTGCCTGACTGGGTTTAAACCACGGCAAGGTCCTTTTTAGTTTTGTTCATGGTGAATTTTACGAGTGTGAGAACTGTATCCCTCTATAATAAAAACCACCGAATGACAACCTGCACTGGCATTTCTGAGAGGATATTTATTTACTGTTTGAAAAAAAAGACAAATACAAGTAGACTATTCCAAATTAGACGCTCCATAATTTATCTCTGCTTTATGCCTGATGGATATTTCTACTATTGAGACTGCTAAGGTTTCTACCTGATGTCCCTAATTATGAAAACTGTTTTCAACTTATCATTTTCCTGAGAGGTTTGAGTCCCCAGTTTTCATCTCATCTCATCTTCAATACTTTCAGATCAGTATCTTGAGGTAACCAGTGGAGGAACACAGTCCTTTTGATTCTTTTTCTTCTAAGAATGTTCTATACCAGCACTTTTGATTTACAAGTGTCTTCTTGTTTGTAGTAGAAGAGCACTTAGGCAGATACTATTTTCAATAATAAACAGTTAGTTTTACCGTCAGGACTACCATGGTCTTCAAGATGTGTCTACATCGCTTAATTATTGCAACTTTTTCCTCCCTGCTATGCATCTTTACGTACTCATAAACATTTAGGCATTTTCTTTGAACATTTATCAAGGTAGGTCTGGGCAGTCATTCCTAATAACCTGAGCTTCCTGGATTGCCGTCACCATCTGCTGCTGGCACTGTGGGACACTTATCTGCCTCCATTAAAGGAGAAAGCTCTCGGGACTCAGGAATGTGATTTCTCCAGTAGCCAGCGTGGCATTTTAGAGCTTCCCAAAACTGTAAAACGTATCATGAATGTGAGGTTCTCAAAAATTAACTTAGAGTTTCTTGATTCACCACTTATGCGAAACAGGACTGCACACTCTTAGCCACATCTCCTGGGCTGGGCCTATGCTGATGCTCTTCTACTGTTGAAGATGCATCTATTCCACCTAGAACTTAGCTTGTGGCCTGCTCTGGACCCTATATAGTGTCTGGACGCATAAATGTGCATGAATGGTTACCAGGTTCAGAATATCTAAAATTTGTTCTGACTCAGCCTAATGCAATGGGATTTACACATACTGAAAAAAAAGAGGTATTCCCATTTCTGGACGTATTCTAGTTTGAATATAACAGGAGAGTGCATTGCAGCATCTGAAGATTCAGAAGCTTCCTATAGCACTGGAGGTGGTGGTAGCAGTGATGTAAGCAGGTTCATACTCCCATTATAGACAGTCCCCATGTTCCCTAAACCATGCCTGGGTATTGCACTAGTGAATACTAGCAGAGACAAAAAACAGTATGAGGGAATGTGGAATGCAATGCAGATGATCAGCGCTACAGTGTTAGAGGTACCTCTCTATTCTATTTAGATGTTCATGCATTGCTATAAGCATACCTTTAAAAATCAGGATGTGACTGGGGGAGATCAGGACATGACTGATAAAATGTAGGATAAGTATTTGATAATAAAATTGGAAACAAAAGAGCAATGGAAATAAAACGAAAAATAATATTAGCTACTATCATTATTAAAAGCAGTAAAAAAACTACCTCTGAGAAGCTCAGGAGATTTTCTTAGTTTGGCATCTTGCAGTCATTGGTGCTAAGTGGATCATTTCAGGGTTAATTCATTGTCTCACTTACTTTGTAAAATCAGCTGCTTGGTTTCTAGGTATAACCTGCTTTATTATATAACAAATGAACAAAAATTAACGAGAAGAACCTCAAATCCTTTTTTCCCTTTTACTTTTGTAATTCCTGTGCTACTATCATTCTATACTGGTTCTGTGTCGAGCGAAGCTGAGAGTGAAGCAGTGCTAGGCTTGTCCAGACACAAAAGGCAGCAGAAAATCTCATTGAAATGCAGTTTTATATCTACGAATTGCTGATCCACTTACACTTCCATTGTGTTCTTTAACCAGTTTGCTCTTTCTTGCTTACACAGTTCTCTGGCTCTTTCTACACAACTTTTTTAGTTTATTGTGATATGCTGTATAACATGAGAAACAATTGTACAATCATAGAATAGTCAGGGTTGGAAGGGACCTTAAGATCATCTAGTCCCAGCCCCCCTGCCATGGGCAGGGACACCTCACACTAAACCATGCCACCCAAGGCTCTGTCCAACCTGGCCTTGAACGCAGCCAGGGATGGAGCATTCACAGCTTCCCTGGGCAGCCCACTCCAGTGCCTCACCAACCTCACAGGAAAGAATTTCTTCCTTATATCCAATCTAAACTTCCCCTGTTTAAGTTTCAAACCATCATCCCTTGCCCTGTCACTACAGTCCCTAATGAAGAGTCCCTCACAAGCATCCCTGTAGGGCCCCTTCAGATACTGGAAGGCTGCTATGAGGTCTCCACGCAGCCTTCTCTTCTCCAGGCTGAACAGCCCCAACTTTCACAGCCTGTCTTCACACGGGAGGTGCTCCAGTCCCCTGATCATCCTCGTCGCCCTCCCCTGGACTTCTTCCAGCAGTTCCATGTCCTTTTAATGGTGAGAACACCAGAACTGCACACAATACTCCAGGTGAGGTCTCATGAGAGCAGAGCAGAGGGGCAGGATCACCTCCTTCGACCTGCTGGTCACGCTCCTTTTGATGCAGCCCAGGATACGACTGGCTTTCTGGGCTGCAAGCGCACACTGCCAGCTCTTGCTAAGTTGCTCATCAACCAGCACCCTCAAGTCCTTCTCCACAGGGCTGCTCTGAATCTCTTCTTTGCCCAACCTGTAGCTGTGCCTGGGATTGCTCCGACCCAGGTGTAGGACCTTGCACTTGGCATGGTTAAACTTCATAAGGTTGGCATCAGCCCACCTCACAGGCGTGTGAAGGTCCCTCTGGATGGCATTCCTTCCCTACAGTGTATCTACAGTGTACCTACATCTTGGGGTCATCGGCAAAGTTGCTGAGGGCGCACTCAATCCCACTGTCCATGTCACCGACAAAGACGTTGAACAAGATCGATCCCAACACCGATGGACACCAGTCATTACTGGTCTCCACCTGGACATTGAGCCATTGACCATAACTCATTGCATGCCACCATCCAGCCAGTTCTTTATCCACGGAGTGGTCCATCCATCAAATTGATGTCTCTCTAATTTAGAGACAAGGATGTTGTGTGGGACAGTGTCAAACACTTTGCACAAGTCCAGGTAGATGACATCAGCTGCTCTACCCCGTCCATCAGTTCTGTAGCCGCATTACAGAAGGCCACCAAACTGGTCAGGCAGGATTTCCCCTTAGTAAAGCCATGCTGGCAGTCTTTCATGTGCCTTAGCATGCCTCCTAGGAAAATCTGCTCCATGATTCTGCCAGGCACAGAGGTGACACTGACTGGTCTGTAATTCCCCGGGTTATCCATTTTCCCCTTCTTGAAAATGGGGGTTATATTTCCCTTTTTCCAGTTGTTGGGAACTTCACCTGACTGCCATGATTTTTCAAATATGATGGCCAGCGGCTTAGCAACTTCATTCGCCAGCTTCTTCAGGACTCGCGGATGGATTTCATCAGGTCCCATGGACTTGTGCATGTTCAGGTTCTTAAGATGGTCTCGAACCAGTTCCTTTCCTACAGGGACCCTAAGGTCTTCATTCTCACAGTCCCCGCATCTGCCTCAATCTTCTCCAAATCCATGGTAGCCAGTTCTCCTGAGAGCTTCCAGAGAGGGCCCATATTGTTCCTAGTCTGTCTTTTATTCGCTACGTACCTATAGAATCCTTTCTTGTTATCTTTCACATCCCTAGCCAAGTTTATTTCTAACTGGGCCTTAGCTTTCCTAACCTGGTCCCTAGCTTCCCAGACAACATCCCTGTACTCTTCCCAGGCTGCCTGTCCTTGCTTCCACCTTTTATAAGCCTCTTTTTTCCTTCTAAGTTTCCTGAGCAGCCCCTTATCCATCCAAGGAGGTTTCCTGGCCCTCCTGCCACACTTCCTTCTAGTTCGGATGCAACACTCCTGAGCTTGCAGCAGGTTATCCTTGAATATCATCCAACAGTCTTGGGCCCCCCTGCCCTCTAGGGCTATATACCATGGAACCTTACTAAGCTGGTTCCTGAACAACAGGACAAACAACTTACTAGTCTTCCAATTTTCAGTTCCTCTGACATTTTATAGACAGCAAATTTGACAGAGCAGTATAAATCTCTTAGAATGACTCATTAAACTTTCACCTCTTCTTTTCAGGAATTTTTGCAGTGGCTTATTCACCTTTGAGTACAGACCCTTTAGGCTAAAATCATAAAAATGTTTGACTGTCAAAACACTTTGGTGAGTCAGAAGATTTTTTGTTTGTGCAGTTTTTCCTGTTTTAATTTTAGTCAGAAGCTGCACCATGCGTATCCAGTATTTTTGCTAGTTAAAATGAGTAATATTCCGATTAAATCTTCTTAATGGGAATCTGATGTAATCATATGTGTATAATTGTTTAAATACAATGGAGTACTAGGATTGGGTAATACTACTGTTAAATTAATGTGAGATGATGTAGTAAAAACAGATAAAAAAATCCTAATGGAAATAAATTCAGTGGCATATCCTTTTTATATTTTTAATTTTTCTTTTTTCCCTCCAAAGTTGACTGAACTTAACCCAGCCCAAACTCCTTAAGCTTGTATTAACTGTCTATAAAAAGGCCGTATTTATGGTTCATGGCCACAATTTTTACCTTGATCGGTGAAAACCGACTTTATTAAGATAGAAGAATGAAACAGTTGTAATTTTCTTTATCCATTACCACAGCTACAAACTCTGTTCGTAAAAGGTTTTTTTTTTATGCACAGGATAATTAAAAAAAAAAGCAAACAAAAACATTCAGCAGTAATGTTCAGAATTGTCATAAAGACGTAACAATTGCTGAGGTGAGTAGATTGAGAGAGGACGCCTGCAACACCAGAGTGGAGCAGGGAGAGATCAGCGTCCAAGAGCCTCAACTCAGAGCGACGAAAGCCATTGAGGAGTGAGTCTCAAGTCCTCAACAGGACTCGCCCAGGACCCGGCAGCTCAGCTCTCATGAGCAGCTGAGTCACCAGGGGTGGAGCCAGGAGGCTCGGTGGCAGCTGTGTGGTTAAAAACCTGCCCAGGGAGTACGGCGAACAGAGCGGGTCGAGGCAGTTTGCGCAGGCAGGCAAGCGGGCAGGTGAGCGGGATGACCGCCAGATCAAGAGGACTCAACTGGAGCGCAGGAGGAGGAAGGACTGCTTGCTTGTGCGGAGAGACGTAGACGGACCAATCGACCACATAGATCATGGTCGTCACTCGATCAAAACCTGTAGTTAGGAATAACATGGGTACTCAGACTGAGCCTTCTTGCAGACATGCGACCGTGCAGGTCTCTGGCTGCAGTAAATGTGTGAGCCTGGCACTCGTACTGGAGAAAGCCAGTGACACCGCTTGTGTGCGGTGTGAGTGAATAAATGATCTGCTCAGGCAGGTGGCTGAACTGAGGGAGGATGTAGAAAGGTTGAGAGCTATCAGAGAGTGTGAAAGTGAAATTGATTGGTGGAGCCACACCCTAAGGCAAGGGCAGAGGGAAGTGGTTGAACAAGTGATGGATCCCCTTCCCTCCTACCGTCAGATAGAAGGAGTGAACTTAAGGGACAAGGAGGTATGGAGGGAGGTCCCTCCTTGGAGAGGTAAGCAAAAACCCTCGCAATCCCTTTCTCCCTCCCAGTTGCCCTTGAGTAACAGGTAATAGGTCTTGGAACTACAGGGCCAGGTAAATGGAGGTGAAGGGGTAGATCCATCTAGTGAGTCACCTAGGGCTTGTCACTCACCCCCATGCCTTAGAACTTCCTCAAGGAAGAAGAAAAGAAGAGTAATTGTGGTGGGTAACTCCCTTCTCAGGGGAACAGAAAGGCCCATTTGTCGACCAGATCCATCCCACAGGGAAGTCTGCTACCTACCTGGGGCTCAGATTAGAGATGTTAAAAGGAAACTCTCTGATCAGGTGCAGCCCTCTGACTACTATCTGCTGCTGGTTTTTCAGGTTGGCAGTGATGAAATTATTACAAGGAGGGCAAGGGCAATGAAGAGAGACTTCAGGGCCCTGGGACAGCTGGTTAGAGGGTCTGGAGCGCAAGTGGTGTTTGCCTCCATACCTGTTACAAGCAAGGGTGAAGAGATAAATAGGAAGAGTCTGCAGATTAATGTATGGCTACGGGACTGGTGCCAAAGGCAGGGTTTTGGGTTTTTCAATCATAAGCTGCTATATGAGACACCTGGTTTGCTGGTGGCAGGTGGGATACATCAGTCCCAGAGGGGGAAAAGGTTTCTGGGGCACAAGTTAGCAAGGCTCATTGACAGGGCTTTAAACTAGGTAGGAAGGGGGAAGGGGATATAACTGGGCCTGTTGGGGACAAGCCCAAGAGAAACATGCTAGGGCTTGAAGAATGGCAGACTAGGGAGAACTCTCAATCTATTGTTTCATTTGAGGAAAAGGGTAGTTGTTTAGACCCTGTCCCGCAGGGGAAAAAGGGTACCAGGGCAAGAGTTAGTAGGGCTCACTCGCACAGCTCTAGGTTAGATTCGAAGTGCGAGGGGGTTGTAGCTGGGTTTGAACTAGTGGGGCATTGTTCTAGTATTAATGAAGACCAGAAGGCCTCCCGCCTTCCAAGGGTGCCACTAGCGTGCTCTGCTCACTCCCTGAAATGCCTGTACACCAATGCACGCAGCATGGGGAATAAACAGGAGGAGTTAGAAGTCTGTGTGCGGTCTAAAGGTTATGATCTGGTGGCAGTTACAGAGACATGGTGGGACAGCTCACATGACTGGAATGTGGTCATGGATGGCTATGTCCTTTTTAGTAAAGATAGGTCAGCAAAGCGAGGTGGTGGAGTTGCTCTTTCTGTGTGAGAGAGACTAGAATGTATTGAGTTCTGTCCAGGGACAGATGAGGACCAAGGGGAAGTCTGTGGGTGCAAATTAAGGGACAGGCTGGTATGGGTGGCACAGCTGTGGGAGTCTATTATAGACCTCCTGATCAGTACGAAGGAGTTGATGAGGCTTTCTACAGGCAATTGAAAGCAGCTTCACGACTACATGCCTTGATCCTTATGAGGGATTTTAACTACCCCGATACTTGCTGGAAGACTTACACAGCCAATCATTCACAGTCTAGGAGGTTCCTCCAGTGCATTGATGATAACTTCTTAATGCAAATGGTGGACAAACCAACTAGGAGAGGAGCGCTGCTCGATCTGGTACTCACCAACAAGGAGGGTCTGGTTGAAGCGGTGATGGTCAATGGCAGCCTTGGCTGCAGTGACCATGAGATGGTGGAGTTTAGGATCCTGTGTGGGAGGAATAGAATACCTAGCAAGGCCACAATTCTGGATTTCTGAAGGGCCAACTTTGGCCTCTTCAATCAATTGCTAATGGAAGTCTCATGGTGTCGTGGTTTAAACCCAGTCAGGTAACTTGTTCACTCACTCCCAGTGAGTGGTGCCGAGCTGACAACAATCAAGGTCCGTGTCCGTCTCCCCCCCCCCTGCACCGGGGCTCTCCCCTTCCCCGCTCCCGGAGGAACGGGGAGGAGGATCGAGAGAGTGCAACTCCTACGGGTTGAGACAAGAACAGTCCAGCAACAAATCACCACCGCTACTATCAGCTAAAACAATGATAAGGGAAAATAACAAGGGAAGAGAATACGATACCACCGGCCAAGAAAACGAGTTCCACCCGGAAGCTCCTGTCCTTCCGGGTAACTCCCAGTTACCCCCCACCCCGGGCATGACGTGCTGTGGTATGGAATACCTCCCCGGCTAGCCCGGGTCAGGCGCCCCGTCTCTGCTTCCTCACAGCTTCCCCTCCTCCCTGGCAGAGCATGAGCCTCACAGAGTCCTTGGTCAGTGTCGTGGTTTAAACCCAGTCAGGTAATTCGTTCGCTCACTTCCCCCCCTTTCTTGCCCTCCCCCTGCTCTCGGAGGGACGGAGAGGAGAATCGAAAAGAATGCAACTCCCACGGGTTGAGATAAGAACAGTTTAGTAACTAAGGTATAACACAAATCACTACTGCTACCACCAATGATAATAATGATAAAGGAAATAACAAGGGAATACAACACCTCACCACCAGCCGACCGATAACTCGCCTCCCCCCAGCCCGACCAAGCTCCGACCGATACCTCCTCCAACCCTGCAGTCTCCCAGCCCTTCCGGCTAACTCCCAGTTACATCCTGGGCATGACGTGCTGTGGTATGGAATACCTCTTTGGTCAGTTTAGGTCAGGTGTCCTGTCTCTGCTTCCTCCCAGCTTCCCCTCCTCCCTGGCAGAGCATGAGGCTCACAAAGTCCTTGGCCAAACCAAAACATCTCTATCAGCTCTGTTCCCGAGCCGAAAGTCAAAACACTGCACTGCACCAGCTACCAAGAAGGAGAAAAATGACTGCTACTGCAGAACCCAGGACAGTCAGGGTAAACATCACTTAGCAACAACCGACAACATCGGCTTCACCAACGCTGTTCTCAAACTAGAAGTCAAAACACAGCACTGCACCAGTTAACACAAAGGAAAAAACATGACTGCTACTGCTGAAACCAGGACACATGGGAAGGGGTACTCGGTGGTAAAGGGGCTCAAGATAGTTGGTCAGCATTCAAGGACCACTTCTTCCAAGCTCAGGATCAGAGTATCCCAATGGGTAGGAAGTCAAGTAGGGGAGCCAGGAGACCAGCATGGTTAAACACGGAACTGCTGGGCAAACTCATGGAAGGAGGGGCTGGCCACTTGGGAGGAATATAGGACAGTTGTTAGAGGATGTAGGGAAGCAATTAGGATAGCTAAGGCCTCCTTGGAACTTAATCTGGCAAGTTGGGGCTTCTTCAAATACATAGCGAATAAAACTGACACAAGAGGCAATATAGGTCCACTGCTGAATGAGGTGGGTGCCCTGGAGACAGAGGATATAAAGAAGGCAGAGGTGTTGAATGCCTTCTTTGCCTCTGTCTTTACTCCTGCAGACTCTCCCCAGGGGACCCAGATTCCTATAGCCCCAGAAGGAGTCAGGATAAAGGAGGAGTTTGCTTTGGTAGATGAGGATTGGGTTAGGGATCAGTTAAGTAATCTGGACATCTATAAATCGATGGGTCTGGATGGAATACGCCCACGGGTGCTGAGGGAGCTGGCGGAGGTCATTGCTGAGCCACTCTCCGTCATCTTTGGTAAATCATGGGAAACAGGTGAGGTGCCTGAGGATTGGAGGATGGCAAATGTCATGCCGGTCCATAAGAAGGGCAAGAAGGAGGACCCGGGTAATTATAGACCGGTCAGCCTTACCTCCGTCCCTGGAAAGGTGATGGAACAACTTATTCTTGACACCATCTCTAGGCATATCAAGGATGAGGGGGTCATTAAGAGCAGCCAACATGGTTTTACCAAGGGGAAGTCATGTTTGACCAACCTTACAGCCTTCTATGAGGAAGTAACTAGGTGGATGGATGACGGTAGAGCGGTAGATGTGGTTTTTCTTTATTTCAGTAAGGCATTTGATACTGTCTCCCACAGCATCCTCATAGATAAGCTAAGGAAGTGTGGGCTTGATGATCAAGTAGTGAGGTGGATCAAGAACTGGTTGGAAGGAAGAAGGCAGAGAGTTGTGGTCAATGGGGCAGAATCTAGCTGGAGGTCTGCGACTAGTGGAGTCCCTCAGGGGTCGGTGCTGGGACCAGTGCTGTTTAGTATTTTCATCGACATCCTGGATGAGGGAACTGAATGTACCCTCAGAAAGTTTGCTGATGATACTAAACTGGGAGGAGTGGCTAACACACCAGGGGGCTGTGTTGCCATTCAGCGAGACCTGGACAGGCTGGAGAGTTGGGTGGAGAGGAACTTGATGAAATTCAACAAGGGCAAGTGTAGAGTCTTGCACCTGGGGAAGAGCAACCCCATGTACCAGTACAGGTTAGGGGCTGACCTGCTGGACAGTAGTGAAGGGGAAAGGGACCTGGGGATCCTGGTGGATAGGAGGATGACCATGAGCCAGCAATGTGCCCTTGTGGCCAAGAAGGCCAATGGCATCCTAGGGTGCATTAGAAAGGGTGTGGTTAGTAGGTCAAGAGAGGTTCTTCTCCCCCTCTACTCTGCCTTGGTGAGGCCGCATCTGGAATATTGTGTCCAGTTCTGGGCTCTACAGTTCAAGAAGGACAGTGAATTGCTTGAAAGAGTCCAGCGCAGAGCTACAAAGATAATTAAGGGAATGGAACATCTCTCTTATGAGGAGAGGCTGAGGGAGCTGGGACTCTTTAGCTTGGAGGAGACTGAGGGGTGACCTCATAAATGTTTACAAATATGTAAAGGGTGAGTGTCAGGATGATGGAGCTAGGTTTTTTTTCAGTGATGTCCAGTGATAGGACAAGGGGCAATGGGTGTAAACTGGAGCATAGGAGGTTCCATGTGAACATCAGGAAAAATTTCTTTACTGTGAGAGTGACAGAGCACTGGAACAGGTTGCCCAGGGGGGTTGTGGAGTCTCCTACGTTGGAGATATTCAAGGCCCGCCTGGACAAGTTCCTGTGTGATGTACTCTAGGTTACCCTGCTCTTGCAGGGGGGTTGGACTAGATGATCTTTTGAGGTCCCTTCCAACTCTTAGGATTCTGTGATTCTGTGATTCTGTGACTGTAAAGTTAATATACCCTATTCATTGTTGCTGATTCCTGGTGGGAATTTTTTTTATAAAGTATTACTGAAACTGAGAAACAATCTGGGTCTATGTGGCTAAGAATTCTATGTTTTCAGAATTCTACGTTTTCAGAACTTTCAGCTTAGTTTTTTGTACTGATGTATTCATCAGTGTAAGCTCCCCTCCTGTACACACTGTGGTTGCAAGCTTCTGTTTAGGCCATTATAAGCAGGTAGACAGAGCCGGGTTTATAAGAACACTGATAAGAACACTTTTTGCTCAAACTATAACGTAGTTAGAAATACACTTGTTTGTTTGATGCGTACTGGCAAAAGCAGACTTATTTAGGTGCACATACACATTTGGCAGTGTAAGTAGCATCTGTTCAGTAATTAACTAGCTGAAAAAGTAAATATGTACTTCACATTTCCTGCAGTGAAAAGGGATGTTGCATGTAGTCTACCCTAAAAGCAGACTTTGCAAGACACAACCTTGCATCTTTTTAATAGAGATTTCTTGACCCTTAGTCCTCTTTAGATGATGGATTAGCTTCTTCTGTGTCATTCCCTTCTTCCTTCTTCCCTTTCATCTCCCCAAAGCTATTTATTCTGAGTGTATAGTGGAGAAGGTAGGCAAAAAATTTGATACTAGTTACCTCTGCAATATCTGAGATGCCTTCTCGTGGTTTAAACCCAGCCAGCCAGCTCGTTCACTCACTTCCCCCCCTTCTTGCCCTACCCCTACTCCCGGAGGGATGGAGAGGAGAATGGAAAAGAATGCAACTCCCACGGGTTGAGACGAGAACAGTTTAGTAACTAAGGTGTAACACAAATCCCTACTGCCACCACCAGTAATAATAATGATAAAGGAAATAACAAGGGAAGAGAATACATCACCTCACCACCAGCCAACCGATAACCTGTTCCCCCCCCCCTCCCCCCAACCAAGCACCAACCGATACCTCCTACAACCCTGCAGTCCTAGCCCTTCCAGGTAACTCCATTACTTCCTGGGCATGATGTGCTGTGGTATGGAATACCTCTTTGGTCAGTTTGGGTCAGGTGTCCTGTCTCTGCTTCCTCCCGGCTTCCCCTCCTCCCTGGCAGAGCATGAGGCTCACAAAGTCCTTGGCCAAACCAAAACATCCTTGTTATCAGCTCTGTTCCCAGGCCGAAAGTCAAAACACAGCACTGCACCAGCTACCAAGAAGGAGAAAAATGACTGCTACTGCTGCAACCAGGACATGCCCAAAGTTTGCTTCTACTGTGTTTTGTTTCTAAATATGATCTAACATCCTGAACCAGAGATACTGTTAGAACAGTCTTTTACTCAAAATAGCAGAAAGTAATGAAAGTATGATCAGTACATTATCAACTTGACCAGTCAAGTGGTGGAAGCATCTAATTTTTCTTGTGTCTGGAGAATAAGCCTGCATGTGTATCTCTAAGCAAAGTACTTATTTCTGTTTATCAACAATCTTCATATTCCATAGCCATGGAGAATTAAACTTCTGCCTACAGTGAGGCTCAGGCTCAATTCCCTGTGTACTCTGTTTCAGTAATACTATACGGCAACTTTGTGTCTGATCTCCTAGTCAGTGGCTGATTTTTCCTGGGGGTTAATTTAAGATCAGTACCTTAATAAGTGTTTTGGTACTTTGTAAATACTTAGAAATATATTCTCAATGCTGCCAAGAGTACAGTTTAATGGCAGACCTGAAGAAGGTAAGGCTATAAACAATAGGAGGGCTGGGTTGGTGGAGTGGTGCAGTCCCATATTATTTAACTGGAGTACTTATTCCAAAGCTGATATATATAGAAAGCTTACAACTAGTCATTGAAGGAGTTTTAGAAAGAAGATTTTTAGAATAAGGACCATTAGCTTGTGCATTTCTCTGAGATTTTGTGTGAGTAAAAACTCATAGATGTTCTGTTCTTAGGTATTATGGTGGGAATGAAAGACACACAAATCATTCCCCTGCTTTGTTTAGGAAGCTTTGGATAGCAGATGCTATCACAGGAATTCTCAGGCATGAGAATAATCCATCAACTTGAAAAGGAGAAGTGAGTAAACTACTCTCCCCAAGCTCTGCAGAGGCTGTTTTACTTGGATTGTACTGTGTATGCTTCCTGTTTACCTAATACTATACAACACCATGAATCTCTGACTTATTTTTATCTAACCCCTAACATCTTCTTATGCCTCATAATGAATGAATGAGTACTATTCAAAAGTTATAGTTATCTGGGGAAAAAAACAAAACAACAACAAAAAAAGCAACAACAAAACAAACCAACAACAAAACATTTCTTTAGCCAAAATAAAATACAAAGGGCCCTTGTACTAAGCTCTGGAATATATTTCTATTTTGTGTCAAAGAACTGTAAGTCATACAGTCATCTTTCTTTCCAGTAGGCTAGGGAAAAGATGTAAAATTTGGTTGCTACATAGGCCCAAAACAGAAAAAAAAAAAAAAAATGTCATCATCCTGTAGATATCCTCTAGCAATATTAAATCTCTTTCACAATATTTTGGCATTGAAAATGTCTGGGTGCTTCTGCAAGTCTTCTTTTGATATGGGAAAAAATATTTTGAAAGCTGTTCAATGTTTCTAGAATTAGAATATCAAATTTAAACAGCTGATTCTCCCAAAGATCAGACAGTTACTTCAAAATGGAGAAAATATTTTGTCTTTCCAAGTGCCACCATTATTTTGATTCCCATTCCCCTTCTAATAGCCCAGAATAATCTCTAGGGTTTTAGTACTGGGCTATCCAGAATAGCTTCCATGTCTAATGCATGGAACAAGTCTTTCAAGAATTTTAATAATTTTAAAAGTGTAAAAGAATGTGAAGTTGTTGTTGTGTTTTGGGTTTAGTTTGTTTTTTATTTTTTGTGGGGGGGAGTGGTGTTTGGTTGTTTGTTTTGTTTTGCTTTTTTTCTTTTTGCAAATTGTCTTTAAAGGAAAGAGTATATTTTAGCTCTTTTCAATTTGCCAATCCTATGCATTATGTTAGCTTGTTAGCATTATGCTAGTTGCTTTTGCCAGTGGGCATACACATGAAAAAATGTCCAATAGAACTGGTTGGCTGTTCTGTGCTCAGCATGTCTCTTTTAGAAGTTACATTGCACAAACCCAGTATCTCTTATGTACCTTTGTGTAAAAGCACCAACGCAGATAAAGCGTTGAAATAATAAATAAAAAGCTAGCCAGTAATAGAGATTTTCATTTGAGTCTTATCTATTATTTGTCTGTGTATAATCTGCTCACAATTGAATAGACGAATGATCTTAACTTTCCTTTTTCATTTTCTCTGGTTTTGCTTGATAATCACTTATTGCTTGGGTTTTCTGTGCTATTAAATAGCATCAATATAATTTGAAGTAAATGTACAACAGAATAACATAAAGCAAATTATGTTACTTTAAGCTTAAAGTCTGACTCAGAAGTAGTGTGTTGATCAATTCAACTTGCTGTTGCATGCCAAACATATAGAGACATCTATTTTCTTTGCTGCTATCTACTAGGCAAATGTTAAACTTAGTGTATTTCATACAGGTTTCCAAACAAATACATTTTATCTCTGTGTTAAATTTTAAAAGTGTACTTCGGGTAAACACATCACTTTTATTGATAGTACCGTTTTACTGCTCAGTTTGCAATGATAAAACCTTGCATTCATAGAGGAACTACCATTTACAGCATTTTCTTGCCTTTATTTTAATGACTATTTTTAAAATGCTGCAACATGTTCTGTATTCATGGATTTATGTAGATTAGCAGCAGTAGAGGAGGAATAAATATGCTTTAGTTATTTATTCTTTACATGTCACTCTCTAAAATTGTTGAAGGCAAGATAGCTCTGTGTTTTGCTAAGGAGAGCAACTTAAACATCCCCATCTGTAACTTACCTGGCATTGCAGCTATTTGCTGCAGCAAAACTCTGGGGACAATATGCTTTAAACAAGTTATAATTTTCTATTTGTGTGTCTGTGCTAGATGAAGACTGGAAAAAACAATTCTTAATACAAAACTTATAGTCAATACTATGCAACATAGTCAATAAGGTAAACAATGAAAAGGTGCAAGCAGAGAAAAAAGCTCTCTTCAGTTGAAATAAAAGATTGTCCTGAGTGATGTAAGGAATCTGCTGCACAGCCAATAGGTCAAATGTCCTGATTATGGTCCGCTGGAATTTAGCAATTGCTTATCTTATTTACAAGTTTTTCATGTCTGATCATGGACTATAAAGTGAGCATTTCGTTTGTCATTTCACATCCAGTTATTAAGAATCCAAAAACTGCAATGGATGTTGCATTCTGATACATACAATACTCATTTACTGAATAATAGAACTCTTGTAGCTACAAGAATAAGAAAATAAGAACTAAAAATAATGCAGAATGCAACTTTTATTTCATAGTGCAAATAGTGGTTGGAGATGATCCAACACAGGAAACCTGTAATCATAATTTGAAGTGTTGGCCTATATGATGCTGCCAGATACATCATCTCACAAAATGAAATGCTGAACTTTGAAAGTTGCTACTGAATGAAAGGGTGGGGAAAGAAAGGATAGCTGGGAGGTGACTAACATTAATAAACATTACATGAATTGTTAAGGGATGTTAGTTGAGAGTGGCCTTCTCCACCAACTGCTCTAGCCCAGAACTTGCTTCTGCCTGGCCGGTCAAAGGTGCTGACATAGAGGATGCTCTGCCTCCTCAGCACCCCAGAGAGGTCTTGCACAGCCACAGGGCAGACAGCCCAGACCCTCCTCCTCTGGGCTTGGCACAGGCAGAAGGTCACCAGTGCAGTGCACACGGGGCAGACACTCTCCAAGATAACAAGCACATGGATGTTCACAGATCCCCTGAGTACCAACACAGACCCTCTGCTGCCCGGCACCCTGCCCCTAGCCAGGGTCTCCTGCTTGCTGGTTGGTCCAGATTGGAGTTCGCTGGTGATTTCACACACTCACCCCATGTGCTCCAGATCTGGAGAAAAAACAGACACCCACCTCCAGGAGCTGTCACCAGGCACATAGACCGTGACCTGCTGTCCTGCTCCAGCCACTGGCTTTGAGCCCCCTCACTCACCTCACACTTATGCTGGTGACCCCCAGCAGCCGGTTTTGGGAACATAGTCCATTCCCTTCCCAGTGGCTGCAGGTTTAAGGCTCCCCACTTGTTTCAGTTGTTAGCACTGAGACCCCTGACTCGCTCCAGAAGCCAACAGCACAAGCCAGTAGCACTCACAGCCCAGTCTGACTCCAGCCTCCACTCCTCTCACAATGATCCCCAGCAGCTGGCACTGAGTCCTTGCAGCATTCACACGCATGAGATAGAGTGAGATTATGCAGACAGGTAGTTAAGAACAGGGAGCTAGGACAGACTGTGTCAATCAGGTGCAGTTCTTAGCCAGATAAGCATTCTTACCAGCCACAGTTTATATGCAATTGGCCCCTTTTCTGTTTATTCTTCTTTTCTTTCTCACCTGCACATTGTCTCATCAACTTTCACAGTCCCACTGACAGTCTTCCAACATCTCAGACCCTCAGGTCTGCCTGCTTATCAGTCACAAGGTCCTCTTTGCCTGCAGTTTCTTGACAGCCCGTCATTTAATTTCTGCAACAGGCCAGGTTTGTTTCTGGTTATTTTCATCAACTCTAATTGATCAGGTTTTATATTTCTGAGCCTTTCTCTTCCTCCATTTCCTTATCATTCCAATTTGACAAGGTCCTTACTCAGATAATCTAACTTAGATAAACAGTGCTGCACTCCTTACATTCTTCCTAGTTAGTTCAGTGGACCAGGTTTGTTCTCATCACTGCCTCCCTTATAATATGTTGGCCAGGTTTGTGTCTTTCTATGTTTTTGTTTATGGCTTCCTCTGCTTCTTAATACCCCTTTTTGCATTGAGAATGCCCTTGACCACATAACCTTGAAGGTGAAGACAATCTCCTTTTACATATCCTTACATGAACCACTACAATTGTTAAGGCTGTGCCACCACAGGCCAGATACTGACAGCAGGATTCTGTGAAGCTGACTTAAGTGTTTTTTAAGGTACTAATAATTTTACGGATTCTAATCAACTGTGCCATTTTTACAATGGGCTGAAATTCTTCCTTCAAACTTTTCAGAAGTCCTAAGCTCTAGGATTGGTCAAGCAGAAATTTTTGAGTATGTATGATCATAGGGACATTTTCAAAGTCAAGCAGCTGGTAAAATTTGAAATTGAGCTCTTTATTATCGCTTGCACTTTTATTAGAGACAGATTTATCCAAAGTGAAGAATAAATATTGGAAAGCATAAATTGAATCCACTGCATTATCTTCACTCCATGTTTAAATACTCCACCTAAATGTCCATTATTTTGCTCAGGCTTTGAAGATTCAAGTGACTTTCAGCTTGAACATCTGTTGTTTATAGTAATGTTACTGATTAACAATGTTCTATTGCTAAATGATAAGCTACCACTGTTGTGTATGTTGGTTTACTACAACCGCACTTGTTAGAAAAGCACTTTTGGTTGAATAGGAGATACTAGAAGTATGGCATGATGTTGCTGTTCTTGTTAATAAATAGACATCCACACAGCTTTTACAATTAGCAAGTAATGAGGTGCATAATACTAGACCTAGTATTGTTCTCATCTTTATAAATATTTATTCCATTTTTAGTAGTTCTTTGGGTGAATATCTCTGCTGAGTTCTGAAAATGTTTTGCCATTTACAGTTTATATTTGCCTCATAATTCCTGGTTTCTCTATGACCCATGTTACTATACTTTAGCTACTTTGGAGCAAATCCTCTATAACAACTGCTTGGCTGCTTAATCTAACATAGAATCACAGAACCATAGAACATGGCTGACTTTAAACTAAATGAGTAGTGATTGCATGGTACTTCTTTCCTGCTCTCTTCACAGCTGTATCCTGCTTGCAGTTGTTTTTGCAGTGAATATTTGACAATAGTCTAAGTCATTTGTTAATTCCACCAGCTGTGATTTTATCTTTGGTTTTAGCTAGGTTCCTAGTACTTGCTTAAAGATAGGAAAATGCTCAAGCAGGTAGACTTCTGACTCGGAAACCAATCTCATTCCTTATTAAATAATAAGAACCACTTAAATGTCTGTTTTGTGCTGTAATACCAGTTTACTACTTTAAAATTGCCACGTAAGAATTTAATCTTGTGAACCAGATAAGCGAGGAATCATCAAAGCTGAAGATTCAACATGTGTAAGAAACTTCTATCATGTTTATATTCTCAAAAAGAAATAAGGTTTGTGTGTGGTTAATTCTGATGAAGAAAGCACTATGAAAAAAGCAGAGACTGGAGAAAGACAAAACTGAATTCAGTTTTGAAATTAATCAGGAGCAAACACATACAAAATCTGAGGAGAAAACCCAGGGAAATTTAGCTCATTTGAAATGTCAGAAGAAACAGAGGAGTCAGACAGATGAGTGTAATACTGTAGATCCTTTCTCTAAAGAATGCTGTGGGCCCTAAAAAGAAAGGGCTGCAATTTGGAAGTAAGGGTAGGAAAAATAAAGCAGGGTTGAAGATTCTATAGAAAATGTATTTAAGGGAAGAACTGGTAAAAGCTCTGAGAGCTCTCATTTATGTGTGTTTTTGTTGGATAGAGCCTTTAGAAAACATTTTCCATTATATATGCCAAACCTAAACAACTCACAAACCCCTGGTCCTTGATAGCTGACTTTAAAAAGCCCATTAGAAATTAAATAATAAAGCATGCTTTCACATTTGATTGGAACTGGATGTGCTGCCTGGAGCTTCATGATCGCTCAGATGTTGAATTAGAGGCCTCTTTCCTCTGAATTCCAGCTCCAAGTTAATTCTGAGAAACATGGGAGACCTACAACAAAACTTTCTATAGCAGTCTTACGCAAATCAAAAGCTCCCTGGAAATAAAAGGTTCTGAAAGCATAAGGCAGTATTAAGTCTGGTTCAAATTTATACTTCACAGTCTGCAAAAAACAGATAGTGAACAACTAGGAAGATGTTTTATTGGTGTATCTGACAGCAGCTGTTTCTGAAATGTTTGTTGCTCCTAAGAATTTACAGTAAACTGAGATGCAGAGAGAACTAGAGTCAGTAGTGCTTGGCTTTCAGCAGTATTACATTTCATGTAACTGAGAAAATCTTATTATTTAAAAGTAGCCAATTTGGTATTGCTATTCTATTGCTAAAGGCTCACTTGTAATTTAGGGAACCAACTCTTAGACTGACAGCTAAAAGTAAGAGGGGCTGCCAGCTGACCTAGAATTTACTTGAGTAGTAAGAATTGCTTGAGAAGAAGCAATTATCCATCCAGACTGAATCACCCTGGAAGATGGTTGTTGTCCTGATTTCAGCCTGGACAGAGTTAATTGTTTTCCTAGTAGCTGTGTTTTTGCTTAGTCTGAGAACAATGCTGGTAACAAACCAATGTTTTAGTTGTTGCAAAGTAATGCTTACCTTGATCAAGGACTTTTCAGTCTCTTGCTCTGCCAGTGAGGAGAGGCACAAGAAGCCGGGAGGGAGCAGACACCTGACCTAAACCAGCCAAAGGGGTACTCTATACCACAGCACGTCATGCCCAGTGTATAAACAGGGGGGAGTTACCTGTAAGGGCCAGATCATTGCTCAGGTTGGGCTAGGTGTTGGTCAGCAGGTAGTGAGCAATTGTATTTGTGTCTAATTTGGTTGGTTGGTTGGTTGGTTTTTCCCCTTGGGTTTTAATCCTCTTTTTTTGTTATCTCCTTTTTCATTACTAGCAGGAATATAGTAGTATAGCACTTCATTTCAATTATTTTATATCAACTATCAAACTGTTCATATCTCAGTCTTCAGGTTTTACGTTTTTTCCAGTTCTTTTCCCCATCCTACTGGGGAGATAGGGCAAGTGAATGAGTGGTTGTGTTGTACTAAGTTGTTAGCTGGAGTTAAACCACAACAATTATATGGAAAAAGGACTATAGCATTTTAAGTAGATGAAGTCTGTACAATGTAGAACAAAGTATACATGGGAAGTGTTTGCAATTCTTTGGTCTTTCCCATTGAAGAGCAAGGATCACACTGCTGCAGAATGTGGAACTGGTCAAACTATCTGACATGTCCATAATCATTCTCATCAGTACATAATGTAGTCTTACAAGAGATAAATACCATTCTGAAAATTCCTAATGTGTCTGTTTTATTCAGTTTTACTTCCAAGTACATTTCTGTAGTCTTCCTTATGTGCACTCAGAATTCTAGCCTTTTGTGTTAACTTTCAGGTGGGCATATGGTAGGTCCCATCCAGGTTCTGTCCTGTAATGCCCTTGACAGCATTTGTCTTTGTTGTTGACAACACTGTTGTTAATTCTTGCCCTCTTTTTGATTGAGTTGGGCTAAGAGGGGGTGAAAATTAGTTCAGAAAACCTCTGGAAAAGAAATCTGATGCCTTAGTTACAGCCCTTTGAGAGAGATTATGATGGTATCATGATATAAAGAGGGGGATTGAGTATTACAAAGATAAATGTTGTTATATAAATCTTTGATACATACTAATAGCAAAATATTACTAATAATATTTCACTGTATTCTAGTCACAGATCAAAGAAGAGAAAGATCTTATTTTAGCCATTTAATAGCTAAGTGTCTGGTCCAAGACCCACTTGGGTTCTTTCCAAAGTTGGTGAAGGAATCAAATATCACCTTCAGAAAGGAGTTTATTTTGTTTATTCAGATAACAGTATTTGGCATCCCTAGAGGGTGACTCATCCATCTTCACTGCTGAGGTAGTTTTAAAGACTAGTTTAAGATTAGACAGCCAGTTTAGGGATGATTAAATTAAGTCAAATTAAGTTAAATTAATCCAAACAGGTAATAGGCCAAAGGCCTAATAAAAAAGCCAAAATAGGCAATAAAGAACAATATATGTGCATGAGAGAACGTCCTCGTAAATAACACTGTATCACACAGAATATTTTGAGTCTAGAAAGAAGTAAAAAGACCTCATAGATGCATAAGAAAAACAATTATTTTGTATTCATAAATGAAATTAAGAGCAAACAAATTAAAAATTGAGGAGAAATGGTATCTCCTTGTCAAGCTGATACTGATCTGTTGAACTCTTCATTGTGGAATATTATATTGATAAATCACTGTGTAAGTGTAGCTAACCAAAAGGAGTAACTTCAGCTTATTCATTAAGGGTAAAAGATGTTTATATTCTAATTCTTCAAGGTGCAAAATGTCATTAGGTAATTATTTTTTTTTTGCCCATATTATACCATTGTAGTTATAAATGCTAATGAGAGCTTATGCCTTCTTATGAGTCAAGATTGGATATTTATTCTTCACAATTTTATGGTAATTTTCATTGTCTGGCTATATAAAAAAATAAAATACTAAAAGATCTACAGAAAACATTTGATGAAGAATGTAAAATATTTACTCAGCTCATGCCTTAGTAGAACTTCTCCCAGCACATACGAAGGCATGTGTTTATGTGTCTGTATGATCCTAAAATCACGTGAAGTTTCAGTAGAATTACTTCAAGTGCCTATATTTAGGAGCCAGTTTAAATGAGTGGGAATATTTTAAAAAAGCCTATAAGCCTAAAATGCTTATGAAAGTCAGAGGAAAGTGAAATGGAAAAATTCTTCCCACTCTCATGAACGTATTCATATACGTGTTTAGGTTCATTAGTCATTTAGAACAAGAAGTAGTAGTATTTGGAATAAGAAAATTTTGACCAAACTATTTTGTATGGCGGTTTGCCTCTTGATTGATGTGACACTGCTGCAGAGAGCTGTTGTTTCTTCTGGTGTTTGTTTTAAAAAATCCAGAGTTAATGATAAGAAGGATCAACAAAAATCCTAACATCATTCTCACTACAGAAAACAACAGTGTTCTTGCACATATAATCCCAAGATATTACTGACTGTTAGCATAGGCCAAAGTGGTTTTACCTTATAGTTCTGTGGCTAATTTAGCAACTGTGTCTCATGGCATGTGTTTTGCTGCAAATTACATATTTGAAATGGGAGTAAGAGAGAAGAATGTGCCTTTTAAAACACTTTCTCCTAGGTTATTGTTAACTGAAGAAAGAAAATAAAGAAATTACATGATCTGCTCACTTCTTTAGGAAGTCACATACCCTGGCATCCAGTGAGATAAATGAGACTTTGAGTTTTTTATTAGCTTCTACAATGAAGGAAGCTGGAAGAATGCATTATGATGCACAATGCCTATCAGTAGGTTTAATAACTGAATAATTCAGATAAGTACTAAAAAAATATTAAGTAAATTCTGATGCTGAAGAAAATGTAGAATATTCTCATTTATTTCAGTTTTACCCAATCTTCCACCAGGAAGATATGTACTTTTCTAACTATTTTTACTATTGTGAAGCTTCTGTGTAATCAAGCTAATAGTGGATTTTGATGTTGTGGTGGGTTCTAGGTTTTTTTTTCAGGGTAGATGGATCTGGCCTTTATAAGAATGACAGTATTTCATAAAGGGGAACATAACATCAGATTATTATTATGCTGGTTCCAAATTCTGTTTAAAAGGCAAAAAGAATGTCCAGAGAGAAATTACTTGTGGCTCTGAGGTGCATCCATAATGACTATAGGATAGGCTTGCAGTCTCCTATGTGAATGCTAGTTCTTATCTGACCATTCGACCATGGCTACTGAAGCAGCTTCCCAGAAGAAGTAAGCTAAGTTAAGCACTTTGTACTGTGGTTTTGCTTTTGTTGTTTGGTTTTGGTTTTGTTTTTTTCGGGGAGGGGGAGGGGGGAGGAGGTGTGCGGTTGGGGGTATGTTCAGAGAGATGGCAAGTTGTCACATACAGCAATTATGATATTAGCAGATACTGAAGAATAAGTGAGTTTTATTCCAGTAAGCTGAATTCCGAATCAACCAGTTCTATTCCCATCTTCATTCTGGCACTCTGAAAATAAGTGTTCTGTTAACTGCATTGTTTTTCTAGAAATCAGAGATATCAAATCTTCTTTTAGCACTGGTGTCTGGCAAATACCAGAAGAATTAACACCTTTTGAAAGTTGTAAGTTCTTAGACTAGAACCAGATCTGTTCCCTTACACTTTGCATTGTTTTTCACAGTAAAATCAATGAGATTATTATTATTTTTGGTAGAAGACTAAAAAAATAATTTATATTCCACATTTCAATTTTACTATGTAGTCATTATGTTATTACTGGAGAATACTTTATCAATAAAGAACTCTTTATGTAATAGTAAAAAGTAGAAGGCTTAAAGCATACTGTAAGGAGCTCTATGAGAGAACAAAGAACAAGCTGTTAGAAAAAGATGCAACCTTTCTTTTATCTACATGTCTGTTAACAAAGCTGTTTTTCCCACTGAATCAAGACTTTGGCATATCCATTAGAAAACGTCTATCTCTGTTTGTTAAGTAGGGCAAACCAGAAATGTTTGCATTGTATATGCATATTTCCCTTCATGTCCAAAGATGATCAAAGACATTTTTTGAAAATGTTTCCTTTAAAAAATGCTGACATGCAGCAAGCAAATCAATACCTGTTTTTTTGGGAAGGTGAATTGCTTAGAATAGCTTAGAAAAAACAAGCTCAGATTTTCACTTTACATCTTCAATGTTTGTGAAAATGTACTTTGAAATGAACACCTATTGCGTCACCACTGAAATACCCTTTATGCCTGTAAAACAGCACTATTAGAAATACAATGTAGAATACTCCTGTTGTTGTTCACTTTCATAAGTGAAGATGAGACCTTTAAATTGGGCTTTTTGCCTTGCTAGATATACTGCTTATCACATTAAGGAATACAGTGTGCTATCAGAATGAGCTTCAGCACTGCATGGGGTGAACAGTATGAAGCTCATTAACTTTACACCTGTCATACTGAAATTTCCAATAAACGCTCATATTTCAGAGCACTTTTTTAAAATTTTTTTAATGCATCAATGTCCTAAAATTAAGAACTAGTCTTTTTTTCCCCAGGTTTATAGAGCTCTTCCTAAGTCAAAGGCCTGTATATAGGAATACTTTTGCAGAACTGGGGATTTTACCACCTGTGTTCTCAGCCTGTGTATTACAAAAATTGTTGAATGGCACTGGAAGGGTGAGTGAAGGGCCTGGGTGAGGTTTGCAGAAAGTTACTCAACGAGAGCGGGTGTATTGAGATGGACACTGATGTTTCAGATATTCCTGAGCAGTGCTTGAACAGTATCAAGGACTTCTCTGTTTCTCACTATGGCTCTTCCAGTCAGTAGGCTGGGTGTAAGCAAGAGCCTGGAAGAGGACACAGCTGAGGCAACTGTGTCGTCTTCCTGAGCTGTCCGTAGAAATATTCCTTACCATGTACGACCTTGCTCAGCAATAAAACTAGCATAGGGAGTTTTTGCAAAATAACTGTTACTTGGGGACTGGCTGAGCATCAGTCTGCTGGTGGTGAGTGGTGACTTCTGCACCATGTGGAGGTCAGGGTTTTTTTTTCATTTATTAAGCTGTGTCTTGTCCCATGAGTTCTCTCACTTTTGCCTTTCTGGTTCCCTTACCCATCATGCTGATTGAGAGTGAGCAAATGACTGAATGTGGACTTACTCTCATTCTAGCTCATTCTCCTTTAGCTCTAGGATTATACATGGTTTTCTGTGAAATAGCTTAGTTTCAAACAAAAAGTTAGAGTGTGCACATTAGGGGACTTCTCCGCAACTGGAAATGGATGGGTTGAGTTTATTTCATGTCCAAGTGAACACAGAAATCAAATTATCACACATGAGGTGGCAGCTTTTCTTGGTTTTATAAATCTGTTTTTGCTATAGATTCTTTCGTGGATGGTTTGGCCTGAAATCTCTTATCTGAGATTATTAGATGTCTTTATCTAAACAGGGATTTAGATGGAAATTTGGTGCTTAACTATGACTTGTAACGGCTTGTACTGGGAGTGTGCAAAAGACCAAGATCCAACAGCTGAATTTTAAACCTGATGGCTGTCTTCATTTAGGTAATCAAAATAGTTCTCAGTGCCTGACATCTGTTTTTTTCAACATCAGAAGTCACCAGTCACCAGTCACAGCCTAACAGCTTTTAATCCATCTGAATAATAATAGAAGGTCTACAATGTAATTCTATTTCACATTTTCCTTACATTAATCTGTTATTTTCCAAAAGAAATCTTCATTTCTCATTCAATCATGACACAACTATCCAGATATCTTATGAAATCAGAGTCCTCAAATTTCTTTCTTCTTAGACTATGAGTGATGCTGGCTACTAGCTAGCTAACACAACTTGCTCATACCAGAGGAAAACGTTTTCCTTTTGATTAAACAGCTAACATTAGACAATTTGTGCTGAGTCGCATATCTGATGCCTGGCTGTTCTGACTGACCTCTGGACCCTGTTATAACAAGAAATTTTAAACTTCTGTAGTCTTTCTAAATATTCCTTTAGCTTTTTATTTTTTATCAGGTTCTTTTGTAAACAATCTTGTGTTGCATTGTGAGGATTTTTCCTAAGCAGGTAATCTCTGGGATGGGCTTATGTCTGTAAGTATGGTTAACCCTATTTTGGGTGAGGAGATGAGTACTTCCAAGTTTACTATTGTTTACATAGCTTTGAAAGTTTTAGAGAAAAAGTCTCAATATGACCCCAGAGTTTTGGCTAGTGGCAGTTATCAGTTAGGTTTCTGTAAATCTACACTTCTACAGATGTCTTTTACTAATCAGAGCTACACCAATGTAATTATAAAAAAAAACCAAAACCCATTTGATAACTTCCTTCTTCCTAATGGTCTTTTCCACTGATCGTTCATTTTGTTCATTTCACTGTAAAGTGTTTTTTTCTCAGTCTGTGAATGTTTACACTCACATGAAAAGCCAATTTAAGACTCCAGCATAGCTCTGTCTTTGTCTTAGCAGAAAAGTCTGTTCAGATTTGATGGAGCTTTTGACGGAATGCCATTTAAGAATGTATTTGACTTGAACTTAAATTGCATACCTTGTGTGTTGGTGCTTGCAGTAGCACTCCCCAAAAAGAACGTCCAAAAAATGTTTTCATATTCAGACTTAAAATGCAAGTTCGCCAGGTTTGTTTTGGTTTTCTTTTTTGTTTGTTTTAGGTTTTTTTTGGTTTTGTTTGTTTGCTTTTGTTTTTTTGTTTTTTTGTTTGTTTGTTTGCTTGTTTGTTTTCTTGTTTTGGTTTGGTTTTGTTTTTTTTTCTAAATGACCAGATTATTCACTGCATTAATGAACTCATTAGGTCTAAAGTAGATGATAATCATACCACAGTTAACTCAGAATTCATTGGAAAATGCATAAATGACAGTATTCAAAGAAGCAAACAAACAAAACCAACCTAAATCTGGATTAAATCTTCATTAAACCTGCTTACTTCTGTTCATGTTTATCAAATTGTCTGCTTCTGGATAAATTATATAAGATTATGAAATATGATGAGCTGAAGAGTTGTAATTTCCCAACCAGGCTTCTTGTGCACCCCCAGCCTGCTTGTTGGCAGGGCAGCCGACTAGGGGGTGGGACCTTCCACAGACAGCAAAAGTCATGTTCAGAGGCCCTAGTTCTAATGGGGAAATTCAACCACCAAAACATGCTGAAGGGACAGTGCAGCATAGCATACAGGGGGTGTGTAACCTGGGAGAAATACGGAAACATTGTCTGAGTACACAGAGACTCCCTTACAGGAGTCAAAACTCTAATTGAATCTGATGAGCAAAATGAAGGTGACAAGAAGGGCTTCTTTAAGTACACAGATGGCAAAAGGGAAAATGTGAGCACACTTCTGAATGAAACAGGAGACCTGGTAACCCAGGACATGGAAAAGACTGAAGTACTCAATTCCTTCTTTACCTGAGTCTTTATTAGAAAAAGCATCCTTCAGGCTCTCAGGTCTCAGAGAAAGAAACTGGATAACGGCTGGAGCAAGGCAGACCTACTCTTGGTGAAAAAGATCAGGTCAGGGAAAACTTAAACAAATCAGATGTATATAAATAAGCTCATGGCCCCCAAATGGGTTGCACCTGTAAGCACAGCCAATGATATAGCAAGGCCACTCCCAGTAATCTTTGAATGGTCACTGGGAGAAATGCTCAAGGACAAAAATATAGCAAATATGATTCCTATCTTCAAAAACATCAAGGAGGATAAAGGAAACTGTAGGCTGGTTAGCCTTACTTTGATCCCTTGGCAGGTGATAGAGCAACTTATTCTGGAAACCATTTCTAGGATGTGAAGGCAAGTATTTAAAGGAAAAGCTATTGAGATTTGACAGTGTGATTAGTTCAGCTTTTCACACAGCAGGAATTTGTTCTGAAGTATATATGCATTGTTGTGCCACCAGATGACATTTCATATGTTGGTAAACAGCATCTGAAAAGGTGAAAAACAATGACTAATGTTTCAGAGAGATATTTTTTACAGCAAGAATTGGGCAAAGCTAAAAATACCAAAAGATCTTGTTGCAAAGGCATGCAGAGAAAATGTGCTTTGTTTTTTGTTGTTTTTTTTTTTGGTAAAGAAGTATAGAAAACTTCATTTCCATTGTTATTGCAATGTTTCTTTTCCTCTGAATACCCATTCAGTTTGGACAGGGCTCTGAGCAACCTGGTGTAGTGGGAGGTGTCCCTGCCCATGCAGAGGGGTTAGAAGTAGATGATTTTAAGGTCCTTTCGTACCTAAACCATTCTGTGATTCTGTTATTACAGAAGTTTCCTCTTTTCTGGAAGGAAAATTTACAGAACCTTTCAAATCCAGAGAGGTGTTAATTTAATTTTTTTTTTTTTGAATCACTGTGTTTTCAACATTTAATTTTCACTGCTAGAAGGCTCTGTAAATTATTAAAATTATTGAAATAATTGGTGATTCTTCATAGGTATTAAGCACAACTCAATACATCATCTATAACATCTATGGCCGGAAGGCAGTAATATATCATTTGGCCTGACATTTTCAGTAACATCCACCATGGGATTTTAAATATACATCAGTCTATTAAATAATGTAATAAAAGTGATGTTGTGCATGAAATTTTTGTGATTATTAACCTGTGGTTTTGATAAATGCTAACATTGCTGAACCTCTTTAAATGCTGTTTATTTCTCTTGTATTGAGAGGGCAAATCAAAACCAATAAGAGGATACTGGGCATTATGGAAATAATATAGCCGAATATTTTCACAGCTGAAATAGATACAGAATATTTTATCCTAATGTTTCATAGCTCCTTGTACAATCACTTTCAAGTTGTAATGCTTCATCAGCATATGCTTTCTGGATATGTTTTGATAATTCTTTAATTATGAAACATAATAGAAGGATCCAAATTTTGAAATTCTACAGCAAATATATCAGTGTAACCATTTCACTAGTGATACTAATTGAATCATTTGAAAAGTGTTGTGTGCACAGCACAGAGAAGTGGTTTGTTTGTGCCACGTAGAAAAAAATACTGTTTCATTATATTGCTTAGAAAGAACAGCCTTTACTTTTTCTACACTTGTTTTCACTTTACTTAATAATACCCAGCCAAAACACCATTTCCTTGTTTTTTCCTAATTTTATCTGGCATTTTTTGTAAATGTAGACCCAGTTCTCTGGTTTCTAATTCAGCAGTGGCCCATTACAAGAGGTTTTGAGGTAAATTCAACTTTCATCTCTGTTTAAATTTGCTGGACTGTGAAAGTAACTGTGGTTTGAAGAAGAAGAGTTTGAGGAGTATACCTTATTTAGTTTTCCATTACATGCATTCTGATGAATTAGACACATTTGTTGTGCTGAGTACTGTATTATTGTACAGTGTCCCAGAGAAAAATCAGAAAACAGGATAACTGAAGATCTGTACACATGCTAAAGGAATTAAGTTCAGTGTTAGTAAATAATGATGTTTCCTACTATGTGGGAGCTGGAGAAGTTTCATGCAGTTATTCAGTCAGTTTTATTTGCTGTAATTTTCACCAGAGCAAGAGATTTAGAATTCTAAAACGTGACTTCATGTTTTCTACAGTTTCCAAATACTTGTGAAAGACTGGCCAATTGAGATCACAGAGAAGAGCTGTTGGGCAGGTATGAATGAGCTAGAGCTTATTTTGAAAGCACTGGAGATAGCACATAAAGACCACAACCATGGTCAGTATCTGCACGGCAAAAGAAACATAGCAGATAAAGGAAGGAAAGGAAATATGAAACTGGAGATCCAAACTGAAATGACCACAAGCTGGCAAAACTATTTCTGTTTTTTCTTGTTTCTCTTGTTGAAATAGCCAGAATGCTCAACTCAGTAACAAGAAAGAGCTCAAATGATGAACATTCAGTTAACATGGAACATCAATTAAAAAAAAAAAATTAAAAATCACAATAGTTCCTGCTATAGCTGCTCTGGGTTTGGTTACTGCGTTCATTTAAAAGCAGAAAACCCTGTTTTGCACATGAAGTAGCCTCTTACTTCTGCCAGCTACAGTAACCTTCATGCTCATGCTTTACCAAAACTCAGGGTATGAAATGTGAAAGTATATAGATTTGAATATGTATCATGCCTTTCTCTTCTCCTTCAGGAATTGTTTACAACACTCAAAGAGCCCCACTACAGACCTGAATTAAAAAAAAAATAAAAAAATCAGTTATTTCCTCTAAGTAGTCATCAAAACCATAAGGATGCTCACAAAAATCTGAAGAAGTGCTGGAAAATAGACGAATACACAGTTTCCCTGGTTATGTCTCAGCTGTCTCTTCTGTGGTAAATCCCACTTCCCATCTGGTCACTGATATGCTTGTAATATAAACCATAGTTCAGTGCAGAGCAAAATCTCAGACCGTAAGAAATCATTTGCAACGGCTCAGAGCCATGAGGAAGAAACCTGTTGTTCCTTGCTGGTGGAAACACATCCATTTGCCAAGACCAATATTAAAACATGATTTTAACCAAGTTTCTGTATCATCCATACTTCTCAGGTATATCAAACCATCTGGCACAAATTCAATCACCGGCTTTAGGCCGCTGCAAGGAGAACTGGTCCTTACACTTTTTTACATTGAGAGATCTTGCTGCTCTCTCATCTGGCCAAAGTTTAATCTGCTTTCTCCAGCTACTAGGGCAAGTTACTCACAAGAAAGCCAGAGATTAATTTCTGGCACTGAGGAAAGAAGCATAGCCAACAAAATAGGGATGTGATAATATGAGAAAATACACAGCATTGCGTAGGGACCCTTCCTGCCCTAGGTCACATTTCCTACTGTCAGCTGATGAAACTATGAGGTCATCTGATAAGACTTTATTGCTGACTACATGAAAATGTGAATATATGGTGATATGTGGAAATAGGGTGAAACATTTAAAATTTCCAAGGAAGCTGTGTAAGAAGGAAGTCTAAATGGTCTTCCTTTATCAGTCAATCAGGGAAAGGAATAATTTGTCAATGTGAAACGGAGAGGGGAGAGGGACAGAAAGGAAACTATGGTAAGGTTCTCGATGTTGCAGTCAAAAAGAGGATGACTTTGACCAAATATGTATTCTGAAGAGAAAAATTAAGAATATGAAAGGAATAAATGGTAATAAGAAGAAAGGGGCTAGTATTTCATATAAAACTAAAGTGTGAAAAAATTGCAGAGAGAAAGAGAAAAGTCAGGGAAAAAAATGTCCAGAATTAAAGGTTGTGAGATAGGGGAATGTGGGATTATTAAATACATTGGAAGACTAAAAGTGCTTTCAGAATAGGCTCACCATAGCTGGAGAATTAAAAACTACAAACAAAAAACTACTTGCTTTTTTTGCTAGGGTCTTGCAGGTTTTAATGATTCTACTTTGTGGAAACATTTACATTTTTTGCTGATATGGATATATCTTGTTCCGATATCCAGCCAGTAGTTCTTATTAAGAATATCATTAAGGATCTGAAATTTTCCAGCTTTGAAGACACTACAAGTTATTATCATCTCTCAATCCTCTGTTTGCTTAATATGTTTGTTAAGCTTAATATATTAAGCCCTTAAATGTTTTCGCTATAAGGCTTTTCCCAACCCACAGATCATTGATGTAACTCTTTTTTATACCCTTTGCAATTTTTCAGCATATATCAGTTTTCCAGTGTATGTTTCATCATGGTGATATAGAGAAGTAGAACTTGCACTGTTTATAAAGCTGGACAGTACTTTAGCCGGCCTCACTATGGAATAGTACTGACAGTTGTTTGTCTATTGTTATCCATAAATCTTTTCAAGAATTGTTGATTCCTTGAATTTATTCATTCACCAATTTTTATAGCCTATATCCCTTGTCCCCAGGGTTGGAATTCGTTTTGCCTGTCATTGGCAAGCTAATTACATCTTGATAAGACCCAAAGTTTGCTGTAATTTAAACCACTGCTGAAGTCATCCTATATATTTTCACATGACACATAGAATGAGAATCCCTTAAAAGGGGCTCACTTTACTCATCCGAATAATTTCATTTCAGATGGAATGAACTGAAATATTGAAAAAAATTGGTGTCAGATGAATATATACAGCCTAGTTATATCTATGGAATACTACTAATAGAGTAGAATTCCAACACAATACTGTTGTTAAAAGATGTGATTTTCTTATTATTCAGTTACTGGAAATCATTAAAGGCAATCATTCATATTTTGAAAATTTTTTATAATAAGCTCACAGGAGAATACAACAGCCACTGACACTACAGAAAGAGTAAGGCTTTCACGTTCACATAATTGCATTTTAGTATTGTTCCCACACACCGCTCAAATCTCACCTGAAAATGAAGCAGTCTGTTCTGATTGAGACATGGATCTGCAAGCCTGGGTGTTTTAATTTCAGAAGGAGCAGTTATGGATTCTGAGGTTGACTAAAAAATACTAAAAAGAAAATCTTTGCTGTTTTTTTCATCAAAAATGCAAACTGTTGTATGTTGTAGATGGATCCATATGTGTAGTGGTTTAAGCCCTGCCGTAAATCAGAGCCACGCAGTCTCAATCTCACTCTCCATTTTCCTCTCCACCCTGCTCCTGGAGGAATGGGGAGGAGAATAGAAAGAATGTAACTCCCACGGGTTGAGATAAGAACAGTCCAATAACTAAGGTATAACACAAACCACTTCTGCTACCACCAATAATAATAATGATAAGGGAAATAACAAGGGAAGAGAATACAACTGCTCACCACCTGCCAACTGATACCCAGCCTGACCATCCGGATAACTACCCCCAGTTCTACATCCTGGGCATGACGTGCTGTGGTATGGAATACATCTTTGGTCAGTTTGGGTCAGGTGTCCTGTCTCTGCTTCCTTCCAGCTTCCCCTCCTCCCTGGCAGAGCATGAGACTCAGAAATTCCCTGGTCAGACTAAACATTACTTAGCAACAACTAAAAGTCAAAAGTCAAAAAAAGGCCGAAAGTCAAAACACAGCACTGCACCAGCTACTAAGAAGGAGAAAAACGACTGCTGCTGCTGAACCCAGAACAATATGATATCAGGTATATGGTATCAACTCAACAGAAGTAGATGCAATCAAGAACAGTCACTGAAGTTATAAAAACTAGAAGGAAAGAGTATAGTTTAAATGGTGAAATCTGCCAGAGTATTTAAAAATGAATGAATGGATCAGAGTTTTATGAATCTGAAGGCAATGTTTTTCACTCCTTTTTTCCAAATAAAAATTAGGCAGCTTTAATCTCTGTCAGATATTTTTGCTTTCACCATAGCTGCATAAGAAATAATGGATAACCAAACAAGCAACAACATCGATAAGGTAGCAGCAGAATATGTATCTTTATAAATTTTTACTGTCTTCTCAAGAATGTTTTTCAAGACATAGTTGCAAGCAATATATGGACTTTATGAAGCTTCTCATACAAGACTCTGGTGGGTGAAACAGCCAAGCCATTATCCATCACATTTGACAAGTGGTGGCAGAAGAGTGAAGTTCCTGCTGACTGGAAAAGCAGAAATATAACCCCCATTTTTTTGAAAAAGGAAAAAAGGAAGACCCAGGGAACTACAGACAAGTCATTCTCACCTCTGTGCGTGGCAAGATCATGGAGCAGATTCTTCTGGAAACTATGCTAAAGCACACGGACAATAAGGGGTTGATTGGTGACAGCCAACATGGCTTCACTAAGGACAAATAGTACCCGACAAATCTGATGACCTTATATGATGGGGCCTGTCATGGTTTAAGCCCAGCTGGTAACTCAGAACCTTGCAGCCACTTGCTGACTCCCACCTCTTCTTCCTCCCACTGCTTCCGGAAGGATGGGGAGGGGAATCAAAAGAATGTACAGTCCAGTAACTAAGGTATAATACAAAACCACTACTGCTACCACCAATAATAATAAAGATAAGGGAAATAACAAGGGGAGAGAATACAGCTGCTCACCACCCACCAACCAATACCCAGCCCGACCTGAGCAGTGATCTAGCCCTTCCAGGTAATTGTCCCCAGTTCTACATCCTGGGCATCATGTGCTATGGTATGGAATACCCCTTTGGTTAGTCTGGGTCAGGTGTCCTGCCTCTGCTTCCTCCTGGCTTCCCTTCCTCCCTGGCAGAGCATGAGACTCAGAAATTCCCTGGTCAGACTAAACATTACCTAGCAACAACTAAAAACATCGGTGTTATCAGCGTTGTTCCCAGGCTGAAAGTCAAACCCACAGCTCTGCATCAGTTACTAAGAAGGAGAAAATGACTGCTATAGCTGAGACCAGGACAGGGCCACAGTGCTGGTGGATACAGAAAGAGTGACTGATATTATCTGCCTGCACTTTTGAGAAGCATTAGACACTGTCCTGCATGACATCCTTGTCTCTAAACTGAAGAGGCATGGATTTGATGGATGAACCACTTGGTGGATAAGGAATTGGCTGGATGGCTGCAAGCAAAGTGGTGTCGTCAATGGCTTAAAGTCCATGTGGAGATCAGTAATGAGTGGTGTTCCTCACAGGTTGCTACTGGGACCAGTGCTGTTCAACATCTTTGACAGTGACATAGACGGTGGTGCTGATGCGCTCTCAGCAAGTTTGTTGATGGCACCAAGCTGTGTGGTGTAGCCTGCGGGCTGGAGGAAATGGATGGGATCCAGAGGGACTTTAACACACTTGAAAGGTGGGACTATGTGAACCTCGTGCAATTCAAAATGGCCAGATGCAAGGTCCTGCACCTGGGTTGGGACAGTCACAAGCACAAATACAGGAGAATGGACTGAGAGCAGCCCTGAGGAGAAGGACTTGAGGGTGTCGGTTTACAAGAAGCTCCCCATGACCTGCAATGTGTGCTTGAGCCCAGAACCCCCTCCATGGGCTGGGCTGCATCCCCAGAAAGTGAGCAGCAGGTCAAGGGAGGAGATTCTCTCCCTCTGCTGCATTCTGGAAAGAACCCCTGCAGTACTGCATCCAGCTCTGGGGCAACAACACACGAGGGACATGGAGCTGTTGGAGCAAATCCAGAAGAGGCCACAGAGATACTGCGAGGGCTCGAGCAGCTCTGCTCTGGAGACAAGCTGAGAGAGCTGAGCTTGTTCAGCCTGGAGAAGAGAAGGTTCCAGGAGACCTTAGAGCTGCTCCCACTGCATAAACGGGTGACAAGAAATCTGGAGAGGGGCTTTAGACAAGGGCTTGTAGGGACAGAACAAGGGGAATAGTTTTAACCTGACAGAGGGGTGTCTTGATTTAACCCCAGCCAGTAACTCAGAACCACACAGCCTCTCACTCACTCCCACCTCTTCTTCCTCACCAGGCTCCCAGAGGGATGGGGAGGAGAATCAAAAGAATGTAAATCTCACGGGTTGAGATAAGAACAGTCCAGTAACTAAGGTATAACACAAAACCACCACTGCTACCACTAATAATAACAAGGATAAGGGAAATAACAAGAGAAGAGAATACAACCACTCATCACTCGCTAACCGATAGCCAGCCCGACCTGAGCAGTGATCTAAACCCTCCGGGTAACTGTCCCTAGTTTATATACTGGGCATGACGTGCTGTAGTATGGAATACCCCTTTGGCTAGTCTAGGTGAGGTGTCTGTCTCTGCTTCCTTGCAGCTTCCCCTCCTCCCCGACAAAGCATGAGACTCAGAAATTCCTTGGTCAGAGTAAACATTACTGAGCAACAACGAAAAACATCAGTGTTATCAGCGCTGTTCCCGTGCTGAAAGTCGAAACCACAGCACTGCACCAGCTACTAAGAAGGAGAAAAATGACTGCTACTGCTGAACCCAGGACAAGGGGTGATTGAGATGAGCTCTTAGGAAGAAGTTCTCCCCTGTGAGGGTGGTGAGGCCCTGGCGCTGGTTGCCCCAAAAAGCTGTGGCTGCCCCATCCCTAGCAGTGTTCAAGGCCAGGTTGGATGCGGCTTGGAGCAATCTGGTCTGCTGGAAGGTGTCCCTGCCCATGGCAGGTGGTTGGAACTGGACGAGCTTTAAGGTCCCTTTTAACCCAGATCAGTCTGTGATTCTGTGATTCTATTACTTTTAGCAATAACATCTTACATGTTGTTCTGGAGTTTTGTGATCATAATCAAAATAGATATATTCTCGTGCTGACCTAATTATTTTTGAATATTCATTCATGAGGCCTTAAAAAACTTTCCTTTTCTAGTACTCTGCACTTCTACAAACAAACTTGTTTATACAAATATAAATATTTAGTAATTCTTATTTTTAGGCATTACAGATTATATTTATAATGTTCTTTTTTTTTTAGTAAAATATTTACCTTTTCACATAATCAGCATTTGTGCTGGATAAACACCGTATTTGTTGGCCTTTAATAAAACATACTACATTTTAATGATCAGGAAAGAAATGTTCATCATTTATATAAAAAAACTGCACATTAATTCCTGAAAAAAAGTTTTATGAGTTTTATTATAGTCCATTTTGCCTTGTGCATCTTACATTTTCCAATTTTCCCCCATTTAATTAGGAATGATAATGAAATTCTAATGCCCACTTAATTATTTGACTCTAGCTACCAGTCTATGTAGTCAACTGCCTGTAATGCCCTCTCCTTTACATATACCCTTTTATAAAAGCCTCACTTCTTAAAGCAGCTTGTAAAAGGGAATAAACATGTCATCAGTTCTGTATATATACTGGGCCAAAAAGCAAAACAAAGCTTTACTGATCTCCTTGAGGAGGAAAGTTTTTGGTTCCACACTGCTTTATCCCTACTTTAGCCAGAAGATGGAATACTTAATACAGAAAATCTAGATATTCTGAAAGCTGGGTTTAGGCATATGGTGGCAGGAGCTAACAACTTTCTTTTAAGCATTCCTCAGGTGCTACAGAAGCAGTTACTTATTTCATATCCCAAACATGAAAAAGATCATTCTTACTAGGTTTGACTTTCCATGAATAGTGGACAGTATTTGCTTGGGGAATAAAAGAAAGTATTAAAATGAGGGAAAAAAAAATGTTTCTGAGAATGTATACATTGTATTAAACAAATTTCATGTTTGTCAGTGGCAGAAAGCTGTTACTAAGAAGGCTAGGCAGAACTTGAAAAACTGGGGGGTTCCAATTTGTATTAGGAAATTAATTCATTTTTCAGATGAGCCAACCCATAGTGAACTTAACATTTGTGGACATTTAAAAAAGCCTTAATAAAAATTGGCATTTAAAAGACATAAAAGACATACCTTAGAGTCTGTCCTGTTAAAAAAAAAAAAAAAATCTTATTCTCAGAACTTCCTGACATTTTCAGCAGCGTTCTCCAAGGCAGGGGAGAGGAATTCTCCAAGTCAAGAAAGAGCAGTGTTAGCATTGAGAAGGCAAACTGACAGCCTGTTGAGGAGTTTGGATGAGGATAGTATATTATACTTGCATTTATACTTGCATCAAACATAAGGGTACGAATTAACTTGAACAACCATATTTATCTTGGTCTGTAATAGTTCGGCACATGTGTCTGGGGGACTGATTTTCTCCCTTACAGGAGAAAAGAAATAATATTAAATTGGTTTTGCTGAAGTCTGATCTAATAACTTCTATAAGTCAGTATTAAATCCTTAGTATGCTGATCCTTAAGTTATTTTCCTCACTGGACCTGTATCAATTAAGGCTCTGTGAAAAACCATGCAGGATACAAAGTAGAGTGAAAAGCTACCTTACTGTAACATACCTTAAGAAATAATATACTAAACATTGGATTTCTGCCTCTTCATTTGGTCAGCCACAGACATCAGTATTTCCGAGAATAAGCACAATAAAATGTGAGCATGATTTAATAATACACTAAAGCACTGCTAATAATACGAGTAGTAAATAAAAATATTACTGAACCATTGAAGTTATAATTGTTTATTCAATTATTATTTAATCATTAATCTTGGAGAATGAAGCTGAATTCATTATGATATTGTCTGGTGATTTCTAAAGGCAGTTCTCTTTTTTTTTCAGTTTATTGCAACTCACACTTGGAAACCTTTTGAATTACGTTTGTCTTCAATGTGTTCCTTTTTATATTTTCCTTTCTGAAACGTGTTTCCAGTCAGTAGGAACTTCACCTGTCTGCCACAACTTCTCAAATATGATGAACAATGACTTGGCAACTACACCTGCCAGTTCCCTCGCAACTTTTGGATGCAATTCATTAGGTCTCAGGGGCTTGTGGACCTTCAGGTTCCTTATATGATCTTGAGCCTGACCTCCTCCTACAGTGGATAGCTCATTCTCTCAGCCCCTGTGTCGTGGTTTAAACCCAGTCAGGTAATTCGTTCGCTCACTTCCCCCTTTCTTGCCCTCCCCCTGCTCTCGGAGGGACGGAGAGGAGAATCAAAAGAATGCAACTCCCACGGGTTGAGATAAGAACAGTTTAGTAACTAAGGTATAACACAAATCACTACTGCTACCACCAATGATAATAATGATAAAGGAAATAACAAGGGAAGAGAATACAACACCTCAGCACCAGCTGACCGATAACTCGTCCCCCCAAGCCCGACCAAGCTCCGACCGATACCTCCTCCAACCCTGCAGTCTCCCAGCCCTTCCGGCTAACTCCCAGTTACATCCTGGGCATGACGTGCTGTGGTATGGAATAGCTCTTTGGTCAGTTTGGGTCAGGTGTCCTGTCTCTGCTTCCTCCCAGCTTCCCCTCCTCCCTGGCAGAGCATGAGGCTCACAAAGTCCTTGGCCAAACCAAAACATCTCTATCAGCTCTGTTCCCGAGCCGAAAGTCAAAACACTGCACTGCACCAGCTACCAAGGAGGAGAAACATGACTGCTACTGCTGAACCCAGGACATTATCCACCCCTTATTCCATACCATTCACGTCATGCTCAGATCCCACATTTTCAATATACCATCACTCTTATCTCCGTGCACTCTTATCTTAGTGCATGGACCAGTCCCTATAAAGCTGCTGCGTCCATCTGGTCCATGTCAGGCTCCATCTCTTGTAACAGTCTTCCAGAGCAGGAGAGACTGTGTGCAGTGTTCACACTCGTGAATAACCTGGGCAATAGTGTCCATTGTTAAGTCCACCCCTCGATCATGAGTCCATCTCTGTGTTGCATCTCTGCTCTGATGGCCTGAAGTGCCATGGGCCCACCAGGCTTAAAATAATTCACTGTCCCCTTAAGCAGTTTCTGCAGCTTGTTGCTGGGGACTCCATACAGCTGCCTTCCATCTCCGACGCTTCCAAAGCACTGGAGGGGCCCAGTGGACTAGATACTTGCCCATACTGTCCCACACACCCTGCCACTCATGACTCTCCAGCCTTGGGGAAAATCTCTTGGTCCCCCTATATTGTTGTCTAACCCCAGACAAGACCCAAACCTGACTCTGCTTAACTTTTGAGATCAGACAAAATGGTTGTGGGTAGAACACAGCCTGTGTGTGTGCCAACATGCTGATCCCCACCACAATCAGCAGGCAGGTCCCAAGGGTACCCAAAGGCCATTCAGAGCCTTCAGAACTCTCAAACGATGCTGCTGTGCTTGTCACTGGGGCTGGTGTAGCTGCTGTGCTTGCCGGCTCTCCCACCACCAGCTTCTCTTTTCCTGAGTCCAGCTCTTCCTCCTCTGCCTTGCTGGGAAATGCTGCGTGGTCTCCTGCATCCTCCTGGGGCTCGGCGGGTGGCTGCCGGGGAATGCTCTCGGCCGTCGCGGGGCTGGGCTCCTCCGCGGGGCTCGGCTCCTCCGCGGGGCTCGGCTCTTCCGCGGGGCTCGGCTCCTCCGCCGCCTTCTCCCGCTGCTCGGCAGCCGCCTCCTTCTGCTCCTCGACCGCCCCGACCTCCTCCACCGGCAGCCGTCCCCTCGCGGCCTCCGGCCCCGCTCCCGCCGCCGCTTGGTCCCCGGGGCCGCTCTCCCGGGCCGCTTCAGCAGCCGCCGGCTCCCGGGGCCGCTCCCCCTCCGCTCCCCGCAGCCTCACGAAGATGGAGAGTAGGGCGAGGGCCAGGACGGTGAAGAGCAGCCGGACGGCCAGGTACAAGTCCACGGCCACGTCCGTCCCGCCCTGCTGCTGGAGCCCACCCGTATTACAAGCCATTGCCATAAAGCACAGTGAGACAAGAACCTTAGCCCAGGCCCCACACTTGATAAACACTATCACAGCAAATACCGGCTCTACGTAAGTTACAACGGTCTGAAGCTGTGAGATCAAGAAGAACAACTCTGATACCCAATAAATCAGCATTGTGACGAATGACTATTAATCCAGTCAAATCTGTCGTTATCTCAACCCTTCGTGCCCCACGTTGGGCGCCAAAAAGAACTGTCGTGGTTTAAACCCAGTCAGGTAATTCGTTCGCTCACTTCCCCCCCTTTCTTGCCCTCCCCCTGCTCTCGGAGGGACGGAGAGGAGAATCAAAAGAATGCAACTCCCACGGGTTGAGATAAGAACAGTTTAGTAACTAAGGTATAACACAAATCACTACTGCTACCACCAATGATAATAATGATAAAGGAAATAACAAGGGAAGAGAATACAACACCTCAGCACCAGCTGACCGATAACTCGTCCCCCCAAGCCCGACCAAGCTCCGACCGATACCTCCTCCAACCCTGCAGTCTCCCAGCCCTTCCGGCTAACTCCCAGTTACATCCTGGGCATGACGTGCTGTGGTATGGAATAGCTCTTTGGTCAGTTTGGGTCAGGTGTCCTGTCTCTGCTTCCTCCCAGCTTCCCCTCCTCCCTGGCAGAGCATGAGGCTCACAAAGTCCTTGGCCAAACCAAAACATCTCTATCAGCTCTGTTCCCGAGCCGAAAGTCAAAACACTGCACTGCACCAGCTACCAAGGAGGAGAAACATGACTGCTACTGCTGAACCCAGGACACCCTGCCTTTGCCTTCTGTGACTTGGGCAGAGTCATTGGTTGGAGCTCTTGCCAGTGAACACCGAGGTGAAATATTTGTGGAGAACCTTGTCCTTCTCCATGTCCTGAGTAAACAGGTCTCCTGTTTTCTTCTGGAAGGGGCTCACATTTTCTCTCGTCTTCCTTTTATCCCTGATTACCTCTAGAAGCCTTTTTTTTTTTGCCATTAAAGTGTCCAGCCAGATTGAGTTCTGCCAGGGCTTTAGATTTCTTAACCTGATCGTTGGCTGCTCAGACAATTTCTGTTTATTCCTCCCAGGCTACATGTCCTTGCTTCCACCCTCAGTGGAAGATATACTTTGTTTATAATCATAGAGATTCCGTGTTTGCTGGATTCCATTAATACATGTATGGGGTTGGTTTATGGTTGTTTTTTTTTTTCATTTAAATTTTATTCATTGTTTCAATATATATACCAAGTGCCTCTCTTCCTTATAAGGATGATTCATAAAATATTCTTGGAAAGAGTTCTTGTGTGGAAACATTCAGAAACTGCAGAGACAAACTGGAAGCAAATAAGTCTTCTATATTTGCTTTCCAAATCTTCTTTAATCTACGGTACAGTCTGTCACAAAAAAAATTCTCCTGTCCTTTATACCTCAGATAATTTATTCATTTGACCACATACATCAGGATTCTTTGGTAATTGCTTCTGTTTAGCATGAGTCATATTTTCCTTGATTTCATATTATGCCCTGAAATCTCATTCTAATAGACACTCTCACAAATCAATAATGTCTGCCTGTTTGTTTGATTGATCTAGTGATTAATGTGGTTTGGTTTTAAAGGTGAAAGAATAAGGATGCTGTTGATTTTGACTTTTTTCTTATTGCCTTCAAGCCTAGCAATCTGTTTCCATGAAGCAGGCAAATTAAAGATATAATTAGGTTAGGTTAGATCTTAGAACTGGACAGAACATGGTGTGAGGATTAAGAGAAATTTCCCTGAAGTAAGAAATATTGGAAATATCTGACCTCTGTATGGGAAGGCAGAACAGCAAAATGGAAGGAAATATAACTGAAAAACATCCTCTGATGGGTATGTTTAATAAAATGTAGCTTCCACACAGGAATCATCAGTTGTATAGTGTGACAAAAATATTTTGCAAGCCTAATAGAACTTCTCAAAAAGACCTTTTTTTGTCTTCCACATACACTGTTTCCCAGAAAACAGAAGAGTTTTTGTTTGGTCAGGTAAACGGTTAATCATTTAACTAAGGCAGTTACAGAAATCCTATTTTGCGTTGAGTTCCATGATACAAAATGATATTTGAATCCTTTGGCGAAAACAGACAGGTTCATGCAGCAATTAAATTTTACAGGAGAACTAAAAGAACTTTAACATCATGATGGCTTCTTCCTCAGGTGAGATATACCATCCATAAACATATGTTCCTGTGATCCTTAAGACAATGAAAGCTGACTTCATTTCTAGTAAGGAAAGGAATTAGATTACTTTCTATCCAACTGTGATTGTTTTGTAAGCATTATTTAGTATGTATTTATTGATCATTTGTCATCAGAATAAGAACTACATTAAGTATCCTCTATTCCCTTGTAGGGAAAGCAGGGGCAGGGGAGTATCTTTGGTTTTAAATACACCCAAAAGCTTTGAAATATCAGTTACCTGGATGTCTTCAGCTTTTGCCCTACTGAAATCTCTCTCATGGTAAGTGCTATGTCATCATAAACAAGTAACTCATAGTTCATTTTGACTTTTGAGAAGCTGCTGCAGCTGTTTTTCTTCTTTGACATCTTCTAACATAAAAAAAAAAGAAATAAAGAAGAACACCTGTTCTGCACAGTTTTGTGGTGATAGAGTTCTTCCCCCTTCCTTTGTGCAAAATCTGGAATCTAAATGGTCTTCATGGCAGTGTAGACTTTTGAAAGGTCTAGTTGCATTTACTAGCGCCAGGAGAAATTTGCTCATGTGCAGGAAGATAGTTTGGTGGAGTAGGTTGAGAAGCATAGTCAAAAGAGCCAGAAATTATTCCTTTCGTATTCTTTGCAAAACCAGAAGGAACTTGTTCTGCAGGTACTACCCTGAACAAACAATAGTATTTTAGGCATATTGTATCAGACCAGGCAAAGTATACAAGAGCCTAGCCCATATTGGTTTTAATTTTTCACTTGTTAAACCAGTTTGCTAAATTGGTAGCAGATACCTACTGCTAGGTGAGTAAATTCATCCAGAATAGAAACTTCTTGGAGAGCAGAATGTTGCACTGTGAGCAATCTCATTCTTTTTATGTTAGAACATCGTTATATTATTGCACACCCTTAATGTGTTATGCCAAGTTTCAAGATAACATCCTACACTGGCTTTTGGTGTGTTAAGACACAGTACAGTGAGTCACAAGACAGAATAACTATCTGTTCAAAATCCAAAATGTACCTAAGCTGTGAAGTAATATAGATATTTCCCAAATTCAAAGTATCCATGTTTACTGTCACCTACAGTATCCAAGGTCAAATATTACAGTCCAGAGCAAGTACAGTCAACTTTCATCTATCCATGGTCAATTTACCTAAGTAATGGAAAATGATGTGAGTGCAGAGGCAGTTCTCTGGCCAAAGAGCAGAAGCTTGGAGGCGACACTATGCTTGCTGCCTCCAAGACAGCAATAACTCCAGTGGTTCAGCTGTTTTCTTATTGGGAGACATTGGCACTAATACAGGCTGACTCCATGCAAAGCTAATACAGATGGCTCTGAACTGCATTTCCCATGAGTGGAAGCACCCCATTGTCTATACAGAGGTTGGATTATATATATATATACATATGGTCTGAGTTAATTTCAGTTTAGTAGCAGTCAGACACATCTTAGAGGAGGCACTAGTGTTTTCCATTATGCTTACAAAGAGCCTGTTATTGTGCCTTAAACTGTGACTTTCAACTCTTGCTGTATCCCTTGCAACTACAGTCCTTTGATTTTCTGGAGACTGGAGTTGATGACATATAGAATCATAGAATCACAGAATCGTTAGGGTTGGAAAGGACCTTAAGATCATCAGGGACATCTAATGCTAAATCATATCACCCAAGGCCTCGTCCAACCTGGCCTTGAGCACTGCCAGGGGTGGAGCATTCACAACCTCCCTGGGCAACCCATTCCAGTGCCTCACCACCCTAACAGGAAAGAATTTCCTTCTTATATCCAACCTAAACTTCCCCTGTTTAACTTTTAACCCGTTACCCCTTGTCCTATCACTACAGTCTCTAATGAAGACTCCCTCTCCAGCATTCCTATAAGGCCCCCTTCAGATACTGGAAGGCTGCTATGAGGTCTCCACGCAGCCTTCTCTTCTCCAGGCTGAACAGCTCCAACTTCCTCAGCCTGTCTTCATATGGGAGGTGCTCCAGTCCCCTGATCATCCTTGTGGCCCTCCTCTGGACTTCGTCCAACAGTTCCATGTCCTTTTTATGTTGAGAACACCAGAACTGCACACAATACTCCAGGTGAGGTCTCACAAGAGCAGAGCAGAGGGGCAGGATCACCTTCTTCGACCTGCTGGTCACGCTCCTTTTGATGCAGCCCAAGATACAATTGGCTTTCTGGGCTGCAAGCGCACACTGAAGCCGGCTCATGTTCATTTTCTCATCAACCAGCACCCCTAAGTCCTTCTCCGCAGGGCTGCTCTGAATCTCTTCTCTGCCCAACCTGTAGCTGTGCCTGGGATTGCTCCGACCCAGGTGTAGGACCTTGCACTTGGCATGGTTAAACTTCATAAGGTTGGCATCAGCCCACCTCACAAGTGTGTCGAGGTCCCTCTGGATGGCATTCCTTCCCTCCAGCGTATCAACTGAACCACACAGCTTGGTGTCATCAGGAAACTTGCTGAGGGCACACTCAATCCCACTGTCCATGTCAGTGATGAAGATGTTAAACAAGATCGGTCCCAACACCGATCCCTGGCAGACACCAGTCGTTACTGGTCTCCAGCTGGACATTGAGCCATTGACCACAACTCTTTGTGTGCGGCCATCTAGTCAGTTCTTTATCTACCGAGTGATCCATCCATCAAATTGATGTCTCTCCAATTTTGAGACAAGGATGTTGTGTGGGACAGTGTCGAACGCTTTGCACAAGTCCAGGTAGATGACATCAACTGCTCTACCCCTGTCCATCAGTTCTGTAGCCCCATCATAGAAGGCCACCAAATTGGTCAGGCAGGATTTCTCCTTAGTGAAGCCATGCTGGCTGTCACCAAGCACCCTGTTGATTTTCATGTGCCTTAGCATGCCTTCCAGGAGAATCTGCTCCAAGATTTTGCCAGGCACAGAGGTGAGACTGACTGGTCTGTAATTCCCCGGGCCATCCATTTTCCCCTTCTTGAAAATGGAGGTTATATTTCCCTTTTCCCAGTCATCAGGAACTTCACCTGACTGCCATGATTTCTCAAATATGATGGCCAGCGGCTTCGCGACTTTATTTGCCAGCTCCTTCAGGACCCATGGATGGATCTCATCAGGACCCATGGACTTGTGCACATTCAGATTTTTAAGATGGTCTCAAACCAGATCCTCTCCTACAGTGGGCACAAGGTCTTAATTCTCACAGTCCCTGCATCTGCCTTCCAAGACTTGGGTGGTGCAGTCAGAGCCTTTGCCAGTGAAGATCAAGGCAAAGCAGTCATTCAGAACCTCAGCCTTCTCCAAATCCTGTGTAGCCAGTTCTCCTGAGAGCTTCCTGAGGGGGCCTACATTCTCCCTAGTCTGTTTTTTATTTGCTATGTACCTGTAGAATCCCTTCCTGTTATCTTTAATACCTCTAGCTAGGTTTAATTCTAACTGGGCCTTAGCTTTTCTAACCTGGTCCCTAACTTCTCGGACTATATCCCTGTACTCTTCCCAGGCCACCTGTCCTTGCTTCCACTTATTATAAGCCTCTTTTTTTCAATTGAATTTTCCTCAGGAGCTCCTTATCCATCCAAGGAGGTCTCCTGGCCCTCCTGCTGCACTTCCTTCTAGTTGGGATGCAACACTCCTGAGCTTGTAGCAGGTGATCCTTGAATATCAACCAACAGTCTTGGGCCCCTCTGCCCTCTAGGGCTGTATCCCATGGAACCTTCCGAAGCAGGTTCCTGAGGAGGCCAAAGTCTGCTCTTTTGAAGTCCAGGGCAGTGAGCTTGCTGCACGCTCTTCTCACTGTCCTGAGGATCTGGAATTCGACCATCTCATGATCGCTGCATCTAAGGCTGCCCTGGAGAGTCACATTTCCAACCAGCCCTTCCCTGTTGGTGAGCACGAGGTCAAGCATGGCACCTCTCCTTGTAGGCTTCTCTATTACTTGCAGAAGGAAGTTGTCTTCTACACAATCGAGGAACCTCCTGGATTGCTTGTGCCAGGCCGTACCGTCCTTCCAACAGATGTCAGGGTGGTTGAAGTCACCCATGAGAACAAGGGCCTGTGAGCGTGAGGCTTTTCCTATCTGTCTATAGAGTGCTTCATCTGCAGGTTCTCCTTGATCAGGCGGTCTGTAACAGATCCCCACAGTAACATCTCCCATAGCTATGTTCCCTTTAACCCTGACCCACAAACTCTCTGTGGACTGCTCACCTGTCCCCAGACAGAGTTGCATACTCTATAGCCTATCCCTAACATAAAGGGCAACTCCCCCTCCCCGCCTGCCAGGCCTGTCCTTCCTAAAGAGCCTGTATGATTTTTAAAAAATTATATTTGTAAGCACGAGTATAAAAACTGTACATGGATATTTAAATTTGATGAATTACAGGAACTCCAAACAGCTGGCACTGACAGTGGCAACTTTCATCTCTCTATCAACCAATTCATTGGTGAGCGTTCATTGTTTTGTGGTCTTTTAGTTCAGAGACAGAATAAATAAATGTGCTTTGAATATATATTTGACTCATTACTGGCTGCAGGAGAAAATAACTTTAGAATAGAGGACTCCAGTGGGACACAGTCTCATGTCAAGTTTGTTGGCTTTGACAAAATAGCCCACACTTCTGCTGATGCAGATTCACAGGCATATTGTGGATGAAAGAAAAGATCCATTTTGTTCTTCACAGTTGTCCTGGGTTCAGCAGTAGCTGGGGAGGGCAAGAAAGGGGGGGGAAGTGAGCAAACGAATTACCTGACTGGGTTTAAACCACGACAACAGTGTAGAGCAATACAGGACTATAGTATTTTAAAACAGTACCTTGCTGCAAATTAGTGTGTCTTGAGCTGCTCTGCTATGAACTACACACTCCTACCATGCTGAAAACTGGATAACTTGTTTCAGCACATGAGAAATTTTGTTAAAATTAAAACAGACCCAACCACCTCTGTACCAAGAAGGGATTATCTTCTTGGCCATAATAACATTTTGTTTATTGTATTCTATATAACTTGTTCTCTCCTAAAGTTTGGAGCCAAAATGTGGACCTCTGTGACACTTGGCAGTTGTCATTAAGTATTAAGATTCTGTACAGAAATGCTGACATTGATTTTGAGAATTTGCATTTCAGCCACATGAGCTAATCTTTGCATCTCTGTTCCAAGGTCAGCAACAGTTTGATCAGATTTCAGAAACCACTTAAAATTCCAAAGTATTTTTTATTCTCAGGTTTATCTAAATTAAAAGGCACATTTAAATAATATATCTTTCAGCTAACATATTCCTACATGAGAGGTTAAATCACTTGGCCTATGCAGCACTCAGCTACCTAGTTTCTATAGGTAGCTACCAGCACTAAATTTTTTGCAAGTTTCTTAATTTTAGCTGTGACAATTCCTATTCCTTCTCAACTCTTATCTGCTGCAAACCAGATATTTTAAAATAAATGTTTTGGAATGAAAATCCTATAATCTGTATTAGCGACAATTACTATTCCTTTTGTGTGTAACACCAGCAATCCTTGAAAAGGTTATCATTGCAGAACTTGTCCATGTCAGGTGTGTGTGAGGCATCTACATTGGTGCTGAGTTCTGTGTTCCTTTTCATTTCCTGAATTTAAGAGGTAAGCTAAAGATGTGTCATGCTGCATTAGCTACTAGAGCAGGTTTGCTGCTGCAAAATCAGAAGTCTTGCACCTTTTCTGGTGAGTTGTTTCCCGGTGAGTCTTCTAGCAAAGCTTCAGATAAGGAGATGTAAATGTTAAATAGAGATCACATGCCAGAAATCTATATTTAACTGCAAACATTATATTTAATGCAGAAATAACATTCCTATTTGGAAACATTGGCTTTCAGATTTGTTTTATAAGCAACAATTCTGAATTTTTGTATTTATTTTCACCCTTAGATTTTTTGTAGTGGGATTTTAGCTGCAAAGTCATAAATTATTTTTAATAATTCTATTTCTTTTCTGTTACATTTTGAGTCTTGCAAAACCTGAAATCAGTCTTCCTTTTTTTTCTTGTTTTGCCTTTGGCTTTGGTTCCTCACTGTCATAAAGCAGATAACCTCTTCTAAGTTACCCTGGAAACCGGAATAATTTTTTAATTTAATTGCTCTGAAATGCTTGATTGCATTTAACAAGTGTGACATGGTTTGCACTCCTATTTGTTGATGTCACCTTTCGCAAGAGAATAAAATTTTAAACCACTGATTTTCTCCAGTTGCAGTTCTTAAAGCCTCATCCATGATATGATTTAGCTTTCAACTTCTCCTGTATTCATTATACGTGTTCAGAAAGGGAAAGGAAAAATTTATGCTTTTCACATGTTCACTATGCTTAGTTTTGTTTCTCACTCATTTCCGCTACTTCCAGCTGCTGAAGTTTCCTCTAATATCTAGTGTCACACCTTTTTGAATAAATGAGCCACAGACTTACTGTCTGAAAATTGCCTTGGACTGTAAAGAACTGGGTTTTCTAAAAAATTTCTTCTTTTGATAATCTTATTTCCTATGATAGACAAGGTATTGAAGAGAAGGAATTATAATAGGGAAGTTCACGAGCCAATAGTAATTCATGCAGTCTACAACCCAGCTAAGCTGCTTCCAGGAATTTATTTTGTAACTCTCTATTTTTCATTTTCCTGTATGCTGGCTTGGTTTTCAGGTTTTCTGCTTGGTTGTTTTTTTTTTTTTTGCTGTTGTTGTAGTTTTTTATGTTTTGTTTTGGTTGGGTTTTTTTTGGTTTTGGTTTGTTTTTTTTTGTGGTGGGGTGGTTTGTTGGTGGTTTATTTTGTTCTTTTTGTTGTTTGTTTTTTTTTTTTTAAATAAACTTCCCACATTTTTTATAAGACAATATTCTAATAAAACTTTGAATATGTTTCTTTAGATTCACCTCGATCTGAGAGAGAAAAATAAACACAAAAACCAAGTTCAAACCCATGGATTTATATTGCTACCAAGGACAATTATTTGCATTTCCCCTTTTGTTATCCCTTAGTCATATTTACTTTAAACTCTATGTTATTCCTATTCTGTGGTACAAATATGTCCTATCAAACTGTGGAGGGAATATCAAGATCAGAAGCGCTTAGTCTAGATCTGTAGTATTTCTGCACCTATTACTCATAATTATTTAATTTCTGTAAACTTAACCTAAAAACTTTTCATGGCAGAGGACTGAGATAACTCAAAACCAGCATTTTAATAAGAAAGTTGCATTTATTCTTTTCCTCCAGTCAGATTGTAGAGCAAAGAGTTACAGTAATAATGGAATGTGGAAACACTTCCCTGCACCACTGAAACCTATGGCTGAAGGGTATTCAAGAGCTTAGTTGTCTAATCCATGATCCTAATGCAAATTAGGATTACATTTATTCCAACCTTAATAGAGGTTTACCCAGTCTATGCTTAGTAACATAGTTGCTTTCCCTATACATCCTATCTGATTGCTCTCTACCCGCACCATTGCAACGTCTTCCCCAATACTGAAACTAAACCCTCCTTACTGCAATTGAAGACCATTACTTCTATCTTGTCTTTACACGGAGAATACGTAGTAATTTTCTTCTTTGCTACAACTTTTCAGTGGTTTAAGACCACAATTATATGCCTCCCCAGTCTTCATTTTTTTCACATTAAACAGCTCCCAGCTTTTCCCCCATGTCATGTTTGTTAAACTTCCAAGCATTCTCTTTGATATTTTCTGGACCTTCTTCATTAGTGTCTTCAATTGTTACATCCCGAAACTGTAAACTGCAAACTGCTGAAACTGAGATCATTCTACCACCAAATATAGAAGAAGGGTTGCTTCACATTTTAAAGGTAGTGTTCTTGTTTATATCTTAGTCTCCAACTGTGAACATTTGTGAGTTCCCCCAGCACAAACAGTTCTCTTTGTAGAAGCTGTGAAGTGTGCTCTGTTTGGTGTGTTCATATGCTGACCACAGATTTACCTATTTTTATGTTTTAATTGATATTTTAAGGTTTCAGCAATCTCTTTAATCTTGTTTTGGATTTGGTGAGATGGCATCTTATTAAACTATCTGATGCAACACAAGAAGTGCTTCTCCTTCTTCTACCACCTAATAACTTCCATCATCAAAAATTCCAGAGAGTAATTATCTGTGACCCACTGGTTGTCCCATGTTGACTTCTCCATTAAGTTTTTTGATTTAATTCTCAGAATTGAAGCAGAGTTATATTAGACAAATAATCATATGCAGACACAATAATATTCATATTTATTCACAAGCATTTGGATAAACAAATATTCAACAGAGCATTGCAGATAACTGTCATAATTTCTTACAGGATTGAGTTTGTCACCATTTTGTAAAGTTCACATTTTTCTTTGGACATGGTAATGAAGAGAGAAAGGACTACAAATTTCAAAAATCAGGATATTTTATATCAAATCATTTACCTAGGGGACAATACTGTCGTGCAAGTTCTCATATAAGGGTGAATAGTCACACAATGTGAATACTTGTATTCACCAATCTGTGATATATATTCATATTATTAGGACAACAGCAAATGAATTGTTAAAATCAAATTATGTCCCAACATTTGATAATTCACAAACAAGCAAGGATTCAAAAACATTGTCTTTATTTGATGTCTTATTTGAAGTGAGTTATTCAATCAGTCCTTCTGGTTAAATTTTTCCTTTGCTTAATTCATATAAAACTGATTCTTACAAGGTATTGTTATTGGGCAGTGTTGTTATTCACAGCACCATTTACACAGCACTTCAGTCTCCATAAAAATGGTTCTAGTTCTTTATCCATTTGTTAATACCTTACTACCTGCTGAAATGAATTTCAGTAACATGACATATTCTATGCAACTTCCTCAAAGTGCAGACAAAAAATGTACTGTGTAAGCTGAATTCTTCACAGTGACTCAGAAATGCAGCTCTTCTCTGGAATTATAGCTGCTTCATTTAAAAAATGTCACAGCTTAAGACATTGAGGAATAAGTAATCTGTTTCATGATTTAGGTAGTTACTAGCTATAGCCTCAAATATATGTATTTTTTTTTTTTTTTAATCGATAGCTCATTTTAAGGATGTTAAGCTTTAGAGAAATATAGAAAAGTTGTGGGTTTTTTTCTTCTGGGACATGGGTGATAGACGTCTACATAGGATTACAGCACAAAACTAACAGCTAATAATGAACAAATGGATGTACACTATATGTCAATACTTCCAAATTCACATTTGAACCCCCTAAACCAGTGATGGTTTAAACTGCATTAGCTGCTTAAATTGCTTTAAAATTAGTAAGATCACACATTCATTTTCTTCCTTAATGCCTGATTGCAACTAATAGAAGTGTGCATGATTGTTTTTCATTATACATCATTTACTTTTTTTTTACTGACTTCAACCGATGTCACAGATGAGCAAACTAGTATTCCTAACAGAATATTATTGCAAATATGAAATTCCAAAATATTTGCATCTGCAGCTTTAAAATCTGATTCATGTAATTTCTTTCACTGGTTAATTAAAGGGAACTTTTTAGATATAGACAAAGTGAAACTCAAAGTAAATAATATGGGGAAACCTGTACTTGCTGAATATGTATGATACCTTGCATGCATTTTTTTTTTAGCTGTATGCTGAGGCATCAAAATTTTGTTGATATCACATTTTATTGAAAATAATAACGTGGCTTTTACTGGTTTTAGTGGAGTTTAGTTTTCATATTTTGTTTTCAGTACAGTGATGAAAGATTGCCAACAGTCTTTCATCTGCCAACAGTGCTCTTCACTGTAGAAACAGCAGTTGACCACACTACCTTAAAATTCCTCATTTAGAAATGAGTTCTGCTGACTTAGGCTTAATGTTCTGGAGACATTCGTTACTCAGACCTGAAATTCTGGATAGATCTTTGATTCCATGTATATGTGTACATATATATATATATATATATATATATACATGTTCCTGAACACAGAAGATATGGGCTGGCACTTTTTCTCTACTGTCTCTAAAATTAAGAAATCTTGTTTTGATGACACTATGTTTGGAACAGAGGTAATATTTAGTCAAGGAGACTATTACTATTTTCACTTTCCTCTCTCAAGTTACTTCAAGGATTACTAGCTAGCACAACAAAGGCTACACTTCAGCTAAAGCAATAAAAAATCTTTTGCACTTTTTCATCTGAGAATGTTAAAGTTCCTTACAAACACTAATAATGTTAGTCTTGTAACACGCAGTAATCCTAGCATTATTATCCACTTTACAAACTGGTAGTATTGAGGGAATAAGGTCTCACACAAGGCTTTTGGCAGAATTTTGAGTGAAAGCCTGACTCACAATGTTTTCTTTATCTATAGTATCATCAGCAATACAACTGCAACAACTATTTAAAGGTAGCAATATATTCAAGAAATGTAGTCCATTTTCCTCTGAAGGTTTTGCTTTTCAATACCTTTCATTTAAACAAATGTGTTCATTATCTGAGATTATGTCATGAATGATATATGCAAAATTTTGCAGGCTACATCTCAAGCTTTTCAGGTGAGGCTAAGAGTAGTGCATTCTTCTGATGTATATATTTCTATATCAATGTGTCTGTTTCAGTTGTCAGCTTCATGTAACTAAAAACCTCTATGTATGTGATCACAATCAGAAAAAACTTTAGCCAATTAATTATAAACTCTTAATTTTGCTGCATATTTGTAGAAAAGTTATTAGAAAAATATAAAAGTAAGCTATTAGACTAATTTTGTAAAGACTTCTTTAAATCAGCCACTCTTTGAAGAAGCATTCACATACCACATCAGGCATGTCTTTAAGTCCTCATAAGCAGCAGTACTTCAAAGCCATACTCAAGTTAATGTTGTCTTCAGCAGAAGGGGGATTTTCGTGTGAACTCAAGATTCCGTGCAAGGAGCAGCTCTGGATTAATCTCTTTTGTATCTCCTACATCTAAAATATTTAAGTGGTTGTATGAAATAAAGAAGATGCAGGAGGCACAGCTGTACTTTTTTTAGCTTGATTGCAAGCACAGAATCCTCTCCTGCCAACACTGAGCAGACAGAAGACAGATTTATTAGAAAAAGGATGCAACTGCTGTGCAGAAGACAGAATGAAAACAAGTTTTCCAACCTGAATTTGTGCAAGGCTTTGTTTAGGAAGTGTTTTCAGAATACAGCCAGCAGCCTGAGCCCCAGAGAGGCAAGAAAAACTGCATTTTGAACCTCATTAGGGCTTAAATGCCAAGCTGCCTGCTTTTATACAGATTCATATAGAAGTGCTGCTGCTATATCAGCATCTGAGAAACTACTGATGGAAACATGAGCACCTCACTCATTTGCAGACATTTAAAGGAGGGTTTGTTGGTGTGAGGAGGAGAGAATAGAGATAAATCTAGCTCAAAGAGATGTTTATGGTTTATATTACAGAGCCTTTTTGAAATTACATTAGTCCAACAGCTTTTACCGAACTTTATTACACTCAATTCTGATTCCCTGAACTGTCTAGTGGGTATCTGAATCGAGTGAAAGTAGGAGATGTTGCTTATGGGAAACTCTTCAAAGTTTTATAACAGCAGCTGCAGCACCATGAAATTTTGAGTGCAATGCAAATGAAGGAAAGTTCATTTCAATGTTGTAACAGCTTCTGATTTTTTTTTTCCAGTAGGCACCCATTCCGCTTTTTATTAAGCTTCTGCCCAATCTGAATCTGAAAGCTGATCATTGTGAAGGAAGAAGCTGGTTAAGAATGAGCACATTAAAAAGGTTTCAATTTTTCAAAACTCTTTGAGTAGCAGAAATACTTTCAGTGTTTTAAACACAAATGAAGTACCAGAACTATGTGGTAGATGTTTCAGGTCTGAATAGCATTTCAAATATGCCTTTTATCTGACAAATCATCAGAAAAGCCCTGGCTAAAGAAATTCTTATATTTTGACCAGATGACAATGTACAACAGTTGGGGACATGTAAATTAGGGTGTTGTAATAGTGCAATACTTCACCTAATGTATAGTATCATTCTTGCATCAGAGGTCAAAATGTTCAAAAGTGTAAAACTCATCTGAAATAAAACTACTGAATATACAGCACTTTTCCTTAGTGCAATAGGTCTCTGACCTCAGAGAGCAAACACTTTTTACCCTAAAGCAAGAAAAGTAAAGCCTCTGGCAAAAAAGGAGTTTGAACAGCTTGTCTACAATATAGCAGGTCTCAATTTCCTATTTTAATTTATGAATATGTTAAAGTATACAACCTCTCTTTACACATTTATATGCTATTTCTTTATTCATAGCCTACATCAGTGGTCCACTCCCCATATATTGTTTTGCCTCTAGCTACAGTGAAATCCTCTGCAGGAAAATCTGACATACTTTAACAGGGATAAAGTTTCCAGTGTGTCCCTGCCCTTGTTTTAGTTGCTGTAAGGATAGGCTTCAATCAACAGGTGAAGCGACTGGGACAAGGGACACTCAAGACACCTTGCTCTAAGTTTCATCTTTGGTGTTTGTCATGTCCTGGAGCCATTGCGATGGTGAGGACAGACTGCTTAGTTTGTGGCTGCCCAGTATCACATTCAGTATGATCTGAATCTTAAAAAATTAGTTGCAGAAGTCTAGCAGCTCTGTAAGCAGCATATGCATACACTAAGCTTTTCTTGTGGCATTTTCTTGGCTTTAGAAGACACATTTCAGATGCAGTTGTTATTCCCTGTCAAAGTTCAGCTATGTTCTTCAAAAACAAAACAATTTCCTCTCAGCTGATAAAATTGTGGATTTTAATATAGATAAAGGATGTCTGGTTTTTTTTCTCTTGGTTTTGGACTTTCCAAAATGTGCTGATTAAAATCTAAAAAAAAAAAACCCAACCACTATTTGCTTTAAGAGGGACATGCAGCAAATAGAATCACAGTCATGTGATCGTAATCCTATCTACTAATACAAGCTTGTACTCTACCAGCCTTTTTCCATCACCAAACAAAAAAACCAAAACCTTTACTTAAAAGTAGTAGAAATTAAAAATAGTATTTTTATGTGGAGAGACTCACAGTGATAAAATACCATATTACATATTTAAAATCACAAAATATAAAGACTGCATTTTCTACTGAACACACAGCTGGGATTACATCTTGTATGGTAAGCATAGGGTAAGTGCTGTGAAAGAAAAATAGCCTGAGATATCTGAAATTCTACTACAATTTTAGATAAACTAAAGGAATAATTTTATCATAGAATTGGAATGAATAAACTCTCCATATGTTGATTCTGATATTGGTTCTAGTGCTTGTCTATTTTTTTTATGCATCTGTTTCCACTGGATGTGAAATTTATAATTGCTGCATTGTAAATGTAGGTTGTTGCAATTTATGTATTTTCAGATATATGTAAGTTGCTGTTGTTTTTAAAAATGGAACCCTTGAATTGAAAATAATATTTTTTAATTACTGCAGTAGCATATAGATATATATATGCTATATATGTTTCATGGTTGTAGAGCCACATAAGGTTTTATCAGCATACTTATATTTATGAAGTCATCTTGTCAGTGTTGTGGGACCAGGATGAAGTCATCCTCACAATACACCTACAGCTGAACATTTCCCTACTTGTTATCGTTGGTGAACTGAGACACAGAAGTTTCAGAGGTCAGACCTACATTTTCAAGCATAGAACAAATACAGTCAGGGGCAGGTCTGGCTAAACATCCCAAGATTCTTGCATAACTAGGTAAATTGTTAATATTTTTAAGAGCATTATGTGGATTAATACCTGCTCCAGCTTCAGAGAATACCTAGTTAGTTATTAATAATGACATTATAGTAAATATATTTTAAATTTAAATATATTTATTCATTACACTGTCAGCTCTTGTTTAGCTAATGATACTACTGGTAGTATTGCTATAACAAACCGGTTTTATGGTGGTTCTTTGTGTTGTTGTTGATGTTCGTATGACATGATTTTTCTCTGTGAAAACTTTACAACTCTATGTGAAGAGCCAAATTGTATTTTCTCTAGGTACTAGTCAGAATATGTATTTGTATGTTCTGGAAGCAGGTGCGTTTTTATAAGTTTCTTTTAAAGAAAGAAAAAGAGATAGATACTTCTTTACATTTTGAAATTTTCTGTAATGATAATGCATTTCTCAGATCTAAACTGCAATTAAAACCTTCTTGCTAGAATAACTGACTGATCATAATATTTTCTAGATGATTATTATTCATATTATATGCTGTGTCTCTCAATTAACCTACTGATAGAAAATCTTGCTCTAACCAATAGTGCAATAGAACATCTGAATTAGTGGGTAGCAGCTGGAAATCTAGATTCCTAGGGCTGTGCTCATTATGAAGAATAGTGAGTGCTATCCCTGTAATATTATAATTTTTTGTTGTTTTTTAATAAAATATTTGAATATTCAGCTACAAAATATTTGTACCAAACCCATTTATTCAGTCATTTCAGACCTGACTGAATTTTGCAATATTCCTTACTGCTGCAGTTACTTGAGGAGTTTTGCTGGATCTCTGTATGGGTCTCTGGATCTGTATGGATGCAGCAGAAAGAATGACAAGTGTAATGCTGCAGGTTTTCTCTTTCTCTGTGGCAAAAAATTTAATGGAGAAAAGAGGCTTTATGCCATTAGAAAGACTTTATAAAACTTAGCTTTAGTATATGTCGTGGTTTAAACCCAGTCAGGTAACTTGTTCACTCACTCCCAGTGAGTGGTGCCGAGCTGACAACAATCGAGGTCCGTGTCCGTCTCCCCCCCCTTCTTGCCCTCCCCCTGCTCTCGGAGGGACGGAGAGAGGAGAATCGAAAAGAATGCAACTCCCACGGGTTGAGATAAGAACAGTTTAGTAACTAAGGTATAACACAGATCACTATTGCTACCACCAATGATAACAATGATAAAGGAAATAACAAGGGAAGAGAATACAACACCTCAGCACCAGCTGACCGATAACTCTCCCCCCAAGCCCGACCAAGCTCCGACCGATACCTCCTCCAACCCTGCAGTCTCCCAGCCCTTCCGGCTAACTCCCAGTTACATCCTGGGCATGACGTGCTGTGGTATGGAATACCTCTTTGGTCAGTTTGGGTCAGGTGTCCTGTCTCTGCTTCCTCCTGGCTTCCCCTCCTCCCTGGCAGAGCATGAGGCTCACAAAGTCCTTGGCCAAACCAAAACATCTCTATCAGCTCTGTTCCCGAGCCGAAAGTCAAAACACTGCACTGCACCAGCTACCAAGGAGGAGAAACATGACTGCTACTGCTGAACCCAGGACAGTATATCTTTAGCATTTGGGGTTGCATACACATTAAATGCCTTTGGCTACAGCAATGTAGGTTTGCAGGTAGTGTTTACTTTTGATTTTTCATCCATTCACATCCATATCCAGTCAATGAGAATGTTATTTTCAGTTAGGGCTTTACAAAGAAGCCAGACTGCCTGGTTACTTAACTGGCAATTTTCATTTTGTTTCTACTTAGGCTGGTTTCTAAATGTCCTCTAGACCATGTGGACTCTTCACTTGGTGCTACTAATATTTCAGTTATTGCTTGCAGGGCTTGCGCATCATCAAGGCTTTCTCTTTTTTCTGTACTGCCCTCATGCCCTCATGCCCTCCTGCCCCAGCAAGTAGGCTTGGGGGTGGGCAAGGAGCTGGGAATATGACACAGTCGTTATATGTGGATGCACCTATGCACACATGTAATCCGTAAAATTCATTATATTTCAATCATTGCCATTGGAGGGTCTTAACAGGGAGGAATCATGATACATGATAGTAACAGAGCTAGTAACTCTGATTACTAGAAACAGAATAAATTAGCTAATGAATTAGAGTCCCTGAATATGTCTGTGCGTCTCTCCCTGTCACTATAAGGCATTTGGCAGAAATTGGCACTATTAATAAAAGATAAGATGCAGCTCCTGCACATATACAATGTTTAGAATCTTGAACTGATTTATGCAGTCCAATGGCTTATTTGATGGAAATAAGTACAAATGAAAGACCTGAAGAAATCAGACATTATTTCCAGAGGTGTGCGTAAAATTGCTATAGTCAAATGATTTTTAACCTTTAGTAAATCTAATTAAACCAAACTAAAATTTCAACTTTCATATTCATTGCACAAACTCAGTAGTGCTCATGTGGTGTTTCTCAATAAAAATTATTAGTAAGTCAAGTCTTCTGTACCATTACACAGCTCAACTTAAATAACATTCTTTGTATTATGTTTCTATCTCTAAATGAAATAAAAGGTTTATTTATATAACATCTCGTAGTTATTTCATATTGTACTCCTCTGAAGCAACTGCAAGTTTGGTGGTTCTCAGGAAAACGCTGCCCCACCCTTTTATGCTGTTTGTTTTCCGACTTCTTTGCAGCTAAGGAAAAGGACCACTTGTCCATGGCAGCAGTTATTTGTTTACTTTAGGTTACTTCTTCACAGATGTGGTCAGCTGTGTGTGCTATGCCAACAGTAGTGAGGTAATCTATTCAGTAATTTATATTTTTAAAATGATCTTATCATTTAGTTTGCAAGAATATGAAATAATACCATTTGATTCTTACGTGTGCATGATTATTATGTATGTTTCTTCACAATTTGACTATCTGTAGTCCACAATCAAATATATATTTACAAATAAAATATTTCCTTATGTGGGTTCCAGTGAGGGATGAAGTCCCAGCTTTGCCATCTCAGGCAGCCATCAGTTGCTGAGGGAAGTAATCAGCTGCATTGTAAAGGTATCTTTAAGAGAGAAGTATTTACTTTTTAAACACAAAGTGGTCGGTCTCACTTTAGCTGACACCAACGGACTGAACTAAACAATTATGACAGTAAAGAATTGTTTTCTAGAAATTCTTTACCCACAGCTAAATATTTGGTGTGGTTTCAATCCTATTACTGTTAAAATGCTGTACTTTAAAACATATGTGTAACCTACAGATTACAGATGTTTTTAATTACTTATACTGGGAAAGTTATCTTTTTATCAAACAACGTAATAAGTAATTTTTCTCCGACTTCCATTTTTCAGAATAATGTTAACACGGATGCTATTGAAATTTATATAAAATTCTAAATAATTTGAATTTAGAAATGAATAGTAGAACAAAATTCTGCTTTGTAACTCATTCTATTTCAGAGCGTCTAGTAAGTGCAACTACTGTTAGAGATAACTTCATATTATTTTTCACTTTTCACTTTACTTTTTTTCTTTTTCTTTAATAAAACAGCTGTGCTCAAGAAAGGAGACATTCAATGTAATAAAAACATTTGTTTTCTTGTTTTCTTTCAGCATGACTTGTGGTTTGGACAGAATTCTTGAATGAGTTAATGCTTCAGTACATAATGTGAAGGATAAGTTATTCATTCTGCAAGTAATAGAGGAGCCGACAAGGAGAGGTGCCATGCTTGACCTCGTGCTCACCAACAGGGAAGGGCTGGTTGGAAATGTGACGCTCCAGGGTAGCCTTGGTTGCAGCGTTCATGAGATGGTCAAGTTCGAGATCCTCAGGACAGTGAGAAGAGCATGCAGCAAGCTCCCGTATGAAGACAGGCTGAGAAAGTTGGGGCTGTTCAGCCTGGAGAAGAGAAGGCTACGTGGAGACCTCACATATCTGAAGGGGGCCTATAATGATGCTGGGGAGGGACTCTTCACTGGGGACTGTAGTGATAGGACAAGGGGTAATGGGTTCAAACTTAAACTAGGGGAAGTTTACACTGGATATAAGGAAGTTCTTTACTGTGAGGGTGGTGAGGCACTGGAATGTGTTACCCAGGGAAGTTGTGAATGCTTCATCCCTGGCGGTGTTCAAGGCCAGGTTGGACAGAGCCTTGGGTGAGATGGTTTAGTGTGAGGTGTCCCTGCCCATTGTAGGGGGGTTTGAACTGGATGATCTTAAGGTCCTTTCCAACCCTAACTGTTCCATGTTTCTATGATTTCTTCTCTGCCAGCCACCACCAAATTTTGCTAAAGACAGAATGGCTAGTTGCTTCAGAATCTGTTTAAAATGTTGCGGGGAGACAAGCTGTGTGTGAGTTCAGACTGTGAACTTGGTCTGAACAAAGTATGCTAGAGATTTCTTGATAATAATGTAAATAAATATATATTTTTAAAAATAGGCACATACACATATGTACTTGAAAAGATATAACAATTTGTCATTCAAGAAATGCTGTATCCAGTATGGGGAAATTGAATAAACATTAGCGGTGGCTTATTTACAAGTTGTCATGACTTGATTATAATTATTACGATATAATATAGTATACTATCATTATAATAATGTGACATAATATTGTATGATTAAGGATTAAGGCATAAATATTTGTATATTTTTAATTTCAAATTTCTCACAAGGCTGAAGGTGATGATAAGCCAAATCACCTTAAAGAACAATACAAATAGGATATATATGAATTGTAACTGGCAACTGCTGATGGATCTTTCATAAAATTCATAAAACCCACCAGTTCTAGAGATTGTTACATATGTTTAAAAATATAAACTGACAGCAGTAAAATAATTCCTAAATCATAAAAGTGACATATTGGACTTGAAACTAAAAGGGAATTATTGGTCATTAATAATAATTGGAAGGTAACTTGACAAGAAAAGTAAAATTTCAAAGATGACATTGGCGTCTGGGAATGAAAGGATTTAATATTCTCTCTGGAAATTATACAAGAACTAAAAACCTCTTAATGATACTACTGAGAAATTTCTGGTAAAAAGGTAGATGTAACAGTTATTAACACATGATGGTTTTGTTGTTTATGGAGTGAAGCACAGCTATTATAGTGTACACAGCAAGGCAAACAGGAGGAGCTGGAAGCTATTGTGCTGCAGGAAAGCCACGGCACAGTTGCCATCACAGAAACATGGTGGAGTGACTCACACAACTGGTGTGTTGCAATGGATGGCTATAAACTTTTCAGAAGGGATAGGCAAGGAAGAAGAGATGTTAAGAACTATGTTAAGAAGTGTTTTGACTGTCTAGAGCTTAGCAATGGTGATGAAAGTGTTGAGAGATTATGGATAAGAATCAGGGGAAAGGCCAAAAAAACAGATATCGTGGTATGAGTCTGTTATAGACCACCCAGCCATGATGAAGAGACAGATGAAATATTGTATAAGTATTTCGGGCAAGTCTCACAATTGCTAGCCCTTGTTCTCATTGGGAATTTCAGCTCACCAAACATCTACAATACAGTGGACAGGAAGCAGCCTAGGAGGTTCCTGGCACATGTGGAAGATAACTTCCTGACACAGCACAGGAAAGGTGCCCTGCTGGACCTGTTGTTTGTAAGCAGAGAAGGACTTGTGAGTGATGTGGTGGTTGGAGGCTGTCTTGGGCACAACAATCATGAAATGATGGAGTTTTCAGTTCTTGGAGATGTAAGGAGGGTAGTCAGCAGAACTGCTACCTCAGACTTCTGCAGGGAAGACTTGGCCTGTTGAGGAGACTGGTTAGCAGAGCCCCTTGGGAGGCAGTCCTGAAGGGCGAAGACTACCGGGAAGGCTGGACATTCTTTAAGAATTCTTGTATGAGAGTGGCTGGAAAGCTGCTCAGTGGGAAAGGACCTGGGGGTGCTGACTGATGGAGCTGAACATGAGCCAGGTTGTATCTAGGCAGCCAAGAAGGCCAACAGCATCCTGGCCTGTATCAGCAATAGTGTGGCCAGCAGGGCCAGGGCAATGATCATCCCCCTGTACTGGGCACTGGTGAGGCTGCACCTAGAATTCTGTGTTCAGTTCTGGGCCCCTCACTACAAGAGAGACATTGAGGTGCTGGAGCAGGTCCAGAGAAGGGCAACAGAGCTGGTGAAGGTCCTGGAGCACAAGTGTGATGAGGAATAGCTGAGGGAACTGGAGGTGTTTAGTCTTCAGAAGAGAAGGCTTGGAGGGGACTTTATTATGCTACCTGAAAGGAAGTTGTAGTGAGATGCATGTCAGACTCTTCTCCCAAATAACAAGTGATAGAAAGGCCTCAGGGGAAGTTCCAATTGGATATTAATAAAAATTTCTTCACTGAAAGTGTTATCAAGCTTTGGAACAGGCTGCCAAGGGAAAGGGTTGAGTAACCAACCATGGAGATACTTGAAGACATGTAGATGTGATGTTTAGACACATGGTTTAGTGGTCTAGTTGGGAGTTTACAATTGGTCTCGATCTTAAAGATCTTCACCAAACGAAATGACTCTGTAATTCTATAATTTTAAGAGTGTTGTCTTGTAAAGTCAACTTAATGGGCTTGTTTGGAAAATACAATTAAAGAAAATTGCTTCATCCTCTAGAGGCTATGTGCTTGAATTTAACTTAAAATTATATTTTTCACAAATCAATGCTATAAGTAGGGGCATTAAGCACCAGTCAACTGTGAGAAACTTTACCACCTATGGTAGCTGTCTCCGAGTAACTGCATGCTGACCATTCTTCTTTTTTGATATGACTGATATTTTCCATAGCTCCATGGAAAGATTCATATCATGCTATCCAGGTGGAAACCTATACAGCTATAACATCAAATTTATTTCCTGCATTGCATTCTTTTATGTTGCACAGGAAATGAATTCAGAATTTATATATATAATTATATAAATAATTAATGGAATCATAGGCTATGTCTGACCTATATTTTTAATACATTTAAACAGTAGCTATATTTCTGATTAATTTTGCGTATGTCCAGAGAGCACTCTTTGTGAATAATGAACATAATAATTATATTAATTATTAATAAAATGTCTTGTAGATTTTTTTTAATTTAATAATTATCATCTATAATAATTATCATAGCTGATATAAACTACATTTCACAAAGAAAGCAGATCTCTGAAGCAATCAAATTCAGGCTGCATGCTGAAATGCATTCTCTTTGTAGGGTTTCTTCTTGTTAAAGAGAAATATTCACACAGCATTGCTGAAGAGCTTCCATTGATTCCTGTTCTGAGATAAGTAATTAAAAGACCAGTTTATGGGCCTCTGGAATTGTCCAAGCAGAGCATCTTTACTTTTTTTTTTTTCTTTCACATATATAGTCTCTGAAATCTTTGTAGTACTGGCTTCTTAATGCTGTGACACACAACATTAGGAAAAAAATTGTCTTCAGAATCTCCAAAACCTGCAGCTTTTAAGTTACTCTGCAGTAGGAATGGTTGTAGTACACCTCCTGCCTTTTTCTTTCATAAAGGAAATAGGCTTTCCTGAGCATATAGCTTTAGCTATGAAATACTATTATTTTTTTTCACAGAATAGTCAGATAAAAAGGTCAGAGAATGCATTTCAAAAGTAAAGTAGTCATTACAATAAGTAAAGAACAGAACATTTCATTTCAGGACTTGTATGGGCTCCAGTTCACTATAAAATAGATTATATGGTTTTATTGTGCAGTAGAGCTCTCTCTTTCGCCATTTATTCTATATTTTTTACTTTGTACTATTGAAGAGATTCACAAACCTCTTCATTTACTCCTCTATACCTTGAAATCAGCGTATGGCACAGACTGATGCATAGTGAAATTGGAAACAATAGGCTAATCCCCAATGTTGTATCTTTTAAACTGAAAATGGACCCAAGTTATTTTACCATGTCACGTGAAACAGCTAATGACAATTGACATGGGGACAGGACAATATTCACTGAACATTAAGCTTAATTTGCTTTGCTCATTTTGTAGGACAAAGGTCAAATTCCACAAGACAATTACTTTGCTTGAAAACTACATTTCCTTTCAATGCAAACAGAGAACTCTAGAAACACACCCAAATCTTTTACAAGTGACTTGAAAGCATCTCCTCTGTATTATTGTGATCCTCTGAGCAACCAGTGACATGAAAGCCTGTGCTTTTAATGCAGCTGAATTTGTGCTCAGCTGCACTGATCTAAGTTTTTTTTTTTGTGGTTCTTACACTTCTTACTTGTTCTTTACTGCAGTGATGACTGAAGGTACCATCACATACTGCCGCATAAATCATGTTATTCCATGACCAGGTAAGTAAATGTTGAAGTACCTTCTGGATCATATTAGAGCTTAGAAAACAATGTCATATGTCATGCTTCAGTAAATGTATCCATATACACACATGTATTTGCCCACATAAACACACTCAGATGCATCTTTTTACGGTAAAATTCTTGTGTCTTGCTAAGGAGCGACAAATAAATGGAGAAATTTCATCATGGACTTCCTTTTCCACATCTTTAAGCGGCGTATACCTCACTTTTTTCTACTGTTACCTATCATTATAAATTCAGAGGGATTCTCATTTTTTTCTTGGTAGTCAAGGCCAAATGTGACATTCCATCAGCATCAGGGAGTCCTCCACGTTTATGACCCCTGAATTTTCTAGGAATATCAAAAAAAAACACAGTAAAAGCTGTTTGTTGAGGCATCAGTACTGTACTGTATTTAGTCAGGGTAAAATGAGTCACATTGGCAGCTTCCTTAACCTGGCTACAGCCTTTTCCTATATTTGCATACAGTCTTTGTCCATCTTTCCCAGTTAAAGATTTTTTTTTTTTAACTTTGTATTTTATTGTAAGCTATCATGCAAAATTATGAAACTGCATGTTTGCTAGTAATCCCTGGTTATAAAACTTGTTTTTTTGGTCATGTGAGTTTAGTAAGGTAACAGTGTTTTTTTCAGTCTTGATTTTGGGCAATGCCTATGTTCAAATCTTCTTCTTTTGCACCAGATAAAATTCCTTAAATTGTAGCTATGCTGAGTAAGCCCAGAGAAGAGTTGGGTGTTACATACAGAATTAGAAAGATGTGTGCAAGAGTCTGTGGGCTCCTATTGGCCTCTGAAATGAGAGTCTAGATGCCTGTAACTGACCTAAAACATTTGTTTTGGCAAGTTACTCCATTTCTTATATTCCATTTTCTCCAATTCTGAATTAGAAATAATAATATCCATCACCCTTAAGAAAGGCAATGCTGATTTTGATCTACTATTAAGAAGTTGCCCATATTAGAACTTTTCTTCCATGAAAGTTATACTAATAATGCTTCATCAAATTGAATCCACTTACAATCACAAGTCCAAACTTAACAGAATGTTTTAAGCATCTTTGCCTTCCTGTCACAATTCAAAGTAGCCATCACCTACTGTTCATATGCATTTATGACTATTTTGCACTACTAGAGCAACAAAACCGTTTGCATTGCATCTGTGAACCTTCTCCATTGTCAGTTTTTTACTCAATTCTCCTTCTAAAATTGTGATTACATGGGTTTTTTGTAAGCTTTTGTAGGTGCATCACCACATATTTATTTTTCTAAGCCTTGTTTATGTTGTGCTTCAATTTCAAACAAAATATTTAAAAATGTTCACAGTGGAACATGACTACATATTTTGCTCTGTCCATTGCTCACAGATTCCATTGTGAACAAGTTTCACTGATCTTTTGTTTAAAGCATCCCGGAAAATAGTAATAAATCTTGTATTAGTCAACAGTTCTAATGGCAGGCATATCACATATTCCCATTTTTATTTTATGCATGACCTCTAAGCATGGATGATAGATACATTTAAGAAGTCTGTGAATAAATACCAACAGCAAAAACAATGCATACTCTTTAGGTCTAATGTAGCCTGTTACATTGTCTATTGGGACAGAAAAAACCACCATACAATCACTGCTTAGATAAGGGTGAAATAGCATGGTTTTGCTCACGAGTGATGATAACTCCTGAATTAGCCTGAAAACAAAGAGTATACAAACAATACAGCAAAGAACACTTCTGCATTTTTTGGTTGGAAATTCTTGGAAGTAATTTTTAGCAAACAAGGACTTGGAACTGAGATGCCTATCTTATTCTTGGAGATTTTTAATCTTGAGGAAAAGGAGAGAAAGAATACTGCTTTTTTCAGCTGATGTGTGGACATTGTTGAAGAGTTAATTGCCTGTCTGTTCAGGTCAGGATGTCAAAATGCATCTTTGGGTGCTACAGTACAATGAGCTGCAAGTACTTTCCATTTTCTCCTGACAGTAGCTGCTGTTATAATCAGTTTGATGCTGTTGGAAACTCTCAGAAGCTTTGTACTATGTTGCTAGGAGCAGTCTCAATTATTTTAATATTTTCACACAGATATCTGTAATATTAGCAATATGCAATGTGTTTCTTTTGCATGACCTGAGTAAGTAACTGGTCAACTGAATACTTATTTTGTCATTTAAATATATCTTTCTGTTTAAACCAAATGAGTACCTGAATAAGCATCCCACACCTTTCTGGAAAGAAAAGCTAAGGATTTGGACAAAAATATTTAAATTAGCACAGTTACTTGAACTGCTTATTAACAAGTTAGCATTCAGATTATTCTAGGTGTTTTTAATTGTGGTGATTGATAACAGAGCCATCTTACTCCCTCAAGATTCTCATCAGACTAAATAATTTTCAGCATTCTTATGAATTATGTGTTGATAAGGTATAATTCAAAGGGAGTGTCTTTATGAAGCTAAGCTACTAAACCATAAAAGCTGATGAATTCTGAAGGGGTTTTGGGGTTGGGTTTTTGTTCTTTTTTTCTAATGTTTCCCAGCCTTTCTTTACCAGGCATAGGCTTACTTTTTGCAGTGGTAAGAGTTAACTAAAGTTTGCAAGATTACTCTTACAGCAGCTTTTCATTTGTCCAAAAGAGAGAGGTAGAGTTGGACAAGTAACTGTAGTGTTGCCAGCCTCTTTTCTGCATTCTTGGCATCCTTTTTTGACTGCTGTAATATGTCTGTGATGGTGCTTTACTAGTATCTCTCTTTCTTTAAGTTTTTTTCATTCCTCTCGTTAAGTCTTTTGTGCATTACAGTGACATGTGACTCCAATGAATATGTTTTATTTGACAAAGTCAAATCAAAGATGTATAAAATTTTTTCTGTTTTGTAGTAACAGTAGCAAGAGAGTGGATTACACTTTTGACAATGGATTAAACATTTTTAATCAGTGAAATATGAAAAGCGGTGACAGCACTGTTATAAGATGAACAGCAGAATCAAAAAAGTCTGCACTTTGGGCACAGAAACTGGCCAAAACACATTGATAGCAGTTGGTGGTGTACCCTTGAGATGGTGGCATACCCCAAAAATAAATGATAAAAAATCATTCAAATGTTTTGAATTTGTTATTTCTTGTTTAAAATGGTAAAATTATTATTTGTCTTGTATCATTTATACCAATATTTAGTTGTGCATAGATATTAGTTTGATTTTATCTGGAGTAGGAAATCTCTGGATAGTTTTGTTAGATGGTGATGCCATGTCCCTTTCAGTGAAATTTGCCACACTTCACATTGTAACATTGCAAATAATAAATCCTGAAATTCTAAAGGAAGAAGCAACTTTGACAATACACAAGATGTTTCATTGGTCTTCATCTTTTTGAATACCATTTATTTGTATAGCAAGGTATGTGTTCACATTCATATGTGTAGTAATGACTTAGACACTTTTATGTCAATCAGTGAATAGTAATTCTGAATAACAAAACACAGAATTTTTATTTTGGGGATGAGAAAACTAAGGTATGTTAGATAAAGGATGCTTTACAGCTATGAATTCTAAGAGCAAACTATTTCCATCACATTTTCCCCAGTCAATGTCTTCATTTTTCTTTGTTTCCACAGAAGAACTTTTAAGAGAAACCTGTCAGGTCTCCAGCAGTGTGATGCGACATCAGGGGCAGTATAGATGTATACCTTAATTTTTGGAAGCTGAGCTAGGAACTTTTTTAAATCTGTGGTCTATTTGTTTCTAGCAGATGCACAGTAATCTTCAGAAGTCATATGAAGTTTGCAAAATACCAATGTGGCAAAAGGAGGAGTGATATTTATATATTTACACTGACATATTACCATAAGCAGGGTTGAGGAATTTAGGGAAAGTCATTATGTATGATCCCACAAGGGGAGAGGTATGGTAGCTCTTTACATAGGAGTCACCATTTTTCATTTGACCATCAAGAATAAATGAGCAACTATAACTAAACTTTTTCTAGAGGCAGAAATTTTGTGCATTTAGTATTATTTATGGAAGCTGTTGGCAGCATCACCAGGTAAACCCAGCAATATTATCTCTCTTATGTATTTTCATCATTTTGTATTCCTACTACCTAGTGGAATTAGGCCTGTGTAATATGTGTATGTGCCTAGGTACTGGCAGTGGGAGGCTGCAGGGGTGGGCTGTATGGGGAGTCTGGGACTGCCCAGTGCCAGACACAGCTGGTTCCAGCCTTCTCCAACAGACCCACTACAAGGCAGAACTGAGCCCCTCAGCCAAGGTGGTGGCGCCCCTGGGCAAACATATTAAAGAAAGGGCAAAACACTTAACAGCAGAGAAAGGAGTGAAGAAAAAAAGTATGAGAAACAGCCCTGCAGTCACCAAAGTCAGCGAAGAAGGAGAAGGACAAGGTGCTTACTCTACTGGAGCAGATTCCCTGCACCCCATAGAAAGTACCATGCTGGATCACTATGTCACCCAGCCCACAGAGGACCACACTGGAGCAGCAGGTGAGTATCTCCTGAAAGAAACTGCAGCTTTTGAAAAGGACCCACTCGAGAACTGAAGGGAAGTGTAAGGCGTGAGGAGTAGCAGGGGAGAACAGGACTGACCACAACCCCCATACTGCACAGTGCTGTGCTGCTTGGCAGAGGAGATCAAATGAAAGCACTGATTCTGCGAAAAAGTGGGAGAGTGGGAGGAAGGTGTTTTTGATTTTGTCTTTCTTCCTCACCATCCAAATATGTTTTAATTATTTTATGATGGAATCAAACACCTCTTGAAGATAAAGGAATTTGAAAAACATAGATACATTGATAAATGCCCACAATGAATTTCAAAATCTCCTTAGGCATAGAAATACACTGAAAAATGTATACCTAACATCTCATATTTATTAGACAGTCAACACTATTCAATTTGTCTGCTTTTATATGGCAGCTGTCAGGATGTTGTTGGACTTCCCTGTTAGCTGAAAGAACAACTGTTTCTTGGCACACCAAAAATCCCTTGCCACCACCAAGTTGTTCCTCATGGATAGTTAATCTCCTGTAACCGTAATTTTCTGCTGTGACAGACCATTATCTTTGTATTTACTGACATTCTGAAATAGTCATTGAGTGGGAGGAGTAGAGGGCACTATGTAGAGAAGTGCAGTTGAGTACTGATTGTAGGTGGATACGTTTATTCTAATTTTAATTTTTTCAGTGTTGCATATGTGTGCTCGAGCCAATATACATAAAAACAAATAGGCTGAATAGATGCCAAACACAAGAAACACACATATTAACATTTCAAACAGAGAGGACCAGAGGTGAATCTAATTGTAATTTATCAAATGTGTAATACGTGCATATTCCCTGTTTGGGAAAGATAAATCCATACAGTATTTGACAGGAACTCAGGAAACCAAAGATTCAAGAAACAAACAGTATCATGGATTTTGAGGATTCATTCCCTCTCTAAACTCCAAAATCCTCTTTTTGTGGTGTGTTTATTTTTAAAATAGCATGAGGAAATACGATACCAAACTTTCAGACATTTGTTTTGATTTTGCCCTTGATATTTTATGTCAGTCATAGAATCATAGATTGTGGAATGGTTTGGGTTGTAAGGGATCTTAAAAACCATTCAGTTTCAAGTCCCCAAGATGAGCAGTGACACCTTCCACTAGATCAGGCTGCTCCAAGCACCATCCAACCTGGACTTGAACACTGCCAGGGATGGGTCAGCCACAGCTTCTTGGGGCAACCTGCGCCAGGGCCTCACCACCCTCACAGGGAAGAACTTCTGCCTTATATCTAATCTGAATCTACTCCTGGTTTAAAGCTATTACTTCTTCTCCTGTTATTATATGCCCTTGTAAAAAGTCCTTCCCCTCCATGCCAAAGGAGCTTAGATGTCAAATAACTAAGTCAATTTTGTAGATAGGATTGAGGTTTCAAAGCCTCTTATGGACAATTTTTTCAAAAGTGTTTAGATACTTAATCACCGTGTGATTAAGTTGCTGTGGTATAAACAGCATGGGAACCAGAGCACATTAAGTCCTCCAGGTATAAATGCTGGCATTGTGGCAGATGAGAAGTAGATCACTACTGGTGTGGTAGCACACAGCACACTTATTGCTGTTGTTGTAAAGGAGCAGTGGCTCTGTAAGACCATATCATGCTTCAGACAATTTTGTAATAAAATCAAAATAGCAAGTCCAAGTGATTCATGGACACCTTAAAAAGAAAAAAAAAAAAAGAAACCAAACAAAAACCAAAAACAGTGATCAATTTGCACTTTGTTTTTGGCCTTTAAGAAGAGATTTTACTTTTAAAAACATTTTTTCAAAGTTTATTTCTTAGACAGACTTATTGGACTTAATGGTACTTAAGAGATGAAGCATAAGAAAGAAAAAACTGAAAAGAGGGTGCATTACTAACCTATGGGATTTCTCTTCTCAGGTAAAACTGCCTGTGTGCATAGTTTTATGCTGACTTAAATATCAAGTAACGCATCTCCTTCTTTCTCACCTTTATTGTCAGCTTCCATGGAACAAATATATACACCTAATACATGTATACATATGTGAAAATCATCTGAAACAATGGAGTAGCTAATTCAGCAAATTCCACTTTCCTTTCCACAGAATGCAGGTACCAAGAACATCTAATGAAACAGAAGTAGGAAGCTTAAGAATTACACAAATAAATGCTTCTTTCTCTAATGCACAATTAATTCATTTCATTAATTCATTTCTCACAAGATAGCTAGAGCTAAACAAGAAGCAGATATTTATAAGCTTATATATAAGAACATGAAAAATCATGTTGGGTAGGAAAAATTAGAGTAATTTTGATACAGAAGGTAAAGAAACCATGAGGTGACTGAGACTACTGCCATAAAAATACAACTTACTCTGTAATTTCAAAGATCACTCCACAAGCATCTTGTTTCCTCTACAAGGCTGGGCACTGCCACAGACTGATCCAAATGGATCACTAGACTCATCTCGCATGTCCTTGACTCATGTTGGGGGTTTGTTTGCTTGTTTAGCAGATTCATCCTGTCATAGCCAAGCTGCTGAATTTTCCAGTGATTAGGTTTGCTACAGCCCCTGGCACTAATGGTGGGGACCATGAAGTTTATTAGTAAAAGCCCTGTATTGCAATTTTCCATCCTCTGCAAGAAAGTAGACTTACTTGTCTTGAGTCCAACTGACATCTTTGCCAGGTATTTAATATTTTTTTATAAAAAAGAGAATAGAAAGCCAATAAAAAGGTCAAGTGATTTTCACATTGTCTGGCATTTTTCTTTTGATGACATATGACACTTCAATTTTGTTCAGACCCGGGAGATATAGAAATAGGAAAAAAACATGGGTATAGCACCACTGAAGACTTTTTTCCTCTGAAAAGATATCTTTTCTAGAGAAGTGTAAGGATGCCAGTATTTCAGAACTATACCACTAACTATGAATATTACATGTGTATAAGAACTAATTAATTTAGTTTCTATTATCTTACATAGATTTTCAATATAATTTCTCTTTCCCTTCTTTCCCTTTCTTCCCCCAACAAGGGGCAACACAATGCTAACCAAACAAAAGTCTTCTATATTTTCAAAATGTCTGGAATTATGTGGCAAATTAACTGTTACATAATTAAACTGCAAGACCGATGGGTTTAATTTAACACCACTTGCAATTAACCACATTCCTGATTTTAACAACGCGTAAGTGTTCTAATCAAAGCATATGGGACAAACATACTTTTCAGACAACTTCATTTTTCCAGTCTAGGTGAGCTTTCCAGATTTTCTCTGCCAGCACAGCTGTGTTAATATCTGACAAATGCGTTCCCAAATCAATATAGTTTCCAGCAGCAACTTTTGATTTTTCTAGAATACATTATCCTGAAATCTTATTCAAAAGCAAAACATCAACCAAAACATGTTATTTTGGTGTAACTGAGGACTTTTAGCTGTTGAAGCTGTGGAATCATAATCAAACCATTGCCCAATCTACCTGTGGGAATTTAAATGCTACAGCGTAGATCTGGAAATTGAGCATCCTGGTCTCAGAAACAGATGAGCTTTTTAAGAGCAATGTGGTTTCTGATGGCTTAAATCAAAGAGAATTCAGAGTATGTCTAACCACAACTAGGCAGCAAAAAAACCCTTGTTAATCACTGATTTATATTATTACACAAAATTATTTTTCTATCACAAATAATATATACATTAAACTGGCATCAACTTCACCATCTCATGCTATGATTTTGATGGGCTTATCTGCCTTTTGCTGATTAAATAGCCATCCCCAATAAATACAGCTATGTATCCAAGAAAAATGGCCTATTAATAAGAAATGTTACCACACAATAAGGTGATTTGGACCAGCAGTTTTAGCTGCCATACTGAGGACTGCAAAGCTAGAGGTGGTTTGAAACTACTCTGTTCTTCTGCTGGCCGTTTTTGGCAATTCAAACGGGACAGGTCTTACAGAAATCTGAAGAGATTAGGTGAAATGAGAATTATTGCAACAGTCCCAGAGGGCTGGAGAGCAAGTAAGTTTTACCCCGTACACCTGTACTGCATAAACACCTGTATCTCTGTGGCACATCAGGGGAGGACAAAAATGTAAATATATTGATACATTAATGGATTTGTTCTCAAAAGAATCTATATTATTTTATGCTTTATCTTTTATTTGATTTAGAAATATTTTTGCTAAGATTTTGCTTGTTTTCTGTCATTGTTTTATATCCCTTAACATGCAAACTTTAAATCAGGTTCCTGGAAGCTTGCAAATGCTGGGCAGTTGTGGAGAAATACTTCAATAGCTTGGTCATTTACTTTGGGTTTCTCCTACTGTCACAAGGACTGGATTTTTGATATAGAGTACCAATGATACAACTAAACTCAGGCAGGCTTTTGTCATGTAAAATTCAGCATTTGGATATCTCCATAGTGGTGCTAGCAACCAGGAAGAGGAGCTGAACTTGTTTCACAGCATAAACACAGCCAAAATTAAACCAAAGAAGACTGAGTTTGGAATGCATAAATTCCTGATTTCTGTATGATAAAAGACCAAGATTTATCATTTTGTAGCTCAGCAATGTCAAAGATCAAGTGAAAACCTTTAAAAGAAAAAAAGAAAGAAGGAGTGTTCTAAAGTCTACAACTCAGAAAGATACAAGCATTTGGGAATATTTTCCTGCATCCTGAGGTTCATTAAAGCTCACAAAATCAAGTACGTGTACTGTGCACGCAGTGTCTTCTTTTATTAGATACAAAAGTTGTAATCTGATATTTGCTGTAAAAGGTACAGAAAATCCACAAAGGATTTACTTTGCTATTTATATTAAAGGAATACATAGGTATCAAGTGTATGTTCTGTTTAGCCCTAGAGCTACAAGTTATGTAAGTAAACTTATTCCACAGTGTTGTGCAGATTTTTTAGCTTTCTTTCTCCCATGTAATTGCTTTAGCATTTTTAGATTCTTTTTTGTCAAGTGATACCCAGTTTAAGTTGCTGTCATTATTGATAGTATAATTACCACATCTCACACTGATACCTTTCTATATCCCACTCAAATCTGAATTTTAACATGGATGGGTTGTTTTGTATTCAGTGACAGGTTATGATTATTCTTCTATTCTGTTTCTGAGGCAGGTATTGAAAATCAGTTCCTGTGATCTTAGGGTAGTGTTGGCTTGCTCAGTACTATATTTTGACAGATGGTGGATATGGCTTCTGAATAAGAGTCCAAACAAAATGTAGCTCATTTCAATTCTTTTAGTGGCATTGTAATGACTCTTTAAAACTAGAGTTCATAGAAATATTGTTGAATGAACTACAGACGAAAGATTGCAAAGTAAAACTAAGCTTATTCTTGCCATTCTAGTTCAGTATTTACTGACTGGGTTATCAAGGCTTATAGTTGTTTATCTTGGATATATTACCATGTTATAACTGCCTGGAAGCAGTTTAAGACTATTCAGCTTCTCTTCTGATTGTTGTAAGATCTTGACTTTTGGCTATGAATAAAGTCCTATACACAGGGGTTAGGATTACATGTTTTCATTTTAAGATAGGCATTCTCTTATCATCTGCTAGGAATTGCTTTTACTTGGCAGAAGCCCTGACATAGGCCATTCATTATTATGTCTGTTTCCAGAGATCAAATTGGGTTTCAGATGAAGATTTCTCATGGAACAGAGCTGCTAAAACTAGTTTTAGCATATATTTCTGTAATATATGAAATATCTACTCCATTTTAAAACACTACTTAAAACTAAAAAAAAAATGAAATCCCCCAAATGTTTGTTAAAAAAAGTGTTAAACTTCGCCTGCCCCCTTTTCCACTACTACGTGGATTGTAGTTAAAACTGTTCTACAGAGGAGATTATTATAGGTACAATTTGTTCGCTTTGACTTACGTTTGTGTCACTAACACAAAGATCAATCATTTTACATATTTTTTAAAGCTGTTCACAGTTATTTCCCAAGGAGTGTTAACACATATGGTAACCATGTCAAGCAGGAAGCACCCAGTTACAGCCCTCCCATTCAAATTACAGTTTGATCAAGATCACTCTGCTGTGACAGAGGCAGAGAAGGGCTTTTGGGTGCTATAAAAGAGTTGTCATAACTATGGACTCTACCTTATAAGCAGGTAATTAGTTCAGATAAAACCCTGAATGCTGCATGTATATGGTGCAGCCTTGAAGTCTGTGCTGCAGTCTAACATAGAGGTGTCCCAGGTAGTGCAGATTAGTACATTTTTCAGTAGCCTTTCAGCTGCTTGGTATTTGCTGCTTTGTCCTGCTTACCTCCAGTTTTTATGGTTTATCATTGCTTCTGGTACCTAAGGAGTGCATTTGAAGCAGTTCAGGTATCCTGTCTGCATTCTATCAGGCCTACATGCAATGTAAATATCCTCAAGTATACTCGAGTGCTGCTTTCAGTTCTGGAGGACAAACACAACATCTATTTCATAATTTGTTTAGAAAATTATTCTGAACTACTTAGGGAGACAAAAAATATTAGTGACACCTACCCTTCATTATCCTACAGGATCGCTGCAAAAGCATTCCTTAAAGGGTCTGCAACCTCCTCTACCTCTCCATAGCAGACCTTGAAAGATAACATATAGGATTTTAGGGCATTACTTCAGAGAATAAATCTGAAGATTTATTACTTCAGAGAATAAATAGATGCTGTCAGGTAGGCATTTAAGGATCTGACTGTTATGAAGAAATAGTAATGCGTGACAGGTTTAAAATTAGTCACTGTATCCTCTCCAAAGCAGGCTGACCTGCTTGGGGAGATGTAGCAGGGATGAAGATACCCAAGACAATACAGATATATCTATATTCGTACATTAAATAGTGACAGAGAAAGCTACCAAGCTATGGAATTCAATTTTGTCTGCTATTAAACTCTTACAAAATGCTCCACCATTATTTATTTCTTTATTTATTTTGGGCCGGTGTCAGCTAGGGCTTTTACTTGTCTTTCTGTGTGTGCCTTAGAAGCTAGTATGGGGCAGGAGGCCATTTCTAGTAGGCAGTTCTGACACCTTTTAAAAGATAGTTTAATAGTGCAGACAGAATTTGTTCTATGCTAGTTCCTCAGTGTTAGGCTATGGTCCTCTCTTAGTTTACTAACAGTGAGTTTCCAGGATATTCTTGAATATCTAGCAGCAGAGTACAAACAGGAATCTTGCTGCAACATGTCACACCTTCTCAAGAGAATAAAATGATGGAAAATCTTTTCCATAGGGGAAAAATTGTCCCTTGAATTAAGAAAACATCTATAATCACAGAAAAGAAACTACACTACTTTATTCAAATGAGTTCAAATAAACATTCACTTCTTGAAAACTGGTATGGTGGAACTGTGTGATGGATGTAAAGCTGAATTAGATTCACCTCTCTACACTGGGATTGCCTAGTAGCCCTAGAAACAGGGCTGTAGACAGGGGAAAGAATGAGAGGTGCTTGGGTTGGGTGCTGTTGTGGTTTAAGCCCAGCTGGTAACTCAGAACCACGTAGCCGCTCGCCCTCCTGGAGGTATGGGGTGAACCAAAAGAATGTAAATCCCACGGGTTGAGATAAGAACAGTCCAGTAACTAAGGTATAACTCAAAACCACTACTGCTACCACCAATAATAATAATGATAAGGGAAATAACAAGGGGAGAGAATACAACAGCTCACCACCCGCTGACTGCTATCCAGCATGGCTCAAGCAGCGATCTGGGCTCGCAGGTAACTCCTCCCAGCTTATATACTGGGCACGATGTGCTGTGGTATGGATGGAATACGCCTTTGGCCAGCTCAGGTCCGGTGTCCTGTCTCTGCTCCCTCCCAGCTTCTTGTGCCCCTCCTCACAGGGGTAGAGCATGAGAAACTGAACAGCCCTTGATCAGAGTAAACATTACTTAGCAACAGCTAAAAACATCAGCGTGTTATCAGTGTTCTTCCTAGGCTAACAGTCAAAAACACAACATTGCATCAGCTACTAAGAAGGAGAAAAATGACTGCTACTGCTGAACCCAGGACAAGTGCATTGAAGTTTAAATGTGACTGAGTCTTTTGGGAGAGGCCAGCTATGAAAGGTCTTGAGGCACTGGGAAAAACACAAGAAGAACCAAAATATCTTACTGTAACTTTCCCAAGCAAAGCAGCATATTGCTATTGTCTAGTTCTGGATATTTAAAGCTTTGGTATAAGGCAACAAATTTAGAGGTTTCTTAGATGATTAAAATCTGTTTACCGGATTTATAGATGCATTTTATGTATTTATTTCTGAATACGTTCCCCAGCTTCATCTTCCCAATAATGGAGCAGGTTGCCCTGCTGGGTTTTTGAATACAATGTTTTTTTCTTCTTTCCCAATCTTCAAATTGAATTCAGGAATGTGAACCTTTTTACAAAAGGTAAAAATGCCAAGCAAAAGATAATAATATTGATAAAGGAATGTGATATTTTGCTTCATTGTAATTCAGTGTGTGACACACACAAGAGATTTTTAACTTGGTGGAAAGCATGAACTGGGTGGAACTGGGTGGAATACAACATGAGTTGTACATCTTCAGTATAAACTAACACGAAGTCTGGTTTTGGGGGTGGGTTTTTTTTGGTGGTTTTTTGCTTGGTGGGTTTTTTTAATTGACTTTGGATTTAAAAAGAAAAAAAACAAAAACATTCCAAGAATATTCCAAATAAGTTAATAGAGAACTCTGGTTTTATCTGGTTATTTTAAATGTATTACATTTTTCCATTAGAAGAACTTTAGAAGCACCATTCTACAACCAAAGTTCATTCACTTCTGTGGTCTTTATGACCAGACTGAGCTGTATGCATGCTCTCATTTACAAGTGAGCGCTGAAATCTCCCTAATACTTACCACTTCAGAATCTGGAGCATTCCATAGACTTCAGCAGAATAAAACTGCCATTTAAATAAATGTAGGAAAGAGTTTATGGGCCAGAAGTGGGGTTAAAAATGTACTCAGGGTGTTTTGTATATAAGAAAGCTTCATCTCATCTATATAAAATATTCAATCTAAGTTACCAAAGTATTACATCCAAGAAAAGCTGCTTAAAGTGGAACTTACAGGGAGAGTGGCAGTATCAAAGTATAAAATTATTGTCTTGGACACAGTGATTACCTTCTGTAGTGCTTTTGAGCATGTCCTCCCCTGACTTTGGTGAAATAACTTCTGCCTGATGACAGTTTCAGCAAGAGGTTTTCTCAATCAGAATAATGCAATGTCGCAAAAGCCAAGAGTGTCTGAACTCCTCAAGGTGAGGAGGGAATTCAATGCAGAACTTCTTGTCTGTGTGGGAGGTTTAAACATGAAATGTTTATGGAAGGGGGTACTTCACTACCAAAAGCAGACTACAATAGCACTGTAGAAAATTACGATTGTAAGCGGCGAGGAGAAGCAGACAGTCCAACCCAATATGGGTGATAAGCAACTTCTACTTTATTTGTGACGCAGTTCACACATATATAGGAGTGGTATTCAGCCACTCCTTCTTGGCACAACAGTTTTGGTTAGCCCCCCCACAGCTTCCTCCACATTCTCCTCCCAGGTCCGGTCTCCGGCTACCTGTGGGGGCCACCCACTGCCTTGCTTGCACAGTCCTCCAGAACTCTATGGTTCTGCTCTTAGAGTCATTCTGCAACAATTCCCCCTTTTTCTTTGTGCAAGCAAGGCATTATGGGTTATTCTGTTCACCTGTTTTATCACACAACTATAAACAAGTCTAATAGCTACGATGATTAACCTAATCATGATACATAAGTGCAATACTTTTAAACAGCAGTGTTTGACTCAACCTGTAATGCCCCGTGAAGACAGCCATCTAGTTATTCTTAGGATATTGCTCATTTACTATTGCTGGGTAAGCTGAGCCAGGGTTCTCAGCTGTGCGTGCATTGAATTAGCATAATCAAAGAGACTCATACAACACATTCCATCAAACTCTTCACATCCATGTCCCTGTTCCAACAACAAAAGGTTCTGCAGTGTTGCATGTCTTACAGAGTCAACATTAAAACAAATCAGAAATTGCCTTCGATGTAGAATTGTCTGCTTAGCAACTCAGCAACCCAGTCTGCTTAGTTGAGCCAAGGCCCCAGCTGAAGCACTTACAGTGATCTGGCATATTATGATTGGATACATGTCTTGAAGACCCTTAGTGACTAACATATAATTGGTTAAACACAGGTGTGAGAACTCAACCTTGAAAGCTTGCCAACAGTCCACAGTTCTCATTAACTTGGTGAATTCCAGCCTCTTATCTTGCTTGCTTAAGCTTCTTCAGGCCTCTCATGGCCTTGCTGTATCTTTCAGGACTATTCAAAGTTTATGTACCAATTATGCATTCTCCTGTGAGAACACTGTCTCCACGTATCCCCCCTTTTGTTTTATCCAGTAACAAGTCACTACTACAGCAAGGCACACACACATTTACATTAGCAGAGTAACTATTACAGGGTGCAGCAGCATGTTGAAGATGCTGATGGCAGTGAAGGACTAGCCAAAGAAATTTCTTACCAGTGGAATTCTCCCACCCTCTTAATTTGTTCCATCACCTGCTTTATAGCACTACCATTGTATTAAAATTTTTCTAGCTTTTGCCTTAGCATTTTCTAGCAGCTACTGCAAATTTCCATACTCTAACATCTCTTTTACAAGTGACAAATCTATACAATAGAAGGTGCAGTTTCTTATTAGCAACTAGCTAGTAAATACAGGTGGTTTTATACACAAAATCACAACCTCTAGTAATAGCTACTTTACAAGCACACATATTCAGGATTTTACTTTTCAGTTGCCCCCAAGTGATGTTTTGCAATCATTCGTTTTTCTCTTCCTCTATCTCATTCTGCTTGGGGTATTCACGGTCAGCTCCTGTAGCTGAGGCATAAGGTTTATCCATTCGTCTGTCCAGCTCATGGCAAGGCTTGACAAACTTTGCAGGCAGTCACCATGGACCTGTAGGCAGGAGGACACAAATATGCCCCCTCCCCCAGGTTATCAGTTCTTCATTTCTTGAAAAGTAGACAGGTTAAACAGGTTAAGTGCAGGATCATTACTCTCTCCCCCCTCCCTTTTTTTTTTTTTTTTTTAGTCCCTGCTAAAGCCATCATTACTCCCACTACAGTCCCACGTACAGAACGTGGCACAAGGACCCTGTGGAGACTAACAGCAAACCAGCTCCGAGAAGCATCATTGCAGTGCGAGGTGGCAGGCTCAATCTTAGCGGGCATCCCCGCAGAGGCTCTGCCTCCCCCACATCGTATGAGGCTTGGGCTTTTATACTGACCAAAATGCACACTCATTCCGACACAGGTGGCCAGCCTGTGCTGGAAGAAATGGCCAGCAGTATCTACAGAGGTCTCCAAGGGTTGATAGAAACCTGGACATACTTATATTTACCAACTTCTAGTACATGAGTATCACAGAGAAACTGTATGGCCTCCCCTGTCAATTGCAAGAAAAAAATCATAACATATACAGCTTGAGTATGAGAGGATTTTAACACATACGTGGTCACTGTTTGTCAGGCCTCCTTAACTATTTTGAGATCAAGAGCTTCCCACTCTTTAGTCCCCTGCTGTGTAGTAAACACAGGATATGCAGAGATGTCCATTGCAGAAAATTCCCCAGTAATGTTCACCTCTTTGGTTACCCATTGTTACAACTGAGCGTCTCCAGGGCCAGTGAGTCTGAGCAGACCGACCCGGGAGACAAAGAGTCAGGGTCTGGAAGCAGAGGATATAATTCTGGCTCGGATTCAGGGGATTCGGGGTCTGATCCTGCGCCGAACTCGGGGTCTCCGTTGCTCGCAGCTGTGTCTTTCTTATCAGATGTATCTCGTTCGGTATGTAGCCATCTGCAGACCTGGCTCCTCCGTGACTGAGTTAAAATTTTTTTTTTTTTTTCACTCTAGGGCATAGTGGGCTGGAGAGGCTCACGGTTCCTTTAAATCTCCCGCTAGTGCATGATCTCTATTTTCTACTGCGCTCTTCAAAATGGCGCCGCAATCGACCCGGCGCCGAGGCACCGCCCTCTTTCTTTCGGATTCCTCGACATTTATCTGCGTATACCTTCTAATATACTTTCTCTGTCCTTTTCAAAGTCCCTACTTTCGGAACTGGGGTGGTGGGGGAGCAGGGGGTTACACCTCCTCCGCGGCACCTTCTGATGGAGGGGGAGAAAAGGAAGGGGGGGGGGTGCGGGGTGGGGGGGGTGGGAAACCCTGTGCTTCCACGAGTTGGGGGGGGAACGAGTTGTAATCTTCCCCCGGTTTCAACCGACCGGGGACGTCTGTTCCTAGTTTCTCCATTGCTACCGCGGCAGTTTTCTTTTCTGCCTTGTATCTTTTTATACAGTTCATTACTTCCCTCCGTGGTTTACTGAGTTTCTTTGCCTTTTTATACTCATTAAGAACTGAGTCAAATAGTTCATCACCAAACTTTCGCCACTCACTCTCCTCAAATATTGTGTTAGAATCTGCAAAAAATCCCTTAGCCTTCCCTACAGCCAGTAGACCTGCTAGCTGCTTTAGAGTCTCAGGCTCAATTCCCCGCTTTTATAAAAAGCACTGTAAAAGTTCAGGGCTCAGTTCCCTGTTTTTATAAAAAGCACTCTAATAAGTCCAGGGCTACCTCTCGGTCCATTTTCATGGCCAGCCTTTTCCGGATCGTCTTCTTCTGGGTCGTCCTGTAACCTCGGTCTCCGGATCGGCCTCCCGACGCAGCAGTGTCTGGTTCGCCCCAGCGGCGGATTCCTTTCGGTTAGTCCAAGCACCCGGGTCCATCACGCCACCGCAGCAGCATTGCCCGCGCTTCCCGGCCGCTGCCGCCGGCGCTGCTCACTCGCCGTTCCGGGTCCCCGCTGACTGGGTCCCTGTATCCGGGTCCCCGCTAGTCAGGGCCCTGTATCCGGGCCCCGTCGACCGGGGCCCTGTATCCCGGGTCCCCGCTAGTCGGGGCCCTGTATTCCAGGTCCCCGCTAGTCGGAGCCCTGTAATCTGTGTCCCCAGCGACCAGGGCCCTGTAGTCCGTGTCCCTGTTCGGGCGCCATTTGTAAACGGTGAGGAGAAGCAGACAGGCCAACCCAGTATGGGTGATAAGCAACTTCTACTTTATTTGTGACGCAGTTCACATATATATAGGAGTGGTATTCAGCCACTCCTTCTTGGCACAACAGTATTGGTTAGCCCCCCACAGCTTCCTCCACATTCTCCTCCCAGGTCCGGTCTCCGGCTACCTGTGGGGGCCACCCCCTGCCTTGCTTGCACAGTCCTCCAGAACTCTATGGTTCTGCTCTTAGAGTCATTCTGCAACATATGATTCCCCCTCTGACTGAAAGAATGGCTGGAGATACATTTGTAGCGTGTGGATCTCAAACAGCTTCTGATTTGCAGCTTAGTTGCTTTTCTGGGGTGTCTCTTGCTTGATTTCCTTTGCTGAAACAAATCTACTATAAATAGAGCATTTGTTGAGCTCAAAGGAGAGGATCTCTTCAAGGAAAGCACATTAGAGCACCAAGCAGTGCATCAGAGTGCATCACCAACAATGCATCAGAGCATCCATGAAAAGTGGCAAAGCCTGGCCAGGAATGACAGTCATTTGACAGTGTTTACATAAACAATTTTACTGTAATTACAGCTCATTTAGATGCTTCTCAGAAAGGATTATGCCGGGAAAAGATGCCCAGTGTTTCTGCCTGGTAGACTTAAAGATCTCAGGTAATAACAATTATTTGAGGACAAATACCAAAAGTAAATCTGACTATTTCTCAAATGGCAAACTATGCACGACATATGCCTTTCATTAGACTACTGCCATAGATTTTACTTTATGCTTCTCAAAGCCAGCTAGAAAATGTTAAAACAACTGGCTTTTTCTTGGAGAATCTGTTCTATGATCATTTTGTGAAATTGTCTCAATTTTAATAAAAAAATTTCCAAGGCGACAGGTTTCAAAGTCCCAGTTATAACCTTTGCCAATGGAATGTTTTGGAAATTTGTTTTGCTTTTAATTTCTTTTAAGGTATCTTACTATTAGCACTACATTGATTGATTATATCAAAAATAGGTGGCATAGTTCTGAAAAATAAACTGTTTCAGTGGGTCACACATTTGAACTAACATGGAAAAAATACAATATTTAACTTAATATATTACCACGTAGCCATCATAATAGTGTACATAATTTATATATGTCATAAGAAGATTTAATATTTGAAAATTATTGCTTAAAATTTAGAAATTTAAAAATTTGCTGATCTCATAAAACATAACCATACAGCTATTTTAAACTGAAACAGAAATTGCAATGTGAGAATTTTGGATTTTGAAATTTCATTTCATGTGACATTCTTAAATATTTTTATGTTCTGGAATGAAAAAATTTGAAACTTCATGTGTGGCCAAATGGAAATTCTGAATATTGATTTACTTTATAATCAAGAAAATCTTCATTATTTAACAATTTATTTTTTCTCAGTTAAACAGTAAATACTTTAGCCAACATGTAAAATAAATAAAAAACATCTTAAAAAAATCTCTAATAATTAGGACATTTATTCCATTCTTGTACCAGTATTCTTTCTTCTCTTTTTTCTTATTTCTTTTCTATTTTTTATAACTTTTTGCTCCCTATGAATTATGATTTTTGAATTTACATTTGGTCCTTTCTGTGAAATGATAGTCTTTCCCTCTTGAAGTCACTTTGTGTATGATTCAGCAGTTAAATATTATTGAAACTGATCTAAAACTGCTTTCAAAGTAGAAAGTGGGCTATGCCGTCACATTTTAAGGAAAGCATCACCGTAGAGTATTGCTTGATATTTAATGCAGCAAGCTGGTCCAATTTTTTCCTTGCTTAGTCTTTCAGCTACTGAAGGTAGTGGCTGATTTAGTAAGGGAGCATTTATTAATTTTTACCTTGAATTTTTTTTATGAAAGGCATCTTAAAAGCATTTATATCTCTGCATTTTATCTTGTTGTTTTGCTAGAAATACATATCTTTTTCTTTAACAAATCTATTTAAATTTAAGACAAATTGTTACCTTCCTTTTCTTGCTGTCACTATTGAATATCTTTAACTAAATTGATCAATAAATCCTTTTATTTAAATAAAAGTGAATTCGATTTTACAGTTGTGGATAAGGCTTAACTTCTCCAGGTTTCTTTGCTTCAATAGGTATTAATAGCTTTATAAATAATGCATGAGCTCTATTGCTTATGCAGTGTCATATCTTGATATAATTAAAAGAAACAAGCATTTTCACTGGAATGAAGTACTTCAGCAAATTGGGTAATCTGAATCACAATTGTGGAGTGCAGAGGTGGTTGATCATACAGCTTTTCTCAAGCTGGCATATATTTAGAGATATTAGTGTATTAGTTGTAGTATGCTTGCTTATTATACAAACACAAAATTGCTAAAAGAAAATTAATGGGATTTCAAAATTAATTATTTAAATGTTAGGAAATAGCAGAATGTATATTGACTGTGGAAATTTAGTTCCCCTGACTGAATGCATGTATTTTATTTTCCACAGGACCTCCTACTTCATTTAGTGTTATTAGAAGATTCTGTACACTTACTGATCTGTTCAAACCCTGCTCTGTGGAGAATGTGAATAACTTACTCTCAAAATTGCTGTGGTATCTATCCTTATGATTTCAATGTTAATTAATTACTTTCACAGCGTAACTTTGAGGTGAGGGAGTGACACTAATCCCATTTTGCTTAGATGTCGCAATTGTCCAGAGCATTAAACTGGAAAGGTTGAAGTGCTAAGACCAGAGCTTTACCATACCATGGCATATATATACTAAAAGTACAACTCCTGGTGACTTCAGCAGTGATTTCTGTATGTGTTTTGTTTATTCCATTGTTCTATGAGATCAGAACACACTGAATGACATAGCAGAAAAAGTTCATAGTTATCATAGAATAAATAACTATGTCCTAACACTGTAGAAACTAAATTAAGGTGCAAGCAACTTGATGACAATATTTCCTAGCTCAAGTGCTTACCTGGGCAAAACCAATCATATTCTCTCAATAGTTATACCATTATTTCAATATTTTTGCTGTATAGGTGGATATCGCCTCCTGTGACAATTGTGAGTTAAGAAATAATGAAACAGCTGCTGGAACCTAACTGCTGGTAAACACAACTTCAAACTGTCATAAGCTCTGGTAGGTGGATAGAATCATAGAATCATAGAATAGTTAGGGTTGGAAAGGACCTTAAGATCATCAAGTTCCAACCCCCCTGCCATGGGCAGGGACAACTCACACTAAACCATGCCACCCAAAGCTCTATCCAACCTGGCCTTGAACACTGCCAAGGATGGAGCATTCACAGCTTCCCTGGGCAACCTATTCCAGTGCCTCACCACCCTCACAGTAAAGAACTTCCTCCTTACATCCAATCTAAATTTCCTCTGTTTCAGTTTGAACCCATTACCTCATGTCCTATCACGGCAGTTCCTAATGAACAGTCCCTCACGAGCATTCTTATAGGCCCCCTTCAGATGCTGGAAGGCTGCTATGAGGTCTTCGCGCAGCCTTTTCTTCTCCAGGCTGAACAACCCCAACTTTCTCAGCCTATCTTCATACGGGAGGTGCTCCAGTTCCCTGATCATCCTCCTGGCCCGCCTCTGGACCATTCAATTAATTTTCGGTGAGAGGTATAGATGCAGCTGTATTCTGATGGAGTCAGACAAATGATAACCTGTCTTATGTCTTGTACTAGGCTGATTAGGAGAAAACAACAGAAAGCCACACAACAAACTAAATAAAACCAACCCCAGCAACTACTAGAAAAGCAGTTCAGAAGACATTTTATGACTTATGTTTACATACATGAAATGAAGTGTGCAGGGAATTACATTCAGTTTTTTAAAATGTCATGTTAAATGTCATAAAATGTCAGAAATCATTACTCTTTTCAGATTTCTGATTACTAAATTGGAATTCTTGAAGGTGCTTTTATAAAAAAAAAATATTGCCCTGAAACAGAACATTGTGGACTTTGATTTCTTTATCAGGAAATCGTTTCAGAGGGATTTAGACTGAATGGAAATTAAAAATATTTTTAAAATATATCTTTTTAACTCTTTTCAAACGCATGGTACTTCTGCACTGTAGGAGAACACTCTCGCAGTTGCTGCATCTTTTTCTTTGTTGCCTTTACCTCATTAAAAACCACTTTCATCCTATAAGCACTGAAATCATGTTTGATTTTTAACCTGTGAAAGTGTGACAACCAGCAAGGAAATAATAAAATGGATGGAGAATGGTTACATTGTACACATTTTAGCATAGGATTGGAATTAAGCTTGAGCAAAGGCTGAGAGATTGTAATAAACTTTACAGAAAATAAATCTGTGTATAACCCTAGAAATGGCTATCAGCATAAGAATAACATGTTTAACTTGGGGTGAATGTGGTTTCCAGACAGTTTACATAGTTTAAAAAAAATCTTAATACATAATAAATCTGCGAATAATGATCATCCTATTTGCCTTGTTTTGAAAACTATTAAACTGCCTTTATGTCAACCTGTGAGCTTTCTCACTTGTACCCTTCTGATTCTCTCCTCCATCCCACCAGGGTGGAGTAAGCAAGCAGCTGTGTGGGGCTTAGTTGCTGGTCAGGGTTAAAGCACAAGAGACCTAATAAAGCATATACAAATGCATATTGTGCAGAGTAAGATCAGATGTTATCTGTCCTTTGTTTGGAGGGACAGCCACCACATAGAGAGGAAACTGACCTAAAGACAGTAAATGACAATTTAATTTTTACATTATTCAATAAAACTGCCTTGTGAATTGAATATAATGCTCTAGAGCAGGTTCATTCATTCAGATTATTTCACTTGCCCCTTTTTTATTTAAATTTATGTGTGGGCTGACTGTGAGACAGTTCCAATTCTCTTTGACAGGTGCACAATCCTCCTGAGAATGGTCCTTAATGCTCCTCTTGGGCCTGAGTTGATTCAGCCAGATTTGATAAATGAGGGAGCAAGTTTAGGTCCATTTTAAAATAACAAGTATACCCCAGCGTTCTGACTTTGTTGATAACCTGTACTCAGACTGAAGGACCCTGGCCTGTTATCTGTGTGGATAGCGTATTGCTTGTTGACTCCATTGAGCTCTGTGCTTATCAGCTTTTGAAGCCTTAACACATCGCTAGTATTTTATTCCTCTTCTGTGGAAAAAGAAGCATGGCAGTTTTCATTTCTGTCCTCCACAGAATGCAGGGATATATGTCTTTTTTTCTAGGATATTCAAAGTCCACAGAATGCGAGAATCAGGAATACAAGACATGTACCCTCAGCTTTACAGTGAACAGAAGAATTGGCCAACCACATAACCCAGAGTTTCCATTCTTGGATATTCCAGGCTGCATAGTTCAAACTAGTATTTCTCCACTCTAAAATTATGCCACATTAGAGGAGAGATTGCTAAACGGAGAAGAGGTGCAGGTGTCAAAGTGAAGAGTAGAAATGTTCAAAATCTCTTCTACATTTGAACAACCTAGAGAGCTGCCTTACAAGTTCTTATCCTGGAATCACCTTATCTGAGGAAAAGTCTTAGTGTTGTACCAGATTGCATACCCAATAGTACCTTATTGATGCAATTATTAATTAAATTGATCAATTGATTAAATACACAGTAAGAAATCCCCACTATTCAAAGCAGAAAAGTCACTCGACAGTAGGAAATTCAAATATGAAACTGCAAAATTATTTGCCATCACGTGTAACTGCGTTGTTTCATGAAGCCCCAGTACCAGAACAGAAACTCCTAAGAAAAAATTTACCTTTCATATGATCTTCTTACACTCATGGAATCATAGAATAGTTAGGGTTGGAAAGGACCTTAAGATCATCTAGGTCCAACCCCCCCTGCTGTGGGCAGGGACACCTCACACTAAACCATGCCACCCAAGGCTCTGTCCAACCTGGCCTTGAACATTGTATTAACAACCAATTAGGACTCTCAAAGCTGGAAATTTACAGTGAATTTTCACAAAAGAATGCTCACTGGAGGCTGTCTCACCTGTCTCTGATGCTTTAATCCACTTATTAAGGTGAATAAGATCCTTAAAGGAAGCTGAACGTGAAATAAGTATGGTGGCTGATGACTGCTTGCTCCCCAGGCCCCTTCTCTGTGGGCAGGTAAGACAAAATAGGATTGAGAAAATTCATAAGTCAAAATAAAGGCAGAGAGATGATTGTTTATTAATTACTGTAGAGGGCAGAATGGTCTTGACTTTAAATTTATTATCAATTATGTATTTAGTTACTGATTGCGGTATTGGGAAACAAAAACATAAAAACATAGCGAAAAACACACCTCCCATACTCCCACAGTCAGTTTCACTCCAGATCCCTCTCCTCATCTCTGTTAGTGCCACAGGTTATACATTCAGTGCCTTCAATGAGGCTGTGAGCAACGCAGGGTGTTTGGGCTCAAGATGTAGCAGTTTCTCTCTGCTCCTCCTTTTTTCTGAGTTTTTCTCTGTGCTGTTTTGGGTCCTCCAGAAGCTGCAGTCCCTTTTAGGGGAGCCTCTGCTACTCCTTCAAAATTACTCAGAAAGACAAAACAAATTCTCTAAAAATGGTTGCAAATACCAGTTGACTAAAAGACAACACAGCACATTAAATGCAGGGTTGATGAATGCACAATGATGAACATAAAGAAAAGCATCCTGGATGCTGATTTGACAATGGGGAACTTCAGATTAAAGGGCATTCTTTTTGGAAGTCAGGAATAGTAGTTGGCAGCTCAATGATCAGTCCAAAAATATGGGAATGTTTGGGAAAAACAAAGAATAAGCCAGAATATAGCACTATTGTACTGTCAAAATACTGAAGTAAAAAATGGAGAAAAGGTAACAAGGATGACTGAAGTTATCCATAATTTTTACAGGAAAAGAAACTAATTAGGCTAGGACTCTCCAGCCTGGAAAAGCAAAGACAAAAGCAAGAGATGACAGATCCCTGCAAAATCACATATGGTAAGGAGGGAGGGAGTGTAGACTGCTCATCGTTCCTTTTATCACAAAACCTGGCAGGCATCCACTGAAATAGGCAGGCAGCAGTTTTTTTCTGGTCTTCCTTTAAGGGAAAGGCTTTCTCCCAGTGTGCTTAATATCAGATTGTAGAATTAATTTCCACAGAAGATTGTAGAGGTCAAAAGTGTAAGTGAATCGGAACAAAAAAAAATTAGGCCAATTAATGGAAGATAAGTCTGTGGGGACTATTGAATGCAGCCACATGAATGTCACAAAACCATCGATTTCAGGGAAGGCATGCCAACAGATGCATTACTTTGTACATGCTTTAGAGAGCAAGCAGGACACTGCTGAAGGCAAATTATTGGCCAATGGTCTGAACCAATATGACAGTCCTTAAACTCAAAAGGTTGGGAGTGACCTGACCTGGCCTAATTCCATCAAAATATATACATACTCAAGAAAAGGGCGTTTCACTTTTACCTCTTTTTCTCTCTTTCTGCTGTTGATATGCTGTAGGCCTTAGTTGTGCCTTTTATTTTCATCACTTTTTTTCTCCCAGAAAATACAAGAAAGGGAAGTACGAAAATAAAATTTCAGTAATAGCTTTACAGCTACTTTTTACTGAGCAATAAATCCCCATTATGGAAAAAAGGCTCAGAGGAGATGGGCAAGGGCAATGTCTCCCCATGAAAGTCAGAGAATAATGCAGGGTCTGACTGACCATAACTGTTGCAAAGAAGCTGACTTTATCCCAACACAGAGGAGACCTGAGGGCAGCCTCTGTTTTGGGTAAACAGCTATCAGCAGTTGTGTGGATCAGCTGGTGGTGTAAATGTTTCTCCCTGAGCTGATTAAACCAGTGTGAAAGTCTCACTGTCTCAGGCAGCCCAGCACGGAGGGTGTGGATATGTGGCTCGGCTCAATGTAAAGTATAAAAATCAGGCAACTAGCAAAACAATTTTGAAGAGGGTAATGGGCTTGAGCTGGCTTCAACCAGCATATGTGCTCCCAGTGACTTGGGAGGCCCAGCACTGAGATAGGGAGTTTCTGATAGAGACCGGTAACATGACTCACATTGGTATTGTGAATGAACTTCATATTGAATTTACTTTATTTTGCTAAATGTAACTTGTATTGTGTTTTCAGCATATTTTGCATTGCTCTGCTGAATTAGAAATACCATGTAACTTCTGCAAATTTATTTTGATTCTATAATAGCCTCTGTTTTCTTCTCTGAAATTGATGTGTCATGACACTTTTTAGTTCCAGTTTGGAGTGTCTGTAGATATAGTATTGACTACAATGTAGGCTTCAGTTTATTTTTCAGAACATATACTGATGGTTGATGAATGTACATTGTATAAACAAGATAGCAAAAAGTAATTTTAATCTTTTCTGCACATTCACTTTATCATTTGCAGCGCAAATAAGGCTCAGCTCACCCTAGCTACTTTGGACTTCACTTTTTTGTTGGTTTCATAGGTTTTACCTCTCTAAATATTAAATGTTGCGTTTTTCAATACTCTCCATTCATAGCTGCACTCCAGACACTCATACTTTATTTTTAAAAAATCCCAACTGTATCTCTACCTTTTCTTTTTTTTTTTTCCTGGGTAATTTCAGAGCTGAGGAACTGTTGAGCTCCCTGATAATCTTATCATGTGTTGAAAACACATGCTTTCTAATGTAGTATTTTCCTCTGACAATTAAATGTCTGTTGGTGTCTTCTGGTTTTTCAGCTTTCATTTCCACAAGTTAATCTGGAATCAGTAATTAAATTGAGCATGCATACCTTTAGTTTTGCTTTTAATTCTTAGCTTTTTGTTGACCAGACAAGTTGATGAGATCATTTAAGTTGAAAACCCCTGCCATTTTGTTAATTTACTTTTGCACAGCCCAGCTAGCATGCAGTTACTACTGAACATGTGAGCTGACTTGGTTGCTAATACACTGTTTCATTTGAAATACACTAAGGTTATCATTATTAAATCTGCCATTTCAGAGTGATGACTAATCTGATTTGATTTTGGTAGCACTAAAACATAGAGTTATGACAACAGTGAATGCAAACCTTGATTTACAATTCAAAGTTGCATTGTCTCTCCTGTGATGGCTGGCAGACATATTAACTTTATCATGACAGAAAGTGTAGGCATGTATAACGTACATGTGATAAAGCAAAACCTGTAGTCCTTGTAAAGTACATTAAGTATATATATACTTTCCAGTCATTTGAACTTTCTCTTCTGTCAGGCTTTCCATTTGTTAGTAGCAGACACAAATAGTAAGAATGGAAGTGTCATGCTGCAGTAATGTGTTCTTGTTAAAAAATTCGCTTACCTCTGCACTTACTTTAACTCTGCAAGCTGTAGAGTGAAGTTACATAAATATACAGCCACATGCATACATATTTGTCTCTTTGGATTATGACACTGTTCCAGCTGGCTCTACAGAAAACTGGAAATTTTTTCTTGACACTGATCTTCAGATGATAGTTTTCTATGTCACTGGAACACACAATGTCAGTATGATTTTTCCTAAAATTGCTTATCCTGTTTTGTCCTAGAACAAACTGGGAACATACACATTTCCTTGTGAGAGCAGTTCTCTTGTGAGACATGTCCACCACATGCACTGCTGTTACACCTCTGGCGTTCTACCTGTGGCAGTTTACATCACATATTCCCATTATGCTTGCCATGGCTCTGCTTTCAGACTTGGCAGTGATGCCTGCCATTTTTATAGATAATATTTTTTTGTTTGAGCTTGAAAGGCTTTTTTTAAGTTGACACTTGATCTCATAATTGCAGCTGTTCAGTTCATATCATCATTGATTTTATAACTTAGACCCAGCTTAAAATCATTAAGCTCCTAGACCATGACAAATCTTTCTGCTTTGGAAATTATAGCTATACTATTTTTTTTGAGAGAAAAAATTATCTTACTTGTAAGTCCCTTAGGATTTTATTTTTTTATTTCATTTTTCATCTCCTATTTCTCTATATTCATTTGCTCCAAGGAGTTTGACCCTATATTTTCTCTCTGTCAGCATGCTTTCTGTTTCTGCAGACATTGATTCTGTGTTCCAGAAATATATCTGTAGAGTTTGCTGCTTCTTTAGTAACTGATTCTTCAAAGCCCTTTTGTTATTAAGGCTCATTAGCCTAGAAAATTCAATGCCAGTTTTTTTCTTTTTCTTTTTTTTTTTTTTTAAATCTCTGTTGTTTAGGTTTTCTTAACACAGGTTTTTGACCTTTCACTCATTCCCTTACCTGAGAAATCAGTGAAATTATTTCTTCTCCCTTCTGCCCCCACCAGGTTGTCATTTGAGTGCATTTCCCTACCATCATTTTATGAAATTGTATTTTCATCATTTGAAGACTTTATTTTCATGATTTCTAAATAACCTTTCTTTCTAAAAAAACAGACAACAATATTATAGCTTGAAAAAATGAAAGGTTTTTTAAAAAAAAATTTGATTGCTGAAAAGATTTTCAGCTACTTGGTTTCCCTTATGGATGTTATTTCCTAATGGAAAAATACTAACTCTCTGGCAAAGAAATTAGCACCCTCGTTTTTGGCCTAACACTGAAGAAAATTCCATTTGAAAATTACTCTCTCAATCACTGAAATTACCTGTAAATTATAATTACATATATATGTGTATGTGTATTTTTAAACTCGACTACACCTTTGATGTAATAACAAAAACAGATATTCAGTCTGTATCACATTGACTAAGGAAGATAAAGTGTGGTGCTATGATAGAAGCACTGTCCAAGCCAGAGAATTTTGACTATGTGGGACAATAATGCACAGACTAGCAACAAATAAACATTCTCATCAGACACTACAGTAACATTTCCAAACTGAAATTTTATAGATTTGGCTAAAAGCTGTTGGTTAGTTTGGGCTTTTTTATCTACAGAGAAAAAAAAATAAATAAATAAAATTAGAAATTGCATTGAATATAACTTTCCCAAAAAAATATTTTTGTTAGCTCCACCAGTTATCACTTATCTGGCCCTAAGCTCCAGACATGAATATCTTTAATATGCAATGTGCATGTCGTGCTCCTATAATAGTAACTTTCAATGGAAGTGTAAGGAGAGCATTAACTAGAACACATTCACTTTATGGCATGTTGTTATATGAAAGTAAAGCAATTATATCCTGTCATGACTGCATCCTCTCAAATTTCAACTCTTGAACAGATGCTTTACTGCCTTCAGTCTCTTTATACTTTATTATCATGGAAGAAATGCAGTTTTTTAAATGAGGATTGTATAACACATAAAAAATAATATTATGAAGTTTAAAATAACATTTTATAGACAGTTAGCTTGGTAAAGTAATAATGACAAACCTTAGTTTTTCTAGTGTGTTCATTAGTAGCAACACTCTCACCCAAACTCAGACCTTCCTGTAGCTGCAAAAAAAAAAACCCGCAGTCTTTTAAGCATCAGCTTTGTTTCAAAGGGATCTAGCTACATATAGCAAAATAGTAAAGTATAATTTCTGTTTTAAATTGTTTTTCATACAAACCAGTGTTAAAGGTTTTTGTGTAGTAGCTGTTTCCATTCCTAACTGCACACGGGTGGATAGGCCAAATAGCACTGGAGGCAAAGGTGTGAGATCCCTCCCTGAAACAGGAAAAGGAGAAACTAGAATGATAGAAGTGAGAAATAGAGACTATTTTGGGTAAATTAGATGTATTCAGATTGGCTGTGCTTGGTATAAAAGATCTGACTCCACCTCATATCCAGTGTAGGCCATTTAGAGAAAAACTTTGCAATATTAAAAAAAGACCTCCAGAGGCTGAATCAATCTAACTGTGCATTTATCCCAATTATATTTTATGTTTTCTTCTGTTCCTGACACTGTGTGTTTAAAATTGCTCCCCTAATACTTCAGTATTATTGTAATTCCAGAAATAAATTCAGAAAAGTTGGAATTGTTTTCATATAAATGAAAGACAAAGTAGGTCCCAGCAATCCTGTTTCATGTTTAGCAGGTCTGCCCTTTGAGAGCTTATTATTATAATGGCCAGGAATAATTGAGGCCCTGAAAATTCTAAAATTATTAGCTCATGCTACAGACAAATTTACAGCATTTTAAATTTAGTGCAAGAAAAAACTTATGTTCCTTTTTTCTTTTATTGAAAATAGACTTCGTGAAGAGCTAAATTAATTTCCGATTCTCAGCTAAGGTTTAAAATAACCCTCTCATACCATTTATCAGTGTGTGTACACATTGACATGTTTCCAGATTTACATGAAGAGAAAAAAAGCTATTTACAGCTTTTTTTTGTTTTTTTTTTAGCACAGAAAAGAAGGAGAGCCTTACAGGTTTATTGGCATTAAAGATAATTTTTATTCCAAAAGATACAAATTGCACATAGTTTGGAATTTACGTGTAAGTTGAACTGTATTACTGAACTCAAGGATATATTTTTTTCCTTCTTTTTTTTTGTTATTTCTCTTTTTTTCTTTTCAATATTTTTCTTTTCTTTTTAGTCTATTTTCTATTCAAACATTGAAGATTAAATACTATCCAAATTATATGACCTAACAGAAGTCTCATCAGTCCAGTGAGGCTGTGATTAAAAAATAGAATGGAATTTCTTTTTATTAGACAGATGAATCTGACAAATACAGACCTTTCTCCGTTGCCTCTTTTACTACATCGAAGAGTAAGAACATCATCTGCAGACTTAATCTTTTTGTGTATAAGATTGCAATTTATTGATATGGTGATTTGTTGTTATCAGTCTAAAACTTAATAACATATGTATAGAAGACATAATTAAACCAGGGAGGGATGGCATTAAAGAATTCAGCAGTTTAATAAGTACATTTTTGTTTTCTGGGCTTTTTTTCTGGTTTTGACTGAAGAAAGCATCCCAGTTCAGCCAATTGTTATGAAGTGAAAGATTCTCTGAATTTAGTCTACAGAAGAAAAAGAAAAAAAAAATTTGCAAGCAATCAATTCTAACACATTAAAAATAAAACACAATACACAACAAGAAGCCAAAACACTTTAGAAATAGACAGAAAAAAGAATGTATATGGTAGATACATAAAAGGACTTAGTTGTTATTTTTGGTAGAACAGTTCCAACATTTAAATGTTCAAACATTATGTTTAGTTTCTACCTAAATATGAGGCACCTGTACATTTAAAAATTCACCCAGTTGTACATTTTCTGAGTATTACTCATAGCTTATGTATATTTAGCTACAAAGGTTGTAGTTTATTCACTAGTAGAAGGTGAACTATTTCTCTTAGTTTTTGGGGTCTGACATTACAGATATTCTGAGTATGCATGTCTGGAAATTGTTCAAATGAAATGCAGTACTGCATTTGAAACACATCTTATTGCAGTACTACCAACAAACCGAGTCAACTTTTGTACTTTCTTCGGTTTGAATTTATAGTTAGATATTTATCATAACCTTAGTACTTCAATTGCATTTTCTCATTAGCAGAAATTTTGCTGAAATTAAGATGTAACAATACAGCTTTAGAGCATTATTCACCCTTCAGTCTTTAATCCAAGCCGCAAAATCCAAAGCATGGCACAGCAAGTTGATGAGGACTGATGAGTAGTTGCTTAAGAGGACACTAAGGTAAAATCTAAGTGAAATATGAATTGGTTCTGCCCTGTGTAAATTAGTAAGAATGGGCACAGATTGAGACAGCTTCTGTAACATTGGCTGTGAGCTGCTTTACTTTGGTGCTTTGACTTCAACAGCTTGTTTAAACTTTTCATGTAAGTAATATAGGATGTTAGTTACATATCTGCACCATGAGTGACTCCTGTCTTTCTTTAAATTCTTCAAAATGCAGCTTTTCAAAATCATGGGATGACTGTAGTCTCCAGTTTATTCCAGTGTATGCAGTAGATGAAATTTTTTTTCAAGCACAAAATTTTATTACAGATTTTAATACTTGAAATGCCTCCTGTATTTGAGACTTCTCCTTAATCTTTCTTTATTTCTATAATTAGACTACATATGCACCCTGTTAGTAATTTTAGATCATGAATAGGACTATGGCATTTTAAAAGTATCTCCATCTGTTTTTAGATATGGCAAAAAATTAGAATGAATCTGAAGAAAACATACATGTATGTAGAAACATACAGATAATATCTGTAAGAACTAAACAGTATCCTAATACAAAGAACTTTATTTAATCACTAAAAAAGAAAAAAATAAAAAGGAAGTATTTCAGACTAAAGCCCTATTAAAAAAAAAAAAAATTATGAATGTAATTTCTGAAGTAGTACAGGGGGAAATGAAGTCCACTATGTACTACAGTGCAATGCTTGGCTCTGACTTCCTTTATGCACTTATTATTTTGTTCCTGAGGGCATCCCTTACTGAGGAAGATATATGTCTGATTTTCCCTGCTGCCTCTCTGAAGAAGCACAACTTTGAGTTGCAAGAGAACACCACAGCTGTCCTTTTGTTCATAGGCCAACTATAAACTGCAGCAAAGAATATTCTTGATATTGACACATGAATCACTCCATGTAACACACATGCAAGCATTGATCAGTATATAAAATCTAACCATAGTATCGGACATGTGTTTACATGTCCATAAATAAGATGGTACTCTCATGCCTAGAGATATGTAAATTCAAGCACAAAGCCAGTCATCAGGAAATTATTTCTAAAAAATCTCTTTAACAGCCATTGCATGCATGCAGGGGAGTAGTGGTATATATCCCGCCTAACCCTCCCCCTATTGTTTTATTTAAATGAATCTAGTTACCTTTAGGTTGAAAAGCTTTGAGGTGCTTCCCTGAGAATCCTAAAACACAAGGGCAGAAAATGGAGGTGACAAGAATAATATTGCAACAGTGTCAGCTTTTAGAGATTCAGCTACTGCTCAGATAAAAATGTTACAACAAAAGTAAATCTGTGCTTTAGTACACTTAAAAAATCTTACTTAGCAGGATAATTGATTTAATTTTTTATATGGACCAAGGATAACTTAGGCACATTAAAGATAATTTAGTATAGGGCATTTCCTACAACAGAAATGTTTTTCAAGTGGTGCATTGTCCTAAATTGTTTGGGTGGCAAACTGATTTATGTCTACCAACTACTGAAATGGACTCCATTGTAGTAAACTATTATTTTAGCTAAAATGCTAAACCATTTTAAATTCCTGACTGATAAAATAGTTCAACCTGGTATCAAAAAAGCAAAATGCATCCAGGAAAAAGAGAACTTTAAGTCTTGGCTCTGTAAAACCCTAAGAACCCCATCTGAGTCCAAAACTTCTTAAAATGGGCTCATCTGCATGCATAGTACCATGTTAGAAGAATACGTACATTTCAAATTAAGGATAATGGGACAATATTTTCTTAATATTTTGCAAATTTAGATCTTTATTTTCTCTTTTTGCCAGGCAGTCCCTTTCTTCAAAGAGTTTATCACTGTCCTAATTTGAAATCTATCTCTCGTTAGTCTGCTGTAATTAATGAGTTAATTGCAGGATGTATTATATATCTCCACTGTGTCTTGACAAACAACTCATTCTGTATCACTACCAACCCCAAACTGTTTGCTTTTTTCATCTACAGTTTATTTCAAATAACACATGTTGCTAATGTTTCTGTTTCTGATTGTGTAATCTGTTGCCTTGATTTGACATTTCTTTTGAGAACTGCCTAATTTCTTGCATGGACAGCTTGTTTCAGCAATTTACACGTCTACGTTTTTCACTGTTATATCTATGTTTAATAAGGTGGGATTTCTTTCTTCCTCTGTTTGTTAACAAAATATCTATATCACGTGCTAGTGATATAGATAGCAGTAGCCTGGAGAACACTAAGAAGGACTACAGAGCCCTGGGAGAGGTGGTTAGGGGCTCTGGAGCTTAGATTATCTTCTCATCAATTCTCCAGGATAAAGGAAAGGACCTTAAAAAGGTTAGGTGGATTTGCCAGCTTAAAAAATGGTTAGAAGGGAGGTGCCATAGTCAGGGGCTTGGGTATCTAGAACATGGGACTTGAGAGGACAGGCCTACTGAGGCTGGTGGAGCTGGTCTGACAACGAAAGGGAAGAGCAGTTTTGGTAGGAGGTTTGCCAGACTGGTTAAGAAAGCTCTAAACTAGATGTGTTGGGGATGGGGGCATCATTCCATCCCAGCACTCCCAATCAGTTGCCAGCACCTGTAACAAACACTTGGAGTGATGTAGAGATATTCTAGCCAATGAGCTGACTCCATTTGGAGCTCAGCTCAGATGCCTCTATACAAACACCAGTAACATGGGGAACAAACAAGAGGAATTAGAGATGCGTGCACGTCTATGGGGGTATGATATAATAGGCATCACAGAAACATGGTGGAAGGGCTCCTATGACTGGAGTGTCGGAATGGAAGGTTACAGGCTCTTTAGGAAAGACAGGCCTGGCAGGCGGGGAGGGGGAGTTGCCCTTTATGTTAGGGATAGGCTGGAGAGTATGGAACTGTGTCTGGGGACAGGTGAGCAGTCCACAGAGAGTTTGTGGGTCAGGGTTAAAGGCAGAACAGTGAAGGGAGGCATTACTGTGGGGATCTGTTACAGACCGCCTGATCAAGAAGGCTCTGTGGATGAAGCACTCTATAGACAGACAGGAACAGCCTCACGCTCACAGGCCCTTGTCCTCACGGGCGACTTCAACCACCCTGACATTTGTTGGAGGGAGGGTACGGCCTGGCACAAGCAATCCAGGAGGTTCCTTGACTGTGCGGAAGACAACTTCCTTCTGCAAGTAATAGAGGAGCCGACAAGGAGAGGTGCCATGCTTGACCTCGTGTTCACCAACAGGGATGGCAATGGTTGGGAATGTGATGCTCCGAGGAAGCCTTGGTTGTAGGAATCATGAGGTGGTCAAGTTTGAGATCATCAGGACAGTGAGAAGAGCGTGCAGCAAGACTATAGATAACTGCGCTTCAGATTTGTGACTAAAACAGTGTTGATAACACACTAATATTTCAGCTATTGCTTGCAGGGCTTGCGCATCATCAAGGCTTTCTCTTTTTTCTGTACTGCCCTCATGCCCTCATGCCCTCCTGCCCCAGCAAGTAGGCTTGGGGGGTGGGCAAGGAGCTGGGAATATGACACAGTCGTTATATGTGGATGCACGTATGCACACATGTAATCCGTAAAATTCATTATATTTCAATCATTGCCATTGGAGGGTCTTAACAGGGAGGAATCATGATACATGATAGTAACAGAGCTAGTAACTCTGATTACTAGAAACAGAATAAATTAGCTAATGAATTAGAGTCCCTGAATATGTCTGTGCGTCTCTCCCTGTCACTATAAGGCATTTGGCAGAAATTGGCACTATTAATAAAAGATAAGATGCAGCTCCTGCACATATACAATGTTTAGAATCTTGAACTGATTTATGCAGTCCAATGGCTTATTTGATGGAAATAAGTACAAATGAAAGACCTGAAGAAATCAGACATTATTTCCAGAGGTGTGCGTAAAATTGCTATAGTCAAATGATTTTTAACCTTTAGTAAATCTAATTAAACCAAACTAAAATTTCAACTTTCATATTCATTGCACAAACTCAGTAGTGCTCATGTGGTGTTTCTCAATAAAAATTATTAGTAAGTCAAGTCTTCTGTACCATTACACAGCTCAACTTAAATAACATTCTTTGTATTATGTTTCTATCTCTAAATGAAATAAAAGGTTTATTTATATAACATCTCGTAGTTATTTCATATTGTACTCCTCTGAAGCAACTGCAAGTTTGGTGGTTCTCAGGAAAACGCTGCCCCACCCTTTTATGCTGTTTGTTTTCCGACTTCTTTGCAGCTAAGGAAAAGGACCACTTGTCCATGGCAGCAGTTATTTGTTTACTTTAGGTTACTTCTTCACAGATGTGGTCAGCTGTGTGTGCTATGCCAACAGTAGTGAGGTAATCTATTCAGTAATTTATATTTTTAAAATGATCTTATCATTTAGTTTGCAAGAATATGAAATAATACCATTTGATTCTTACGTGTGCATGATTATTATGTATGTTTCTTCACAATTTGACTATCTGTAGTCCACAATCAAATATATATTTACAAATAAAATATTTCCTTATGTGGGTTCCAGTGAGGGATGAAGTCCCAGCTTTGCCATCTCAGGCAGCCATCAGTTGCTGAGGGAAGTAATCAGCTGCATTGTAAAGGTATCTTTAAGAGAGAAGTATTTACTTTTTAAACACAAAGTGGTCGGTCTCACTTTAGCTGACACCAACGGACTGAACTAAACAATTATGACAGTAAAGAATTGTTTTCTAGAAATTCTTTACCCACAGCTAAATATTTGGTGTGGTTTCAATCCTATTACTGTTAAAATGCTGTACTTTAAAACATATGTGTAACCTACAGATTACAGATGTTTTTAATTACTTATACTGGGAAAGTTATCTTTTTATCAAACAACGTAATAAGTAATTTTTCTCCGACTTCCATTTTTCAGAATAATGTTAACACGGATGCTATTGAAATTTATATAAAATTCTAAATAATTTGAATTTAGAAATGAATAGTAGAACAAAATTCTGCTTTGTAACTCATTCTATTTCAGAGCGTCTAGTAAGTGCAACTACTGTTAGAGATAACTTCATATTATTTTTCACTTTTCACTTTACTTTTTTTTCTTTTTCTTTAATAAAACAGCTGTGCTCAAGAAAGGAGACATTCAATGTAATAAAAACATTTGTTTTCTTGTTTTCTTTCAGCATGACTTGTGGTTTGGACAGAATTCTTGAATGAGTTAATGCTTCAGTACATAATGTGAAGGATAAGTTATTCATTCTGCAAGTAATAGAGGAGCCGACAAGGAGAGGTGCCATGCTTGACCTCGTGCTCACCAACAGGGAAGGGCTGGTTGGAAATGTGACGCTCCAGGGTAGCCTTGGTTGCAGCGTTCATGAGATGGTCAAGTTCGAGATCCTCAGGACAGTGAGAAGAGCATGCAGCAAGCTCACTGCCCTGGACTTCAAAAGAGCAGACTTTGGCCTCTTCAGAAACCTGCTCAGTAAGGTTCCATGGGATACAGCCCTAGAAGGCAGAGGGGCCCAAGACTGTTGGTTGATATTCAAGGATCACCTGCTACAAGCTCAGGACTGTTGCTTCCTGACTAAAACGAAGTGCAGCAGGAGGGCTAGGAGACCTCCATGGATGCATAAGGAGCTGCTGAGGAAACTCAAGGGACTTATAAAAGGTGGAAGCAAGGACAGGCAGCCTGGGAAGAATACAGGGATGTTGTCCGGGAAGCTAGGGACCAGGTTAGGAAAGCTAAGGCCCAGTTAGAATTAAACCTTGCTAGGGATATGAAAGATAACAGGGAGGGATTCTACAGGTATGTTGCGAATAAAGACAGAAAATACGGGCCCTCTCTGGAAGTTATCAGGAGAACTGGCTACACAGGATTTGGAGAAGGCTGAGGTTCTGAATGACTGCTTTGCCTCCATCCTGAATGTCTGCTTTGCCTCCGTCTTCACTGGCAAAGGCTCTGACCACACCACCCAAGTCTTGGAAGGCAGATGCAGGGACTGTGGGAACGAAGACCTTAGGCCCACTGTAGGAGAGGAACTGGTTCGAGACCATCTTAAGAACCTGAACGTACACAAGTCTATGGAACCTGAATGAAATCCATCCACGGGTCCTGAAGGAGCTGGTGAATGAAGTTGCTAACCCACTGTCCATCATATTTGAGAAATCACGGCAGTCAGGTGAAGTTCCTGATGACTGGAAAAAGGGAAATATAACCCCCATTTTCAAGAAGGGGAAAATGGATGACCCGGGGAACTACAGACCAGTCAGTCTCACCTCTGTGCCTGGCAAAATCTTGGAGCAGATTCTCCTGGAAGGCATGCTAAAGCACATGAAAATCAACAGGGTGCTTGGTGACAGCCAGCATGGCTTCACTAAGGGGAAATTCTGCCTGACAAATTTGGTGGCCTTCTATGATGGGGCTACCAAACTGACGGATAGTGGTAGACCAGTTGGCATCATCTACCTGGACTTGTGCAGAGTGTTCGACACTGTCCCACACGACATGCTTGTCTCTGAATTAGAGAGATACCAATTTGATAGGTGGACCACTCGGTGGATAAAGGACTGGCCTGATGGCCGCACACAAACAGTTGTGGTCGATAGCTCGATGTCCAGCTGGAGACCCGTAAGAAGTGGCGTCCCTCAGGGATCGGTGTTGGGACCAGTCTTGTTCAGCATCTTTGACAGCAAAATGGACAGTGGGATTGAGTGCGCCCCCAGCAAGTTTGCCAGTGACACCAAGCTGTGTGATTTGGTTGATAAGCTGGAGGGAAGGAATGCCATCCAGAGGGACCTTGACATTCTTGTAAGGTGGGCTGATGTCAACCTTATGAAGTTTAACCATGCCAAGTTCAAGGTCCTACACCTGGGTCGGAGCAATCCCAGGCACAGCTACAGGTTGTGTAGAGAAGAGATTCAGAGCAGCTCTGGAGAAGGAGAAGGACTTGGGGGTGTTGGTCAATGAGAAACTTAACAAGAGCTGGCAGTGTGCGCTCGCAGCCTAGAAAGCCAACCGTGTCCTGGGCTGCGTCAAAAGGAGCGTGACCAGCATGTCGAAAGAGGTGATTCTGCCCCTCTACTCTGCTCTCGTGAGACCTCACCTGGAGTACTGGGTACAGTTCCGGTGTCCTCATCATAAAAAGGTCATGGATCTGTTGGAAGAAGTGCAGAGGAAGGCCATGAGGATGATCAGGGGACTGGAGCACCTCCCATATGAAGACAGGCTGAGAAAGTTGGGGCTGTTCAGCCTGGAGAAGAGAAGGATGCGTGGAGACCTTAAAGCAGCCTTCCAGTATCTGAAGGGGGCCTATAATGATGCTGGGGAGGGAGTCTTCATTAGGGACTGTAGAGATAGGACAAGAGGTAATGAGTTCAAATTTAAACAGGAGAAGTTTAGATTGGATATAAGGGGAAGTTCTTTACTGTGAGGGTGGTGATGCACTGGAATGTTTTGCCCAATGAAGTTGTGAATGCTTCATTCCTGGTGGTGTTCCAGGCCAGGCTGGACTGAGCCTTGGGTGTCATGGTTTAGTGTGAGGTGTCCCTGCCCATGGCAGGGGGGGTGGAACTTAATGATATGAAGGTCCTTTCCAACCCTAACTATTTTATGATTCTATGATTCTAAAAGCATTTGTAAAGCATAGTTTTCACTGGCCCTGGATATATTTATTGGGATTTGTAGAGCAAGTCTCTTTCCTCATACTAAGTTTGTACCTTGCCTTCATGTCATCCGAAATATAGTCACTGCCTAGCTTCTGACTGGGATATTTAAATATGTATGATTTAGCTATATCACAGGCTTGTGAAAAGATGAGTCTGCCATTTCACAGAACATATTGCAATTTCCCCCAAAACAAAGCCTTTATGCCTGGACCAAATAAATCTTTAAATTCTGATAACTTAGTCTAGCATTTTTTCCCGTCCCTGGTGCAATTTCTCATAGGTTCCTGGATCTTTAAATGTGTAGGAGTTCACACGTCCAATTTCCTTACACTGAAATTTGCTTCAATAGGAACATAAAAGCTTTACAGAAGCTCAGACTGACAGGGGTGGGAGCAACAGTTAAGACTTTACTTCACGTTTTCTGTTTGTTTTCTTTCTCAAACCATGTAATGGAAATGTGACATACACAAGTGATGGCAAGAGGAAAAATTCTAATTTGCTGGGCTTTCTCAATTTCCTCACTTTATAAAGTGTTACTTCTGATGCTGAAGACTGCTGAATTAAACATGTATTTCTATAGGTCTCCTTAGTCACATGGTCTAGAATCTTGGTGCTGAAGACTGCTGAATTAAACATGTATTTCTATAGGTCTCCTTAGTCACATGTTCTAGAATCTTGGTGACAATGGCATCCAAAAGGTTGCAATATTTGGATAGTGAAGGACACCGCTGGGAACTGAAGAAAGTTTAAAATATCAAGAGAGCTGAATTTTCTTTTCCACTTTCCATTTCTTTTCAGAATAAGCCAGAAAAGCCCAGATACTCACTTTGTCTGCTGCCGTGAGACCTCCCCTTCCATTTCAACCTCATTTAAACAGCTGAGAAGACCAACTTCATACAGTAAAGCCTCAGTCAGGAAGTCAGGTTTTAAATGGTTTTGCTTGTGAGATACAGAAACTCTAAGGGCATCATGAGCACACAAGTTACAGAGAGACTGGCTGATTTTCTCACTGCAAGGGGAAGAGCAGAGCAGCCTTGGACTAACTGCCCCAGAAGACCATTCCTACAGAATATGTAGAAATTAAGTGACTGGAAGGAGAGGGCAGGTGTGTGTTTCAGCAGAGTTAAAAACATGGTGATTGCAAGGATCTGACTGAAGCAGTGGCTTCAGTTAATGTTCACTTGAGACCTGAGACAGAAATCGAAGGTCTGGTTTACTTCATATGAAAATAGAACATACAAATAACATTTTTTAACTGAAAAGTAAAAGATTTCAGTCTTAGTTGACTTAAATGTCCTTCTTGAGAGAGATGATAGTACTTGGAATATTGGAGCAACCATTAAAAAAGACATGAAACACACTAAAACTTACTGTACCAAGAAGAAACTTGGACATAAGAATGTGCTTTGACACAATGATTTCAAGTTCGAATTGGCTTAAACAATAGAATACATATATAGAACTGTAATTATCAGAATCAAGGAGATGAAGATACAGAGGCTGTGACAGACTGCAAGCCAGGACAGTACTGGGTACATGGGAAAAAAGGTGCAAGAAATGCAGCAGAGTTTGCATGGGCTGTTCAGCAGCTACAGAGTGCGCACAATGTGAGTAAAGACCACACTGAAAACTAGTACTCTCTGGTGCAATATAACTAAGCTATCTTTAAATATATTATTCTACTGTTAAGCAGTATTATTCAGCATGGTTCACCTTATGAAAATGCTACTTTCATTTGAATGATAAAGGATCAAATTCATTTTGCAGGAGTTTGAAGACATTTCCCAGGATTTAGGAAGCCATCTGTAATGCAAAATCTAAAGATGAAACTGAGCAAATGACAAGCAATCTAAGAGATTAAAAAAACTTCCTGTGCTGTTCAGTGGACAAAGCAAAATAAATACGCAATGCAGTGGGCAACTGACTAGATCTGGGGAGTCTGGGCAAAGAAAAAACTATTCTGTACACAAACCCAAAGAATTGGTAGCCTGCCAGAAAAGATGTATCTATTATGGACAAAAAAAAAAAAAAGGAGCATTTGTTTGGTATAGGATCTGTCAGTAAAAAAAAAGGTCTGTAAATACACAACAAAGTTTCATCTGGAGAGAGTCCATTTTCTCAAATTGTTTTTTGGGTTGCCCTATAAAAAGAATTTCACAAGGGAATACAACAGAACAGCATAGCCAGGATAAAAGTTAACCTAGCAAAGAACCACAATTTTTTGCAACAAGCTTAAGTTCATTAATCACCAGCTTGCTTACTTCCCCAAACTACAAGAGTACAAAGATCCCTGCAAAATAAGAACTTTTTTCTTGAAAATCATAAGCCTGAATTCTAAAATCATTGTTTAAAGAATGCTGCTTTGCAAGATTTACAACTCAAATCTTGATAATCTGAGATGCTGACAGAAATGCTCAGAGGAGTTCTAATGTGAGACACATTAAGTTGTCCAGATAAAGATTCTGAGAAAGGTCTGCTAAAGCCCTGTCCTCATTTAAACCCAGCCTGTAACTCAGAACCACACAGCCAGCCACTCACCCCTCTCCTTCTTTCCCCTTGCTCCCGGTGGGATGGGGAGAATTGAAAGAATGTAATTCCCACGGGTTGAGATAAGAACAGTCCAGTAACTAAGGTATAACATAAATCACTACTACTACCACCAATAATAATACTGATAAGGGAAATAACAAGGGTAGAGAATATAAAACTTAAAAAGGAAGAGGAAAAAAACAATAAACACGAGTGCTGCACAATACAATTACTCACCACCCACCGATACCCAGCCTGACCCAAGCAGCAATCTGGGCCTTCCGGGTGACTTCCTCTAATTTATATACTGGGTATAATGTGTTGTGGTATGGAATACCCCTTTTGGTTATTTCGAGTCATGTGTCCTGTTTCTGCTTCCTCCTGGCTTCTTGTGCCCCTCCTCACTGCCAAAGCATGAGAATGAAAAGAGCTTGATCAGGATAAGTGCTAATGAGCAACAACTAAAACATCGGTGTATTATCAGCATTGTTCTCAGACAAAGCTGAAGCACAGCACTGCACCAGCTACCAAGAATGAGAAAAAGAACTGTAGCTGAACCCAGGACAAGCTCATTGACAATGGCATGGTCAAAGCAGGCTAATGCACCCTAAGTGCTTACGAAAGCTGACTGCCAATACACTCAGAGGTACTCCCATATTATTCTATAAACTATGCAACACGTTGACATTTGGGAATCAAGTGCCACCTGGAACTCATCATAAATCTTACGCTGTTATTCACAAAAGGGTTTCCTAAGCCCTTCCTCATCCTGACAATACGGAGTATGTCTGTGCTCTGTACCAGAGCTTGGGCTGGTAGGACCTGGCTCCAAAGCAATTTCCAGTCACTGCCAGGGGAGGAATGACATAGTACACTGCAGCTCCCTTCTGTCTCTTATTCCCTTTGCTTGGCATTTTTTATTTCAAGGCAAGGATGTGGAAAGGAAGCACAGTCCTAGACATGGCAAATATGTGCTTTGCACTGTGGAAATTCTCCACTGAGAGTACACAACTAAACTACAGGGCTTTGCTGCAGCTTAGCAAAATCATTTCAAATGACCTGTTTCTGGGCACAAATCTGTATTAATCTTGAAATTTTATTTATCTTAGGACCAAGGCAGATTTTCCCACTCTCCAGTCAGCCAAAATAGACAAGTGAAAATAACTTCTCAAAATTCTGCGCAGGTAGGTGATGATTTCCTCTTCAAGCACTTCAGACTCACATTTGGCCTTTCTGGCATAATTGGAGAATACTTATGCCTTGCAACTTACAGGCAACGTGTATGTTTACATATATATTCCTTTCCTTCACGCATTATTTTATTTCAGTCAGGTCTGAACCAATGATTTCAAAACCTCTGAATATCCTTTAGCTTTAATGTTAAAGTTCACAGTCTGTAATAAGCTTAGTAAATCAAATATACTTCCCACAGCATTTCTCTGAACTATAAAAATAGTCACTGAGCTATTCATTTCCATAAAAAATATCTATTTTTGATTTTGTGACATAATTTCCTTTAAAGAACACTAAACCATAAAGTATTCTAAGCAAAAACAGAAAGTTCTCTCCCTTTTATTTAATGCAAATCAGACTTTTAAAAGTCAAAAGTCTGAAGTTCATACAGCGTTTATACATCTTCAGATGAAAAACTCTCAACATTGAAAGGCATCTAAAAGGCTACTGTGATGGGATAAGATTTCAAATGCTTTTTCTCAGTCACCAAAATATGAAGAAAATCTATTTTTCTCTCTATGGTCTTTGAGCAGACTACAAGTAACAGGATTAGATCATTAATGAAGTTTCTATGGCATACATTTTTGCTTTTTATAACTTCAAGTTTCTAGTCTAAGAGATAATGTTTAATAAAACACACAAAGTAAAATTAGGGAATATCTTTCCTGTTACGTTCTTGTTACATTTAGTGGCTTCCTATTTTGAATAAAAGACTGGAAGGTAGGAGGGATGAAGTGATATCCTAACCCTGATGAAGTCAATAGAAATTGTAACATACATTTACTTCAGCAGAATCAGAAACTCGACCATAGATCTGCATCACGTGCCTGCCTACTAGCTTGGGTGATATACATTTAAAGAATGACTTGCCTGAAGAGGCCACTGCTTAAAGATATGATTTGGAATGTGGCAGATGAGCGTTCTGTCCCATCTTAAGCAGTAGGCAATGGTATAAGCCTCTTGCTGTCACTCATACTGTAAATCTTTCATTGAAAGCTGTCATAGCAACGGAGGTTTCACAACACCACAGCAGAGGATACACTGTGAAGTTACAGCATCTACTGTTTGTTACACAGTAACAGTTTGCATGCGTGTTTTTTTCTGCAGAAAATGGGAGTTTATGTTGAGGTAGCTTAGCTGACAACAAAAAGGTCTTGCTTGTTCGTCTGCTCATATAAGGTCTGTAAATCGCTGCTAAGAACAGCCAAAAAACTTCTCTAACAGCGACTGGAGTCTAAACCCTTTGTATGACAGGTGGATGCAGAACAGTTTACATTACCAAACTGGTAGATCTGATCTTTTCCACTGATCAGGAATCCAGGTTTGGACATGGAGAAAACCTATTTTATTGAAACTTATAAAGGCATGTCTGGGTTTTGACTGGGATCGAGTTAATTTTCTTCATAGCAGCTAGTATGTTTTGGATGTTTGAGACTATGTTTTGGATGTGTGATGAAAACAGAGTTGATAGTATAAGGATGTTTTCCTTACTGCTGAACAGTGCTTACACAGAGCAAAGGCCTTTCCTGCCCCTCACACCACATCACAAGTGAGCAGGCTGGGGCTACAAAGGAGTTGGCAGGGGACACAGCTGGAACAGCTGACCCCAATATATGAGTACACCTCACCATATGGTGTCATGGAGGGGAAGCATGACACCATATGTCATATGGGGCATATAAAGCTGGGAGAAGAAGGAAGAGGAATGTTCAGAGTGATGGCTTTTGTCTTCCCAAGTAACCATTACCTGTGATGGAGCCCTGTTGTCCTGGAGATGGCTGAACACCTGGCTGACCACGGGAAGTGGTGAATGGATTCCTTTTTTTTCTTCGGTTTTGTGCCCGGCTTTTGCTGTACCTGTTAAACTGTATTTATCTCAACCCACGAGTTTTCTCTTTTACCCTTCTGATTCTCACCCCATTCCACCAGTGGCTGTGTGGTACTTAGTTGCCAGCTGGGGGTAAATCACAAGATGCCATAAAAGTGTTGCTGAATTACAATTTTCCAATTAGGAAAGAAAAAAGGGGGAAAAAAATCACAACAACCTGTAGTCTTGATCTCAGCAAATGCCTCAAAGAGATAAGTAAGAAAATACCGCTAAAGGCATATGGGAAGCTCTTTTGTGTGACTTTATCTAACACAAAGCAATGGAAATCAGGCAATTTAGTAGTATCTATCTATATAGTTTAACTACCATTAAATTAAGAAAAAATTAAAATTAGCAATAACAAAAAAAAGGAAATAGTTTCCAAAGGTGAATGGCTCCTGATACAGTTTGAATTCAGACAAATAGCTTCTTTCCCCTCCTCCAAATCTATATAGACTAGGCAGGTATCCTGCCGGGAACTATTAGTAAAATCATGGTTCTCACCGGGAGGCCGTTCATAGTTACTAAAATATGGTAGAACCTCACAAATCTATCATATGGCTTCTCAGAAAATCTATTTCCAGTTCTCACACATGGAAAATTCACACCATAATCTCTCATATTATATTTTCACTACAATGTGATTAGGAACCATATGACTTTACATGCAGTGATGAGTTGTGAAGTGTTACAAATAATGTAACTAAAGCATAGCCTTTCAAATAAATGAAAAAGAAATTTAACGTTTTATCTGCCTTGCTTTTATAACCATGACTACTCACTTGAACAAAAAAATCAACATGCAATCTACTTGCAATCTACTTGCAATCAATGCAATCTACTTTTTTTACGCACTAATAGATGTGTAAAGCAAGTACTATTATGTCTTTCAGAAACTTCCTTAAACTTTATTTCTGAAGTAGCAACTGAAGAATAGTCTGGTAGCAGGTGTGCTGACGTATTAACTACAATTAATCACACTGATCCTTGTCATGAGTACTGCCTCTTAGTAAAAAGCATGACTTAAAATTCCAGGCAGACCCAATGAACATTGCTTCTGAATCAGTATGTTGGTGCAGAGTTATCTGCATGACTCTGGGCTGTGTGGAAACGAAAATTCATCTTTCGGTGATTCCAGGTCTTTGAACTCAAAAAGCTTGTCTAAAGCATAGAAGAACAGAACAACTGAGCTTTTTCTAAACCAACCTGAACTTTTTGTGCAGTGTTTGAATGAAGCATGCAAGAACAGAGATGATCGGCCTGACTCTGATCTCACATCCTATTTTCGATGGCCTACTGGAAACACCATAGGACCAATACAGAGCAGACATTTATCTTCCTGTTGTCCCATATAGTAAGGAATTCTGGGATCACTGACCTGAGGTCACCTAAAACCAGCACAGACTCTATGCAGCTAAGTTAAAACTAACCCTAACCATAACCTGTAACCCCTAACACCTAATCCTAGCACCCTACCCATAACCCTAAAATGACCATAACCATAATCCTAATGACTCTAACCCAAACTTGAACCCTAAACACTAGCCTCAACCATGACCTCTCACTCTAACCCCTAAGAAGAGCCGCTTTGGACCAATGTTTCACTGAAGGGAGGAGCAAACACAAAAACTCAGGACTAACCCAATGCTAACATATTGTCGTGATCTTTCTTCACCTTCCCTTCTGCAATATGATGTAATCAGAAAGAGGAGTGATTTCTGAAGCTGTAATCATTTATCTAATTATTTTTTAATTATTTAAAGTTAAATTATTATATTAACAAATTATTAAACTACAAGGATGGAAATACGGTCAGAAATTTTTTTTAATTCCTTCCATTTGACCAAAAAGAAACTTTTACATAAATAGTAGTCCCCCAGCTAACTGTGCTTTATGTCCCATAAAGATAAATTTTTCAGACTCCAAAACAGAATTGTATCTGAAGAGTGAAGGGAACACAGGCTCAGGCATGCTCTTAAACATGCTTACGAAGGAGACAACTGTTTTGGTCTTTCAGGAAGAACAAATCAAGAAAAAAGTTGGACACACTGTATGTATTTCTTACCTCAGCTTCTTTAGTAGGCCTAAGTCATCCTCCTCCATTCAACTGGTACCTTTTGTGGACTCTCAACATTTTCTCCCATTTATTTTATCGGACCAGATACAGCTTTTTCCCTCTCTGTCAGTTCCCAAGCTCATAACCCCTTCATCCCCATCCTTCTTATATGTCTACTTCTTCTTCTCTTTTTTTCTTCTGTGAATTTCCCAGTGTTATTTAATCCTTATTTCTGTTTCATAATTTTTTCTCTTCATCCCAACTATAAGAAATACAGAATGATTATTTTCCCTAAGGGCAGACTGCCTTGAGCCTTACTGGAAAAATATGGAAAAGTAACACAGCTCATCATTATCAAATTTCACACATATGAAATGAATGTTATAGCCATTTGGATTTAGAGCAGTAAGGTTTTAGCCTTCCTGAAATGCATACTAGCTGATAACCATTTTGAATTAGCAGAAAATTTGCATGCCTTCAATGAAAATCTATAGGACATTTGCAATATCCTATGTCACAAAAGTAAGGAGATCATGACAACTGACAATGTCTTCTTTTAGTTTGGCCTCTATCTGCATGATCATTCTCCTTGAAATGTTAATATAATTTATATTTTACCATTATATAAAAATGTGCCTCAATCAGAGAAGTTTGCAATGTAATAAACACAACAGTGAGTGCCCATGAATTAAACATCCTTCCTGGCTGTTACACTGCAATTTCATCTGGGGACCTCTGCACTGTGTAAATACATTAGTGCACAGAAGAATGTAAAACAGAGAATATGACTTCATTGGGATTTAGTTCCAATGCTTTCTAAGGAATTGCTGTAGCATTTATTCTAGAGAAAAGGATATTCTCTTCCTATCACACACACAAAGAAGTGGCTAAGAGATTCAGGTAAGCTTACTGGAACAGTCTCCACATTATTGATCCTTTGGTTTTTCTGCAAGGCGATTGCAAACACTGAGTCATCAGTGCATGTTAGTCACAAGCATGACAGGGAAGGTGAATCTGAATACGTATTCTGACCTGCTTTTTGTGTCTTTGAACATCAAGAGAAATTTAAGCGCTGCCAACCTAACCTTGAGTCCTATGCAGTGGAATAATTACACAAAAATGCAGTTCACTGCATCATATTTAATTCAGCTGTCTAAGGAAAAGCTGCTGCTTTATGAAGCTGATATATTTGAAATGCTGCTATTTGCAATGTCAGTAATGCTAAAAATGCAATACAGGACTATGCCTCTACTACAATAGCAATTAGATTACATTTCAGACAAGAGGATATTTAACAAAAGTGATGTATATGTGATGATAAATAGAAGCATAGAAGATATTCAGATTTTGGCTGTAAGAGTACTTCTGAGAAGTACTAGTGTTCTGTGCATGTTAGCATTAAGCAAACAATGGGAATGTCTGGTGTCTGCTTGAGCCATCAATGAAAATATCAATTAAGGATATTAACGAAAACTAATTAGTACTTAAAAATTTCTCAAAGAGTCATTCACTGTTTTAACTGATGTTTCTTTTTTACAACAAAATTTGAATAGTTAATACTATTAAACACATTGCATAGGACTAAATCATAGTTAAGTGTTAAGCACATGAAAGCATGAAGCATCAGCCATGACTATTTTTGAAACAGAAGCAAGTACAAAAACATGACCTCTTCACAATATTCTGTTAAAAGCTACTATATGGAAATCAGAACACTCTACTTCTTGTAATTTGAGCAGATTTACATTAAATTTATACATTAAACATTTAGTTAGAAAAGACCTGAAAAAAGTTACTTCATTCATCCTGCCCCCATGGGTTAAGAATATAGAGATTTGTGTAACTTGATCCTAAAGACATCCAGTGATGGAAACGCTACAGCTTCTCCTCTCTTTAAGTGTTTCTCTATCTTCAGTGATAGCAAGGGCTGAATTAAGTCAGAAGATATTTCTAGGCACCCACACACAACATAAAATACTCTTAATGCAAAACGGAGTGATGTATTTTAAAAAATGTAAATGTTTCAAGCTACTTTCTTCAGCATAAAATGCTTTCTTTCAAGAACTCTTTGCCGTAGGACCTAATTAGCACTCTGAAATTTGAAATGCTTAAATGCATGGTTAGTTGTATTATTCACATTTTTGCTCCTTCAGTAGTCTTCATGAAAGAAATTTTGCTGTCATCACCAGCTGCCATGAAATATGATTTACTGAACATGTTTCTGGGTCACAGAGCTAAACCATCCCTTAAATTCATGTAAAATAAATCAACTATTTGATATAAACTCTACTCATTATTTAAATATCATTAGATTGTATGAGAAGGAGGAAATAATTTCAAGGCATAATTTAGGTAGCTTGTTAGAGTTATGAAGTGCTGTTGATGATAAATTAAAGAAAGGTAATTAAAGGAATTGGTGAAGTACTAGATATGAATGTTTAAATTCTCTATAGAGTAATCTCATTTTGTGTTTTAATAAACTTTGTCATTGCAAAGGAAATGTACCACCTGGCTCAATTATGTTATACACATGCTCTGTACCTATATATTACATGTGTACATTAGAGAGCTAGAGAATAAGACTAGGAGGGAAACCTTGTCAGAAATGCCATGAGATGAGTCTTCCTTGCTGCAATCACAGCTGTAAGGCTATTTTTGAAACAGGGAGGACCAGGACTGATTTGGAAGAGCACTAAACAAGTTTGGAATTTACCGTGGATCAACTTTTAGGTGAATCTTTTGACTCTTGGAACCTGCTACATAGACAACCATGGAGCTTAGAATAATAGGATGCACAGAAGACGAAGACAGTGAATCACTGCAGGATCAAATCAATCAAGACAACAGGTGGTGGAGTTGCTAACAGCAGAACTCTTGAAGAACAGGTTAGGTAGCAGCGGCAGCAGGAATCTCCCAGTACTGTCCCCAGAAGCAGGGAGCTCAGATCACCACTGACTGAACCCAACTTTCTTTTGATTATCATACTAACAAAGCATGAACTTTGATGAAACTGGACAACTGCAGCGGTGATAAAATCAGAACTGGCGTCAACAGGCAACAATTCAGCATCAAACACCATCTCTTCTGCCTTGAAAGACATATGAAGCCCAATGTAATGGACTGAATAACTCAACAAACTTTTATACGGATGACCCATGAACTCAGCAATGATATCTGTCTGTATGTATTTATATATCTATATATCTATATCTATATCTGTATCTATCTATATCTATAGACACAGAAAAAGTGATAGTATATTGGGAACTGTGGGACCTTAGAATGATGTATAATGGTATGGAATAAGGAGTGGATACTTTCCTGGCTTAGCTGGGAGAGTTATTTTTCTTCCTAGTAGCTGGTGCAGTGCTGTGTTTTGGCTTTAATCTGAGAACAACACTGATAACACACCAATGTTTTCAGTTGTTGCTAAGTTGCTAAGTCCTTGCTGATCAAGGACTTTTCATTCTCTGATGGTCTGCCAGTGAGGAGGGATCAGAGACAGGACACCTGACCTAACTAGCCAAAGGGGTATTCATACCACAGAACATGCCCAGTATGTAAACTGGGGGGAGTTACCTGGAAGGGACCAATCACTTCTTGGGTCAGGCTAGGTATCGATCAGCAGTGAGCAATTGTATTGTGCATCACTTGTGTTTTCTGAAATATTTTTTTTTAATTGCCATTCCCTATTGTTATTATTATAATTATTGTTGGTATTCTTTGTATTATCACTATATTTTACTTTATTTTAGTTATTAAACCGTTCTTATCTCAACCCATGGGTTTTAACATTCTTTCAATTCTCCTCCCCACCCTGCCCAGGGAAGGGGAAAGAGGGGGCTGAGCGAGCAGCTGCATGGTGCTGAGTTACCATCTGATCTTAAACCACTGAGTCAGGTACTTAAGTGATATCCCAAATCCTGACATGTGACAGGGGATATGCTGGGTTACCTCTCAGGATCCCATAGTACTCTTCGGACCCAGCAATATGTTTTTATGCTAGTAGAATGAAAGGCATGGCAATGGCCTCATTTTTCAGGAAAATGGCCACAGATTGTTAATGTGTGATTTTGGAGAAGTGTTTTTCTTTGTATTTTACTCAAGTGTAAACTGACAGTTTTACATTTTAATAACTGAATAAAAGTTTTGGAGTTTTAACTATTTAGAGCTTGTAGTTACAATATTAGCCAGGGTGCTGGGAGCATCATAAAGCAGATGCTGGTACTGCTGGTGGTACTTCAAACACACAGGCATAAAAAAGCCCTGAAAGCATCTATTTGCCTGGATGAGACTGCAGTGGCTACCTGTACATAGAGTCATGTGGAGTCAACTTTTTTGGTCTTTGCAGATGGTGAAGATTACTTTTCAGTCAGACTGGTTGCAAGTGCACTGAGCACAAACTAAAAAGGGCACTGCTGGACAAGGCACCTCATGACACCTATCACCATCAGTCCTCAAGTCTCTTGGATGCAAGCAGGGATTCCTTGTGTGGAGTGAGGATTAGTCCATATAAAGTAGGAGGGGAGATGGGCTTTAAACTTCAAGGGGAATGCAGAAGAAGACAGGGAAGAAGAAGCTGAAGACACACTACTTTCCGAATGTGCACATGGCCTGGCATGAGAGCTGCTGTGGCTAACAAATATTGTAAGCTGCCATTGGTACCTGTGGGTGGAATGGAGTAAAACCACCACTGAAGATGGGTGAATTTAGGATGTGCTGTATACATTTTCAATTATCTGTTGCTGATGAGCCTGTCTAATTATAAAAGCAATCTAATATACAAAAATAATGTATAAAAAAGAACACTACAGATGTTCATCAGGGCTAACAAGACAGATGGAATACTGGCTTTTAAGCTGAACAAGTGATGCAGTTTTTACAATGGTATTAAATAGGGTTTTACATTAAATACACTTTTTTATTTTCCAGAAGAGACTATCTGGTATGAATTATACCAAGTGAAATTTAAAGTTCATGCTCACAGATAGAATGGGTTTTTCTCCTTTTGCTGCTGATGCTATTTAGAGTTCACTTCCTGAGACTAGGTTATCAAAGTCACAGCAGAGAAGAGCACAGAAAACAGCTTGCTCCGGCTTGCGTGGAAAATTGCGAAGTTTCCATTCCATGCCACCAAAGCTGAATTAAACCTCTCCTATTAAAAAAAAAAAAAAAACAATTGATTTTTAGAACATAACAACTATTAGCAGCCCTGACTTCCTCAAGGATTTCTCTAACCTTTCTTCACTTTTAATGCCTGTGAGGGAATATTCTCTGAGGAAAAAAAAAACATGTTTATCTCCAAATCTGCTTGCATCTTGCTGTGAAATGTCTGTTAACCAAACAGTGTCGCAGATACCTTATCAGACTAAACAGACCCCGGGAAGATTCTGTCTCCTTGGCATAGAAGAGCTCCTGCTCTTAAACTAGGAGAGGAGTGTTGTGGTTTAAACCCAGTCAGGTAATTCGTTCGCTCACTTCCCCCCCTTTCTTGCCCTCCCCCTGCTCTCAGAGGGATGGAGAGGAGAATCGAAAAGAATGCAACTCCCACGGGTTGAGATAAGAACAGTTTAGTAACTAAGGTATAACACAAATCACTATTGCTACCACCAATAATAACAATGATAAAGGAAATAACAAGGGAAGAGAATACAACACCTCAGCACCAGCCGACATAACTTGCCCCCCTCAGCCCGACCAAGCACCAACCGATACCTCCTCCAACCCTGCAGTATCCCAGCCCTTCCGGCTAACTCCCAGTTACATCCTGGGCATGACGTGCTGTGGTATGGAATACCTCTTTGGTCAGTTTGGGTCAGGTGTCCTGTCTCTGCTTCCTCCCGGCTTCCCCTCCTCCCTGGCAGAGCATGAGGCTCACAAAGTCCTTGGCCAAACCAAAACATCGCTATCAGTTCTGTTCCCAGGCCGAAAGTCAAAACACAGCACTGCACCAGCTACCAAGGAGGAGAAACATGACTGCTACTGCTGAACCCAGGACAAGGAGTCACATCAGATTTGTCACAAACCCTTCCTGGATCCCTGTGGGAGAGTGATGTTGGTGTTGAAGCTTGCTCTATAAAAGCAAACTTAAGGGCTGGGGGCAGATGCTCGTCACATCAAATGAAGGTAGTTCAGGACATCCCAGACACTTCAAGGAGGGCAAAGAAAAGTGCATATAACTCATCATTTCTTTTTTATGTTGCATTATACATTTAAAAGGGGATTTGTTTTGGGGCTTCGTTTTTTTTTTTTTTTTTTTTGGCGGGGGGGGGGGGGTGTGGGTGGGATGAATGGGTTGGTTTGTCTTGGGGTTTTCTTGCTGCTTTTCAGGGAAACCGTGCTACAAGTGGGAAAGCAATGGTCATATTGACACCGTGTAAACGGAACGCGAGCGAGGGCTGGGCGGCGGGTTTGACCGGGGTTGGGGTTAACCTCCCGGGGCGTGTGTCCAGAGGCGGCCGCTTCCTCCTTTTCTCTCCCCCTGGCCCCGCATTCTCCCTCTGGGTGTCGGGAATGGGAAAACGTCGCCCAACATTCAAGCTCCATCCGGGCTGAGTAAATAAGTAACTAAATATAAAATTAACAACACCATAAACCACCTCAGGAAAGGAAGTGTGATGCTCCTTTAGTGGTACCGGCAGAGCCGGTCCCTGATCAAAGTTTCCGATGCTCAGCAGACGACGCGGTACAAGGTGCCCCAGGCGGCCGCTCCCCAAACACAGCGGGGACGCAACAGGAGGTGAGCTCTAGTCTCGGGTCTCTCTCAGCTCCGACCCGGCACCGCCCGTGGCCGCTGCCTGTGCCCAGCGCCGGATGCCCGCCCCGCGCGGCGCCCATTGGTCGCGCTCCAGCCGCCACAGCCCCTTCGTGGGAAGGGCGGTGCTAGCGTCGCCCCCGGGCCACCGCCGCGGTCGCGAGGGGGCCGCAGCGGAGCCGGGGCGTCAGCGGTAGCAGCAGCAGCGGCGGCGGCGGCGGCAAGGGCAGCGGCGGCGGGAGAGGGAGGAGCGCGTCTTGGCAACGGCACGACACACCCGTGCCCCCGGCCGAAGACGGCGAGCCTCCGCCTGCGCGCCCGGCTGCTTGATCAGGGGAGAGCAGGGTGAAAGACAGACAAACTTAGCTGCGAGCAGCACCAAGCTCCCGCGCCCGCCTTGGGGTTTATTTTTATTTCCTTTAACAGTTCCCGAAAAAAAAAAAAAAAAAAGAAGAAGAAAAGAAATATTACTGTGTTTTCGGCGATCCGTGCCGCGTGTGGAGTTGTTTTTCCGCACACCCCTGACAAACAAAGGAAAAGGGGGAGGGGGACCGCCGCGTTTCGCAGAAGACATGCGTTCAGTCAGGAAGAGGTGGACTGTGTGCACGATAAGTCTCCTCCTCATCTTTTATAAGACAAAAGAAATAGCGAGGACCGAGGAGCGTCAGGAGGCAGCTCTCGCCGGGTAATTGTGGGGCGCCGAGCTGGGAGGGCTCCCCGAGGGTCGGTGTCGCTGTCTAAGGTCCTCTCCGTAGCCCCACGGCGGTCTCTTCAGGTTCCCCCGGCTGTGGCTGGTCACAGGTCGCGCTGGGGGAAGGCATGTGGGGAGAGGGTGTTGTGCGGCACAGGGTACCGGTGCGGGACGGGTTACGAGCGAGTTGAGGTGTCGGAGACCAGTGGCTAGAGGTGAGGGGGACGGGCAGGGCATGCCCGGTGCTGCTCCCACCCAGCCCTGGTTATAGAACCGCGGAATTCGCTTGGCCGAGGCTGCTCTCCGACGGTCGGGCCTGCTAGAGCAGCGGTGGCGGCTGCCGGAGCGCGTTGTGCCTCGTTTCCTGCTTTGGGAGACTTTAGGGGACAGCGCGCCGAGGTGCGTGGCCGCTGGCAGTTCCAGGTGCTCCTGCCTCTCTGTCCTTAAAGTTTGCCTGGGAGCTGTGCTTAACTTAGGTGCTCCTTGGGGATGTTTGCGGGACATCCTCCTTAGTTCCCGAGGCCCCTCCGCTGGAAACTCTTGGTCTGTCGCCGAGACCCTGGTAAGTATTTTCACCCTCCTACCTGTCTTCTGTTGAAAATAAAAGGCGGAAAGTCCCTTTCCGTGTTTTCGTTTGCATCTCAGTTGTGTTGCAGGTTATGTTTGTGTACGTGGTTGCCTGTATTCTCCAGTTTTCTCCCAACTTGCAGCTGCCGTGTGAAGATGCTGTGTTTACAGCTGAGCCTGTTTTCCCTTGGAGGGGTGTAATTTTCTTTCGTTTTTGCAGAAGGGGTGCATAAATTCCGCGGTGGCTTGGTGAAATCAGCAAACACGGGGAAGAGGCTCACACTTTGTTTGCTTGTGCAGACTGACTGTGGGGGAGATTCTTCCTTGGTGTAAGCCCGTGCCTTAATTTGGAGAAGAGGAATAAAGAGGTTGTAAGTGTGTGTACGGGCCTGAAGAAACGTGGGACAGTTACAACCTACTTCGTGCCGTGCGGTTCCCAGTATTAAAGGCAGAAATTGCATTTCTTTCCCCCAGCTTTGCCAGAGCAGGGTGTGGGCAGCAGGGCCCAGCTGGGGACAGCTGTGCGGCAGTGGCCCCGGCACCTCCCCGGAGCAGGGGCTGCCTCGCCTGTCGGGCTGCATTGCTAATGATGCGATGGTTACTTCCCTTGGTGTTAAAAGATGTTCAAACTTGCTGCTAACTCCCACTTGCTAAGCCTGGTTGTAAGCCTAGTTCCTGCCGTGATGCTGTGGTATTAGCACGCTTACAAGATGTACGTAAGTTTTGGGGTCGTAGGTGTGCAAAAATACGTGTGGAAATAAGTGTAAGGGACATTCAGCATTAAAGGTACCCATATATTTTAATATGTACTCCTTCTTGTCAGACTAGAGGTAGCTACTAAAATGATTCAGAAATCAGTCGCTAGGTAGAACCCACATATTTGCAGAAACAGGAAAGCCTTCTTCAGTTTGCGATGTTGTTTTCATGATCTAAAAGGTACTAAAATGAACTAATGATTTAATATTAAAAGAAAGAAAATAAGTATATTTAGTCATAAATATGTATATCCTTAACAACACAGCTTGAAACATAGCTGTAATGTACTTCTGCCAGGTCATTTAGTGATGTCTCTACTTTGGTATGGGACTTCTTGTGCAGTCTTGTGCTTTGGCTAAAGATACTGGAATCTAGCTTCTTTTCCCAGCTTCTCATCCCATCTGTTACTGAATGAAGTAGGAAAAAGACCCCCAATTGCATTACCAGTGTCTGCTGCCACTATAGATGTCACACTTGCCTTTCTCCTGAGGGAAGGGCTCATGCCATTTGGTTATTTTTGACTGGCCACATGAGCAAGCAAAGTCAGTTTTCTGTGGGATTTTTTTTACTTCCAGAAGTACTAGCAACATAGAACTGTGAATGTGTGAGGTGGTTATTATTAGTGACACTAATCCCAGGTGAATCCCAGACGTTCAAAAATGGACAATGTGCAATTCAAAGTATGCACTGTGTTCTTGTAGCAAGTGTGCTAGGACAGCAATTGTGAAAGCATGCCCTTCTAGATAGTAATGTCCCTTTAAAAGTTAAGTAGTGAAACATACTTACTGCGTGGAATGCGTGTAATCTGCTGCTGATGTGGAATATGCTTGAAAACAGTTATTTGTATTTAATGAACTGTCTTTATGAGAAGATATAGTCTTATAATACTTGTCTGATTGGTCACTGAGGCAATGTAATTCCAAGTGGTTGGTACTTGTCAGCCACAAGTTGCTGTCACACTTTGGCAGCCTTTCCTTTACATCAGAGAGGATTTGCAGTGATCCTAGAAGATACAAAGTAGCCCGAATTTATTTCACAGTTGTTTACACAGTGAAGGATTTTCTTGAGTAAACTTAATTTTTTATCTGTTAGTTTATTTAATATTACTTTAGGTGACAATTAAATAAAATTTCCCAATAAAAGGGAAAGGATCATGTAAGTGAACACCTTTGTGTTCATTGTAGAACTTTAACACAAAGTGCCTAGGAACTCCTTTTACTTCCTGATCACATAATTTAATGTGGTTTTACTGCATATTCTGTAGGTCACTGCAGATTTAAATTGTGAATATGGAAGACAACCATATTTCAAAGGCTGAGGTGCTTTAGGTGTTGTTGACTTGTTGTCAAGTTTTGTCAACTGTGTTACTGTTCAAGTACTTACTGGATATTGTTTAACCCAGCATAAAATGGAGACACCTCTGTAGTGCTTCTAGACTGAGTGCTTTGCCTGGAAGTATTTTGGTAATCTTTTAGATGTGTCAACTCTATGCTGGCAAATATAAGTAATAAATATAGTTACAACCATTATTGAATTTTCTTAAGGAAACAAAAACACTTTAAAATAGCAAAAAGCATTACCTACATTCTGTTTTTTTGAATTCAGGGACTTGTGCAGCATCCTTCCATATCCTCAAGTTAGTGATTTATGTAATTTACATACAGATCTTATACCTACGTTACCTGAAGTTGTAAGATTTTCGGTAGGTGGCAGTCTTACTCACGAGTCTGTGCAATGTCAATCTTCAGAGTGTTGGCGTAAAGAGGGTGAGGGAGGGAGTGCTTTGCTAGTAATGCTGGCTTGTTTTTAATGGGGTGTAGAATATTAGTTTATTAGTTACAGGGCTTTTGCAATCATAGCAATTTTTGAAAATGACTAGGTTGCCAGTTTTGTTAATTTAGCTTAATTAATGTCCCATTTCAGGTTAGTTTGAATTTAGTTTGCTGTATAATTTAGCAAATATTATTACTTCATATATATATATATATATGTATACACAATAATAGCTCTTTCTAAGGGCAAGGATCCAATTGTTTTAAGAATTTACAGTCACATGGAAGCAAGGGTCCGTGATTCCCTAGAAAGCTTACAGACTCACATCTTTTCCATTTTGCTGTTTGAGTGGCTGGTCAAAAGTTCTGTATGCAAACTAAGTGAAGTTACTGTTATTGGCAGTATTTTGGAGCATGCATATTTAACAGGTAAAGAGATTTCTATATGTTACTGTTACTATTCTGCGTGACTGTTACAAAGTGTTCTGTGTGGTAGAATGATTAACAGCTATGTCTGACCTCGGCTGAATGTTGCTCTGGCATCCAAATGGGAACAATATGGAAGGCAATAGAAACCTATGGAGCTAAAATCAGATTTTAGACCTAACACCTTCAGTTGTGCTTGTGTTGTTCTAGCTTCTCTGCTAAAACTGTGATACCTTATCACATATTCAGTGATCATCACCCACAGCTTACTGTATTTTTTTAAGCTTACCTTACCAAAATTTATGACTATGTTAAGACTGATGAAGAGGATAAGACAGCTGGGGTTGCTTAGATGTATGCATACGAAAGTTTCAGGAAGCCTTGAGGAAATTTTGTAGTTTGTATGCTGTATTGCTGGTCAAAGGATTGAAAGTTAACACTTAATTCTTAGTTTAGTACTGGAATATGGAAGTTCAGAATATGTCTCACAAACATAGTAAAGTTTGGGTGAAACGTCACAATTTGGACTTTATTATTACACCTATTTCATTATAAATATAAATAAGCTCTTAAATTGCATATTCAAGTATTAGTTACAGATGTCCCATACATTTCTCACAGGTATAGTTTATTTGCTTTGGCAAACAGAGAGGCAATTCTTTCTTTTTGTTGTGAATAAATGTATGTATCACTGGTGCTTGTGACATAAATTTCTTATAACCAGACTCAGCCTTGATGTAATTCTGTCTTTTCTATATTGCATTGCAGAGATGGTGAATTGAGTTTGAGTAGATCAATGATCAATAGCTCTGATAAGACAATTCGAAAGAGTGGCTCCTCAATCTTCCACCGTGCTGTAGAAGGTTGGAGAATCAATTCTTCTTTGGTCATGGAAATAAGGTGAGTGTTCTAGATAAAAGCAGTTCATTACGTATTATCTGTAATTCTTTTCATTTCATAATGCCTGTAATTCCTGAGTTCTGGAAAACAGTTGTTTGATTTATGGCTGCAGGTAGATGTTATATAACTGTATACAGAGTTCAGAGTTCAGTGTTAAATGCAAATAAACTTCATTAGACTCCAAAGTCAATCATCCTTCATAAGAATAAATAAAATGTTTTTATCTGGCCATGTCAATCAGACCCTTGCAGTCAGTATCTATATGATGCATGTCACATTTGAATTCTCTAGAAGACTCTTAAAGTCAGAGGTGAGAAACTAGCCCTTTCAGGATGTGATTTCCTTTCATCCTGAAGGTCTGCAATAGAACAGATGGAAGTATCCTGAACATACCAATTTTTCTTCCTTAACTACGAAGGGAGCTTAAGGAGTCAAGAGCTAGGATATCAGGTGCTGCAAATCCAACCCTATCTGTGGCTGGCCCAAGTTCTCATGTTGACAGTGGCCATATCTTATGCAGATTTTTTTCTAAATTTTTAGGGGGTGAAAAGAGCCTTAAGGTAATGCTGAGGTGGGAAGGAGCAGTAGCAGAGTTAACATGAGTTCTGGTGTGTCTTAGTAGTTACAGTGGGTCTACTCACCTTGGGGCCTGAGAAGCAGCAGCCTCTAGTGTTTTTAAGCGTAATTATATTTTCCCTGTCTTATTTGGGAAGATGGCCAGTAAGAGAAATTTATGGAGCATGGGTTGGCAGTGTGAAGAGCCAGGAACATCACATTCTGTGAAAAACAATAGAAAATATATATTTTTGGCAGAAATCAGGCACATGGCTGCTCCCCAGACACCTGGGTTTCCTACTGGTGAAGGCCTGGTGGTTGCCCTAAAATGCAGCTCAGTAATGTTGTTTCTTCCAGGACCGTCCCTTCTGATGCAGCCTGTTCCATAAAGGCTAAGTTCTGCTCCAAGGTAGTCCAGGAAAGATAAGCAGATTTTCTGTATCAGTAACAATATTCAAAATTTGTATGCACTCAACTGCCAGTTTAAGTTGGAGAAATACAGAGTAAGTTCAGAATAATACCGCTGAAATTCCAGATCATAGGTTATGGTTCTGACAAGTAGAAGAAAATAGCATGCTGTGAATTTACTTGTGAAGTAAATTGATTTGGAAACCATTGAGTGACTATAGGTAGAGACATATAAACCTTTTCAGTCGTTTTGTTGAAAAATTGTCATATTTCATGACAATTCATAATTCTACTCAAGCCAAACATCAAACAAGTAAAAATATTGCAATTACTTTTTGATTATAATTGAGAGAAAATGAAGCTTGGGTTTTGTTCATTTTTCACCTGATCCAAAAGCAAAATACAGACAAAGAGGCAAACCAGTAGAGAATGCTTTAGATTTTTCTAAGCCCGTTACAACATGTGTATCATCTCAATCTGCTAAAATAATGAGTTTCAAAGCTACTTTTTTTCCCTTATTGTTGGATTGGGGAAAGTTTTCTCATTTTATGAATCACTAACATGTTCTCAAACAAATGATGTGATTATGTGGTATTTTTTCAGAATTTTACAGTGAAGGCTGCTTTGTTTTTTTTTTGTCTCTGTAGAACAATGAAATAAAGCATATATCTTGTACACTGGTTTAAGCAGTCAAGCTTTCACTTTATCAGCGTAATGATTCTTCTGTACAGTAGAAAGCATAATTCTGAGGTTATTTAGATGTCCACGTTGCTAGTCTTGTTTTGAGATGAAATAGCTATACCATGAACACTGGGGCAGAGAGCAGGTGTTTTCACTGAACCAGTAAAAGATTTTAGAGTATGTGACAGAGGCCAGAATTTTACATGAACTATATGAAAAGAATCACTGCTACCAGAGAATACCATTCTTTCCAGAAATCCTTTTTGCTAGTGTGCATAGTATACTCAGTTACAGTACTCAGCATTGAGGAAGGAAAGTTTGGCATACTTTTCCCTGAGAAAGCAGTCCCCTATGATAATTTTTTGCATTCTGATATTGTCTAATCGATATGCATTCTTTCACTTTTACAGGCAGTTTACTGTACACCTTTGTTCCTTGTCACAGCAGTAAGAAGCATCTTAGCTGTAAATACTTTTACACTTAGAGATGTACCATCAGAACTAACTTCCATTGTGTCTAGCAGTCTCTTAGAGTGTTCTCATGGTTAAACTAACTGTTCAGCTCTCCAAAGTACATTACATGCACTGTGTAGACTGTGAAGATGATTCATACTCTATTATTGCAACTGTAAATGTGAACAGTGATGTTCTGGTGGTGTAAGGTTGACAACAGCAAATAACAGTAAGAGTGAAACAAAAAAACCCTAGTGCCTGTTGAATAATATACAAAAATGTAGTGATTCTTAGCAGTGGAGAAGTAATTTGTGAAACCATTAGTGTACAGCATAAACGCATTTCATAAAACTTACTATAAATTGCAGAAACGGCAGCTGGTTTTGAGTCTTATGTCAGTTTGACACCCACATTAGCAATTTTAAAACATAGAAGATATTTGATAGTTTTGCTTTGTGCAAGAACTGTTGGTCACTGTTATGTCTGTACCTCCTTGCCTGGCAGCTGGAATATTATGCTTTGCTATTTGCTTTGTTGACCATGGGCATCATTTCTGGCCATCTTATTTTTGTTCAGGTTAGTGACCAGTCTATCAGCCTCAAAAGTCCTATGAATTCTTGACGAGGTCAGGCTCAGGTAGGAGTCAATGAGTGGAAAAGCTCCTTCATGGCAGGGGGGGTTGGATCTAGATGATCTTAAGGTCCTTTTCAACCCTAACTGTTCTATGATTCATCAGGATCCCTTGGAGGGGATGAACAGCTTTCATAGGTCACAAGATGTTCTTTGTGACCTTGCAGCCATTAGTGTCAGCCTACAGAATGTAGCAACGATTTTGAGAGGGCAGCAGGCTCATAAGGATTTTAAGCAGGCTTTAGAAGAAAGAGATAGAATTTCTTTGATTCAGGTGGAAATGATAGGTATTATTAATTACTTGAGACTGTAACAGATTTGCTGCCTTGCCAATCATGATTTGTCTTGTAATTTTTCTAAACATTCTGCTTGACAACAACTTTAAAGAAAAATTAGTAATGCCTGTGCCTAAGGGAAGGCACAAGACTTCTTGTTTGGCTCCCTTTCTGTCTGAATTATTTCAGTCATGAAAAGGCGAGAGAATCTGCTACCTGCAAGGTTTTGTGTCTAAAGTCCTTTCTACTTTCTGTGGCAATGTGAAGGTTTTCCAGTTATGGAAATCAGGACATTTCAGTTGTATGGAAGGCTGTACTGTCAGAAAGGAGACATTTGGCTGAGATACTATAAACATGTCTGAGGAGGTCTTTCACACAGGACTGATGCCAGCACATCTGTGACGTTTCAGTATGTGACTTTCTTCTTCGCCTTATTTTTGATTTAATGTGGGCATTTATGTTGGAAGAAGCAGATGAAGGTTTTGAATCGCAGGGAAAGGCAAAAAAAAAAAAAAAGAAAAAAAAAGTGTTGAGGATGCGTTTAATCGCTTTGTAGTGTAACAGACAACTCAGGTGAGTGGAATTTTCCTTTCAGAAAAGGGTCAGAACTCCTGAGATGTTAACAGCATCAGAAAAAAAGTGCAACTTCCTCCTCAGAAAAGTTCAGATTATTATCACTGTTTGTCTTTCAAGTTAATATAAACCAGCTATGATAACTCCCTGAAGTGTAAGCAGTAAATGCTGAAGTGGTGTTGGAGCAGTGCAATTGCTGTGAAGCTTTTGAAACAACACTTTGGGGCCACTTGCATTGTTTCCTTCAGGGCTTCTTTGTCTTTAAGACTGGGCCTTTCTTAGTTACAGTAAACCTTAAGGGTTTTTTGCCTCTTTAGACCCTTTCCTCAACTGAAAGGTCAATGTTCACTGCAAGTTGGAGTAATTAACATTTTTGATGCCTTTCTTTTGACTCTAAATTGCTTAATTTCATGAAAAAGTGACATACAGCTGCCCTTCATATGGCAAGAAGTAGTTGAGTCATGCTCTTTTTAAAAGTCCTCTTTTCATTTTGCATCCCCACTGAAGGTTTGTGCTACTAGTTGCTTCAGTTAATGACCTTTCTGATCAAGGGAGAATGGGGTGCCCTAAAGGGCATGAAGAGGGCTGGAACGGGAACTTATGTTTGTGGAGTCCTCCGTGGGCTAAGGAATACCAGGAACTTTTCCACAGTTAGCTGAAGTTAGGCATTTTTTTTTTAACTAATCCAAAATGGCAGTTGGACTAGATTACCTTTTAAGTCCCCTTCGAACCCAAACTATTTTATGATTCTAAATGCTGCTTCCCTTGAAGGGATATTCTTAAAACTCCCTGTCCATCAGGTTAAAGCCAGCCGTCTTCAAGGGCAGGCTGTGACCTTGTGTTACCACAGTTTGTTCTTTTGTTTTTTTTTTAATTAAACTGATTCAGCTGGCTAAAGGTATGCTTTACCCAGGTAGTAGTTCTTGGTGATTTCAAAGGATGAGAGTTTCCAGTTTGGGAGTACAAAGCAGTGTCCAGGCTTGCTAGGGTTAAAAAGTCAAATTGCTTAAAGACCTATGTGAATCAGTCAGAGGAAGTCTGCAGGAGAGCAACTAGAGCAGGAGAGACCTACAACACATGACTTATCCAGTAAAGAAAAGAATGAAAATGGATGGCTTCTTAGCATCAAGTAAATGAAGAGTACTGCCAACAGTAGAATAGTCTGTCCTCCAAAGGCAAGGTGTAAGGCACAAGAACAGTCTTCATTTGCTGTGGGAAAGACCAGAGCTAGCATGAGCAGTATGGTGCTGCTGGTAGGGCTAGGGAAGCATTGACATAGACTTCATGCAGAGTTTGCTGAGTCCCCACCACAGGAGGTTGTTAGGAGTATATTAGATAGACATAGACTGGGGTTGATGTATTATAGAATTATGGAATCATATAATGGTTTGGGTTGGAAGGGACCTTACAGCTCATCCAGTTCCAGCTCCCTGCCATTGACAGGGACACTTTCCGCTATACCAGGTTGCTCGAAGCCCCTTCCAACCTGGCCTGTGTATATAGATAAAGGAACATACTCAGTGGGGACAGAGTGTAGACTGGGTAATCACATAGTCCTCTGTTTCCATAATGTGGTTGCTTGCAAGCTAGCCCAGCTTCCTGGGTACGGTGGATGTACTTCAGGGGTGTCCCCTCATGGTTGGGGTCCAGACAAGTCCAGATACCCCAGCAGCAGGGATGTGTGGCATTATCTTGTTCAAAAGGAATTATTTTCCCAGGGAAAGTGTTGAAGGTCATATTTCAGTGTTCTTGACAATGTATAAAAATAATACATTTACTTTTTAAATGTTTAAGTGATTTAGTTTCTTTCCTTAATCCACACACGTGAGGCAGGTGAGGGAGAGTTTACCCACATATAATAGTTGTGTAGGTCAAAGACTATAGTACAAAATAAAACCAGGAAGATGCGCATAAACAGAAGAATGTCACCATGTTACCCCAGAGCAATACGTATTTACAGCATTTGGAAAGCTTTCAGAGCATTTTCAACACTGTCTGTTACATGTACTTTATCAGATAACTGGGAGTTGTAGTTGGTATTTAAATACTATGAACATCTGTTTCTGGTTACAAAAGCAGAACCTTAGGTCAACCACAGATAGTGACACTGTGTTTTTGAGAGTCACATAAAGATGTTGCACACATCTGCTTGGGGGAGCCACATCTGCGTCTCCTGCCCACAGAGGGTTCAGGCAACACCCTTAATACAGTTTTATTTATCAAAACAAAGCTTGAAGACCAATTCAAAGAAAACAACTTCTTTACACATTTTAGCTTAAGGTTGCAGAACACCTCTGCTTCAGGGTTTATTAAAAATCATTTTTTTTCTTCTTCTAACGCCGCTTACTTTTTAATTTTATATGCAGCTGGTATGGGTTAGCACTTATTTTAAATTATTTTGTCAGGTCTATTTAATCAGAATAACCTTGTTATGCTATTTCCAATGCTCTTTGTGGGACAGAACAGAGGTTTAAACAAGTTCTTATTATTAGCCAGGATCAAGACTGACTGAGACACTCATGTATGTACTTTCAGGTTTTGTCATATCCCTTGGTGGTTTTTTTTTGTCTCAGCACTTAAATGAAAAGGGGAAGTACTACTATCCCCATGGTACAGATGAGTCAGTACCACAGAGGAACTTAAAACAATAGCATGAAGTCTGCATTCTTAATTATATATTTTTTCATTATTAAAAGATATCTGGATACAGTCAAATTAATCAATTAAAATATTTTCATGTCAGCATTATTTTGCATCTCCTATACAAGGACTCTTAATGTATACTGTAATACCTGTGCATACATTTAATTGAATGAGCTACTGATGACTTTAGGTAAGAAAACAGATGAGAAGATACTAAGATTCGGTGACTTTTGCTCATCTCAATATTTTATTTAAAAATAAGTTCCTTAGACATCTGGAAATTTCAGCTCTCTTAAATAAGTGTCTAATTAATTCAGATCCACTTGAAACCCTTTGGAGGACTTATATGAGCATGTGTGAGCACATAGATAATTAAGCTTTTACTGTAAGTAACCAAATTAATAGTGGAAGCCAAGGCACTTTTATTTTCTTGGCACTGTTTGCATAGCTTCACTGCCTTCCACTTATGTTTTAAAATAATACACAAGATTTCATGCACAAATGTTGCTATTTACTGTTGGGGTGGTGAGGCACTGGAATGGGTTGCCCAGGGAAGTTGTGAATGTTCCGTCCCTTGTGGTGTTCAAGGCCAGGTTGGATGGAGACTTGGGTGACATGGTCTAGTGTCAGGTGTCCCTGCCCATGGCAGTGGGGTTGGAACTAAATGATCTTAAGGTCCTTTCCAACAGTAACTATTCTATGATTCTATTTGTTTACTAACAGAAACAGTATTAGGACTATTCATTCTAGGTATCAGGAATGGGTGCTTCAGATTATTAAAGTGAATCTTCTGGTGATCACATGTGACTTTTTTTATGCAGAGCCCAAGGATCCTGTGCATTTCATGGTTTCTTTGGCTTTTTGAGTCTCATTTGTGGTCACCCCTTCTCATGTCAGAGTGCATGTGAACTGAGTCTGGATATTCAGCAGATGCTAACTTTTGATGCCTTCATCTTGTCCTTTACTGTCACAGCTCTTTTAGCTCTGTTCTTAGGTCATGAATCATTTTAGTGATTTTTAATACTTCTAGATTGGCCAGTTCCTTTTTTTCTTGCTCTTTCCCATTTTGTATTAATTTCTGTATCTCTTGCAAATTATCCACAAAATGAAGCTTAACACAAACCCATGGAGAGTCTTTCAACTTACAGGCTGACGTGAAGTCTTCATCTTCCTTTTGTCTGGTATTACCAAAAGCTTTAGACACTCAGGATTTTAAGACTGTTTATCCTTCTCCATTAAGTCCCTCATATGCTTCAGCGCAAGCTGTCTTTGGTCTGAAGCAGCTTCATTCATATATGACAGGTATAACAGACAGACCCAGGCAGCCTCCTTTCTTTTGCTCTTTTCTTTTTTTTTTGGTCAAAGTTTAATAAACGAGAGGATATACTTGAAAAAATATTTTTAGCATGTTTCACTTCCTCTGTGGCTTATAAGATCAGTTTCAGGGTAAGTATTTTGTATCACTGGTTGCAAGATTCAGACGTATTCTTTCGTCTTGAAGCAATGACACAATGGTTTATGAGGATAGTGTTCCGATAGTTCATCCTTTTTTACTTGTGAGGGATTATTTCCCCTTTATATCTCTGAGTCAGTGTTGCAACTGCTAGTGACATCTCTAGTTATCTTTTCCTGTTTTGATCTCCTCTAAGGAAGTTCTGCTGTAGAAGCTTATTACGTAAAAATAGCATTCTCTTACTCAACCAAATGTCTGTTCTGTTTTAAATTCGCCTCACCTGCTGACAGCTGTGGAAAATACAAAGTTCTTGTTTTTCTGCTTGTCTTGTTAGAGTTGCAGAGGCAGAAGTTCTATTTGAATTAACACATAGTGAACCCTGCCCCAGCTCAGCACTCCCCATCTCTTCCTTACGTTTATTCTGCTTCAGTATGTGCTTCAGTTCACATGTGGTCTTTATGTGTCTTCACAAACAAACATGCTTTGCAGAGCAGGGATTAACACCAGCCTGTAAGGTTTAGCTTATTTGCAACCCTGAGCTAGCAGTGGCTCAACTCTGACCTGTATTCCTTTTAAGCTTTTTACAGCAAGGATAAGTGTGTACTGAAAGCTGCTCAACATGACCAGCGCAAGTATCAGTCATTATACAGTTGCAGTCATTAAAAGTGTCTTTTTTCAATTTAGTGTGTGTGGGTTTTTAGACCCATGTTGTCTCCCTTCCCTCCCCCACCCCACCCCCCGTAAGCACGTACTATTACTGTAACTTTTTCAGCTGACATTTAAGCAGACATTCTTCATCTGTTACTTGCTGTGTGCTGATAGTATACAACTATTTCATTACTGTAGTTCTCTTGACCCATGGTAGCCTGTTAAACCGTCATCTTGTCTGAACCCAACTATAATTAATTGCAGAGAAGAAAGATAAAAGGTGGGCTAACCTGATCATTAAAGCAATGACGGAGTTCATAAGTGTTTCTGTGAGTTCAGTTAACAGCTTGACTAGACCTTGAGCTGCAGTAGTTTAATTTGCAGCATGTTTTTAAGCTAATTTTGCTTAAATTGGCACAAAAGACTGTGGGTGTTCGTATTTCAAGTTAATTAGGATAACTTTGGCTGAACTTCAGTTAATTAGGATCAAGTTTATACTAAACTGAATGTTTTCTTGTGGTAAAATAAGAATCTGTAAGAAAACATGGGTATTCCTAAACCAAGCTGATTTTTGAGAGATGTGATGGTAGTGAAGCATTTATTTCTTAAATCATGAATACCTCATATATTTAACTATGTTTCTGATTTTATTTCAAATATGTGTTTATTCCAAAGTTTTGGAGAATACTCAAAAATAGTATGCCTTCCAATTTCCAAAATTGTCTTCCCTTGGTCTCTCAGTGCCTTTATAGAAGGTCATTAAGCTCTATCACTGTAGTATTTATATGTCATAGTGTAACAAAGATTTCAGCTCTGTCCTAACAGCTTTGCTCTAACTCCATCCTAGAGCATGGGAAATTACTCCTTAGTCTGTCTGACACTGTCTGCCCTCTGCTTTACCTTGTTCGCACTGAACAGTCTGTATTACTTAATAGTGTTACTTAATAGATAGACTCCACATGAGCAGTGAGTGCTGTCTTTTATCTCTGCATTTTTCTATCAACCCAGAAAAAACATTCTTCGATTCTTGGATGCTGAAAGAGATATATCAGTGGTCAAAAGCAGTTTCAAGCCAGGAGATGTAATCCATTATGTACTGGACAGACGTCGCACCCTTAACATTTCTCAGGATTTGCACAGCCTTCTCCCTGAAGTTTCCCCAATGAAGAATCGCCGATTTAAAACCTGTGCAGTTGTTGGGAATTCTGGTATCCTTCTGGATAGTGGATGTGGAAAAGAGATTGATAGCCATGACTTTGTAATAAGGTGAGTTTTCATCTGCTGTTGAAGGTATAGCCTGCTATGTTTATTGGAGAAAAGCTGGGAGAAGTGTTTTAATCTCAGATTTCAGGCAGTATTTGAAACTAATCTGAAATGGTATCCTTTACTGTGTGATTCTGCAAATTTAAATACGTGCTCATATTTTTGACAAGAGGATTATTTTTACAGTGAAAATAAAACAGGCAGCAGAGGAGAGAGGTTTGTGCTACTTATTTTTGCTGTTTGTTGGTTTTATTCCAGACAAAATAAATAATATTCTTATGGAGGCCTTGGTAGAACAAATGCAAAATGTTTTATCTTTAAAAAATACTCTTTCTTAGCTCTTGACTGATAAAGATGGCCTATCGTAAAGTACTACATTACTTATGTGCAGCATGGGGTAAAATTTCAGCATGATGTATTGATGTTGAAGCAGATGGCTGCCGTTAAGGTAATTGGAAGTCACACATCTAAATCCTTTCACATTGCTCTAAAAATGTATCCCTGAAGTTTGGGAAAAAATGTTACGCTTCACTTGTTAATTCATTCTTCAAACACACACAATGGAATGCCTTTGAACTTCACATATTAACAGGAAATAAAGAGGAATGCCTGGCCTAATTTGACAGCCTGGCATTATATTTATATAGAGAAAATTGGACAAAAGATGGGTTCTTTTGCTTTTGAAGCAGAAGTTTTGATTGGTTTGGTTTGAGGAAGGGTGAAAGAGCAGAAAACAGAGGGGCAGTGACAGAAAACAGTATAGAAATAGTTATCATTGCGAGTAATTTGCTTTTCCTTTTCTCATGTTGAGGGAGGATGGTGGCAAAAAATATCAAAAGGCTATGGAAAAGAAAAATAATAGTTTTTCACTACATAAATCAAAACAGGATATACTCATAAAAGTTGCATTTGGAAAGTGTACTAGCAAGTGGAACTGAAACAGTAACACACCACTCTTTCATTTTCCTTACTTGTTTTGCTTGTACCACTAGTCTTTAAAATTAGCATCCTTATTACAGAAGAAATCCCCAAATACATACCACATTTTTAAACCACATTTAGCCTATGACATGGTTTATACTCTTTCAGAGATTAAATGTGATTCATTTAACAGGACTACAGAAAAATTTAGATACTAGGTTTTCCAGACGAAAATTTTCTTTCAAAAGGCAAGCAACATGTTTTTACTTAAGTCATGTGCTGAATTTCTTTGAAGTCATCTCCATGCTTTTTCTTATATTTTAACTAGCCATGAATCCCCCCATAGGGGATTTTAACTAATTCAAGCCATGTGGAGTAAAGATGTTCTTAAAGATTAGTGTATGAATAAAAGAATGGTGAAGCTTAATAGAAACATTAGGAAGTTATTGTTGCCGCTCAGTTATTTAGACTGGAGGAACATCTTATATGGGGTGTAACTAATAAAATGATCAGTATAACTAGGCTGATGATACAGTGGATAATAGACTGGGTCAGATAAGGAATAGAGTTCTTGACACTGTGGCCCATAGAGAATTTTAATACAGTGAAATTTTTGGATTTACAAATCAAAGTTAAAACATTTTAGAAATTCACAGATTATCTCATAGGTTAAACTGTATGATATTAGGATTATGGTATCAAAATACACCATGATACTCTGTTACCTTCTTTGCTTTCAGCTGATTTCTCTAGAAGTAAAATGCACTTATTCTACTCACCACCTGAGGCTGTTCTGAAAAGCAGTTGCTGTCTGTACTGCATGCAGCTAGGTGAGCAACATTATTGTAGAATCTCCTGGTGCCGAGTGCATTATGCCTATGTGCTGTGACAAGTATGTCATGCTGTTTTTGTTAAATATGTCATACAGTTGATTTTAATAGTACTGTATGTTCTTTTTGAGATCTGAAACAAAAGAATGTGGTTTTGAGAGAGTTGTTTGTTAAAGCAGTAGTTCTAATGTTAGTTCTAACACTAACAATACCATTAATTTAATAGAAAACTGATAGAGAACATCTGAGAAAGTGAAGAGGGCACAATAGGCATCCAGCAGTATGTGCATTACAGTACAATAGACTCAATAATCCTGAATTTTAATGCTCCTATAAAGGTGGTATGAAGATGTTAGCAATGACTGATAAAGACACAGAATATATGGTTTATTAAGGGTAAAGAAAATTGTCACTACCCAGTACTTAAAGTAATTTGTTTGATTGTATCTGTCAATGTCTTTGAAACTAATCCAAAGTTCTGGTAACTATCTACCTTTTATACATCCATGCCTATTCAGTGCCTTCTATAGAACAATGTCTTTCAAAGAACATTGATCAAGTAGAGACACTGGATAATTAGAATACACCTATTATGAAAAATGTTTAAAGATAGGCACCTAAACTAGAGTCAGTAAGTATGCCTGCAAGCCAACATACAATTCTGCCAGCAAATTTTGCAAGTAAAACAGTGCAATTGTTCTTCAGGCATCCATGTGCCACTGTTTTCTCTCCCCTTGTTAATAAATAAATTTGTTGGTTTATCCTGTGCAAAAGGGAAGGTAATCTGACTTCCTCTTTGATGCCTTGGTTTTGCGGGAAAGTAATTGTGATATGAGCAGAAGACAGGGTATCTGTTCGGAAGCAGAAAAGTCAGATCTTCTAACCATATCATGAAGCCATGATTGCTCATCTAAAGGGAACAATTTAAATTCTTCTACTAATAGTAATACATGAGCAAAGAGTGATAGTAGCTTCTTTCTTCTCTATTGTTTCTTTAGCTGATAGCGGAAAACAGTCATAAATTTGTCAGTGTTAAAAGATTTAAGATATTAATGTATTTATGTTCTGGAACTTCTGTTTCTGTAACTTGTTTCAGCTTTTATGTTCAAGTATTTAATACACATTTCTTGGATCATAAGCATTGCGTCAGTGGAGCCTGCATATACCTTGAAAGCAAAGTTGCCGTAACAGACTTATTTTAAAGCATGATTCTTTCCTTCAAAATAACATTTCAGTATATCATGGCTAGCTCATTAGACCTTTTTCAGCTCTCAACTGTGGCAACTCTATTCCTACAAATTATTACACTACATTGAAATATTAAATGAAAGCAGAAGAAAGCCATTGTCTTCACATGTTCTTGCACAGCCATTAAGGTGCCTGAGAAAAGGGGAGCACCAGTGTAGCTGTTTGGTGTATCCTGTCAAGTTAGACATGGGTGGCTTCCACCTCTGGAGAAACTTGGAGAAGGCCTGACTTCTTGTGGCTACATTTTCCCTTTTTGGCTTCACCTCACCCCTTCTTCAGCTGCTGGAAGGGTCCTTTCATGACCACTACTCCAGGCAGCCCACTGTGGAGTGAAAGATGATACGGAGATGTCTTCTTACAAAGTCAATCTTTACCTCAGTTACTAGGTAGCACTTGGTGCTACTTAACGCTGGTAGACCACAGTAATGGGTACCTTCTGTAAGAATTTATAATTCCAACTTTGGTGCACCTTCCTTTTCTTTAAAGGGAAGTTGATTCTTAAGTAGATGATGTGGGTGAAGATGTAAGGACAGAAGTTTAGAAGGCTTAAAAAAAACCTGTAGTTTTATCAGAAGCCAAACAAGTATACAGAGCATGTGAGAATCCATACCTTTTACTAATTGTTAGATTCAGCAGGGGGAAATTGGAGGTTTGTGCCTGGGTTTTTTTTGTAAATCTACCTTTTTAGGGGTAGATGTGTGTGAAAGGTACTACGGTGCTTTGCTGCTGCACACCTTTGTTTGAAGAACTGGATGCAATTTGGTTTTAAAATGTCAAGAATCTTTGAATTCAAGGTTGCAATTTTGATTCTTAGAGGAATCTAGATATGAACCTGAATATAAACGCTTGCAGACTATTCAAGAAGGTGTGTGGGTTATCAGTACTATTTTAAGTAATGCCTTATGTTTCAGAAAAGTTTAATATTATGTTCTCCAGCCACAATCTAATTTTAATGTTTTGGTTTCTCAGAGTGTATGTGATTAGTATTGTGTGATGGATATTTTTGGCTTTGGACAAGGAGGAGATATTAATGAAACAAGGCATGTTTCTGCAGCAATTTTGTGCAGCTTGGGCTTTAGAGTGGTTTCTAAATATTTATTTCAACCAATAAACTTCATGTGCACAGATTGTGAAAAGATTAACAAGTGTACAGATTTATGCCCAGTTCTTGTATTATTACTGTATGAAGAACATGTTCTCAATGTCAAATAAAATGGAAATAGTTATCACTTTAACTCAAACAAATTTTCATGAGTTTTATTTAAAATTAACATGAAAATACTGGTATATGGTCCATGAATATTATGTATTGGACATTTGCATGCATATGCATGGAATTTATTAGTTTTATTAATAACCAAGCTAGTTCAACTGAGAATCTCTGTGGAATAACTGACATATCATTTGAGCTTACTTCTGTGGATATGATTTTATTATTATTTTCTTTGTTAAGCCCTGGGATATAAAAGCATATTATGGATGTGTGTTTGGGCCATAAAGGGGTCACAGTAAACCCAGAGCTGATTACTTTGATGTGTGATATAGTAGCACATACTCCATTCTTCAGTCTTTTCTTATGGCATGCAACTCTAGCCGCTGGCAGTTTGGTTATTTTCTCCCAAATTTTTCTTAATATATCCCGGTGTAATCCGTATATGCAACAGAGAGATGTGGAAGAAGCAGAATTTCAATCACTAAGTCTGTATATCTTAGGATCTAAGTTATTCTTCAGATACCCAAAAACCATGTGATGCTTCAGACAGGTAGTGATGTTTCACTTTCATCTCAGATCTCTTCTTAATAATAGCATTACAGTGCGTGTTCTTGTTGAAAATCTTCTGCTATCACACTGAAAGCTTGTTTTGGGAACCTCTGCATTTTTACTGTGAATGTTTTTTACATATATTTACCTTTCAGTATCATGATTATACACAAATACTGTGTAAATTAGGTGGCCCTGTAAACTTACTCATTACCTAAATCATATAATTGCTGCTTGATAGTAGGTTGCACTGAGGTTTGGATATGGTCTGGGCTGATGTCATGGGAAGAACACAGACTGCAGCATTAATTTGAGGTACCTTGCATATTATTGCCCCCTTCCAAAAAAAAAAAAAAACAACCAAAAAAGGGTTTCATTTGTTGTGTATAAATTCCTAGGCACATAAAGTAAAGTTTGTGGTGCAAGCTCCTCATCATTAGTTGTCAATACCTTGTTCTGTGTGTTACTACAGATAAGCTAGAATTAAGGAATATAACAAGTTAAGGGTACTGAAGTGCTTATTACAAAGTTGTTCCGTTAATAGTCTTCTTAGTTTGACTTAGAAGAAAATAAGTATGTGTTTATGTGTATCTCTGACGCTTTCTTGAAAGGGTCCTGAGAATTGACAGGAGATCATTGATGTCTGCTATCAAACATAAAAATTCCAACAACTGCATGAAACTGTGGCATAGCATAAGAATGCATTAGAGGTTAAGGTAAAAATCTCTGAGGTAACAAAAGCTATTTACATATTTACATATAGTACTCAAGACTATATACAAATACACAATAGCTAGTTTTATTAGACCTGAAATACATAATAAAGCTGGGGACAAACTTTTTAGCAGGGCCTGTTGTGATAGGACAAGCGGTAATGGTTTTAAACTAAAAGAGGGGAGATTCAGCCTTTATGTAAGGAAAACGTTTTTTACTGTGAGTGGTAAAATACTGAAACATGTTGCCTGGAGAGGTGGTAGATGCTCCATCCCTGGAAACATTCAAGGTGAGGTTGGACCTGACCAATCTATTCTAGTAGTGGAAGGTGTCCTTGCGCACTGCAGGGGGTTGATGACCTTTTGAAGGTTCCTTCTAACTGAAACTATGCTGTGATTTTATGATACCTTTCTATAACATTTTCTTGAGCTCATCTGTAAATATAAATTACTTGGTACTAGCAGTTGAGGATGTTGCAGTTCATTACTAGCACATAAACTCCTGAACTCACATGGAAAAACTTCTGATGTAACTGCTGCATTTAATCCCTGCTGAAGAATGTGCTGATTTTAATTAATGGGGTTTAGCAGGTGTTTTATATTTTCTGACTTTGTGGATAACTATGGAGTAAATACAATTCTCATTTAATGAGCAGTAAAATCCTTCCTTGAAGGAAGTAATCACTAAGAAAATGAGAAGGAGCTTAATAAGGGTAATATTTTTATAACTTGGTGAACTACAACTCATTTAGTAATGTTTATTTTCTTTAAAGAGCCAAAAACTTGTGTAGAGCTAGTCTTTCATTCATGTTCTACTAAAATAACAATCTTAGTGTACTGCTAACAGCAGCTAGTTCTTTGGAAACAGAGCTTTTCAAAAGCGCAGATTTATTTATTACATTATTTCAAACTTCAGCACTGCTGCTAATTCAAATTTATAGAACTGAATTTTTAAAAAAAGCAAAGGTTTAGAGGTGCTCAGCATTTGGAAATCAGAATGCCTTGCCTACCTCTAATATTATAATCAGGTATCTATTTTGAGATAGTAAGATTTGAAAAATATGACTGATACAGTAAATAACTATTCATAGAAAAAAACATTGTTACTGAGCACATTTGAATTGCTTATTACTGAAGTTATGCAGTATTTAAGTATACTGTTGATTAGGCAGTAATGACATTCAAGGTAAGCAGGCATTAGAATTAATAGAATACTACTTATATAAGGAATATAATAATCAGCAAATGTTTTGAAGGACCTGCTTCTGACATTGCTTCTTAGAATCCTTCACCTCAACAGAACAGTTTGCTAAATTGTGAAAGTAGCTATCAAGGTACGTATTTGGGGCATACCAGCTACAGGCTGTTTCACTGAGGATGTTTTGGAGGTGATTAGTTTCACTTGGATCACACCAGTCACTGAAATCACAGTTAATTTCTTAATTGCATTTTGTCACCTGTATCCAGTGCTGCTGAGGTAGAATTCTGCCTCTGTGTGAATACATATATATGTATTTATACAACTGAAGTAAAAACCTGCTGAACAAAGGCCTAATGAGTTCTGTTTCTCAAGTTTAGAAAAGAGTATAAAGCTACTTCAAAACTAAACAAGATTTGAAGATGAGACATTGAGGGAAAATTGGAAATATTAATATTTTCAAAACAATAATTTCTAAATTAAATGAAAATAATAAATGTCAAAACATCCAATCAGCTGCAGTGACAAAACTAGACACCAAAACACTGAACATTCATTTAACATGGAGTAAAGTTCATTTGAAAATCATATTTAAATACTGTATTGTAAAAACAAAAAAAAAGGGCAATGACTAGCCTATATAAATTAGACCTTAAGTGGCTGTCTCAGCTTCCTTTAAGAGTTTGAACTGTTGGTAACATGATGACAAACAAACCCTCAGGAAAGATATCAGGTGTTAGAAAACATGCTCTTATACATAAGTGCTACTCAAGCTGTTGATGCATTTGAAAGCATGATGACGTGGTTTTCAAATGTACAAAGAACTTTTCTCTTTTTTTTCTCACAGCATTATGTACATTGAGTGCTTTAAAAAAAGTGCATTGAATAATTATCTAAATCGGATAAAATGCTCATATAATGGTGGATAAAATCACTACTATTTTTTTCTCATGTTAAATTGAAATGGGCTTGCATGTTCATTTTCAGCTTTGCTTTCATGCACACTTTTTTCTGAGTTAATGTTTCATATTTATTTTCATTTTTCCATTAATTTCTTCCTCTTCAGGTGCAATCTAGCTCCTGTGGTGGAGTTTGCTGTTGATGTGGGAACTAAATCTGATTTTATCACCATGAACCCATCAGTTGTACAAAGAGCATTTGGAGGCTTTCGAAATGAGAGTGACAGAGAAAAATTTGTGCATAGGCTATCCATGCTGAATGAGAGTGTCCTTTGGATTCCTGCTTTCATGGTCAAAGGTGGAGAGAAGCACGTGGAGTGGGTTAATGCATTAATCCTTAAGAATAAATTGAAAGTGCGAACTGCCTATCCATCACTGAGACTTATTCATGCTGTCAGAGGGTAAGTGTCTGGCAAAGACTAGTCTGTCCGTGGAACAATGAAGCTTGTAACTAAAATTCCTACCTGGCAGGAAAAATCTCAAGTAAAATGTTAAAAGGCTTATATTGTTGTTATTGTTGTAATAGATTGCATTTATGGTACAATAAATTTGTTTGGTAATAAGTGTATTCCACCCATTTAGCCTGCTGTAATGCAAACACTTTCAGTTTAATGTATAAAAAAAAATTTATGATCATTATAGTGATAAATTAATGAAAAAATAGTCTGAATTCAGAGGATATTTGTGAGTTACTGAATCAGGGGACAGTCAAAGTGCTACATAGGGGTTTTGGGGGCAAGATTTTGGAGATGAAAAGGAGAATTTAAATAAGGGGGAAGGTTACAGCCATGTAAATAATGAAGCCTAGCAGATCTGAAAATAATGATGCCCTTCCTAAAATGTCTAGGGTTTTGTAGCGATCTTTCTCCTTTTGAATTTGGCCAGATGCTTGGGCAGTTCAAAAACATGATCAGAATGACTGAAAACATTAATGCAGCAAGTTGTTAAAAAAAAAAAAAATAAATAAATTCAGCTTGTGTTCCTTGAACTATGCTTTCTGTGAGATTTTTGGTTTTGGAGATGCCATAAAGTATTGGTATTGGCTTGTATACCAGTTACTGATTATGTATTGGCCTAAAAAGTTGATACTGTTAAAGCAGCAGAGGTAAGATCAGAAGAGATGTTTAAAATACTACCAAAATCTAGTGTAAGAGTAGGAGAATAATGTTTAGAAATATGTTGTTCTTCAGGATGTTAGGACTTCTGAATATAGGACTTTGAATGAGACTTTTCTGCTTCTGCCGTGTCTCAGATAGATTAACTGCTGTATTCTTCATGTGTACACTTCTGGCATAGGGAGAAAATAATTTCTTCCCTTTGGAATTTGGGAATCCTTTGAAAATTCTTTATTTTTTTTACTGTGTTGCTCCATTTCCATAGTTACTGGATAGTTGTTCTGTTGCACATTTAAACTTCAGCTATTTATGGGCCTTGAATGTGTTGAATTTTCAAGTAATCAAAATGTCTGTAATACATGGGTTACAGGTGTAGTAGGCTTTGTGTGTGTATAAATCTGAATAAGATTACTTCCAGTTCACAAACAGCTGTTCTTATTTCCATTTGCTAAATCTGGGCAAAATTATCAAAGGTAAATGGTAATTCAGAATGTGCAGTCTTTCAGGTGACCAACTTCAAGGTCCTTTAGGGGGCTTTGTCTTCAAAAAAAGAGTTAGCACCTACATGGTGTCTGTGGAAGAAAGGCAGCAAAAACTTTGCCACCAGAATTGATGCTGGGGATTTAGACTGCATTTCATATTATACCTATCAGTGTCATCTGAAATGACTGCACAAATCTGTCAGATTGTTGATTCTGTGCTCTAAAGCTTAGGTCCCCCACTTCTAGCCTTTTTGTTTAATCACCTTCCTTTCCCTTTTTTTTTTCATGTAGGAAGTAACCAAATATAATCTTGTGTTCTTTACTTTTTTTTTTTTTTTTAATCTGAGTAAGAACAAAGCAGGAAGTCAAATTTATCTTTGGTCTAGATCTTGACTTTACAAAGTGAGATGCATGAGGTAAATACATCTTTGTGAGTCAAGTTCGGAAGTGGTTCAGTAGCAGTAAAATGCTTGGAAAAATATTCTTTAGATTTCTTAGACAGCAGCCTGTAATAATGAGGTTTATATTACAGCAGTTAAATCTAGGGGAAGAGGATTGTCTCTTTAAATGTCAAATTACATCTCTCCAAGTTCTGTTGGGTTTATATGTCAAATGGCATACCATGTTAGTATGAGAAATTAATAACTAAAAATGGTTCTCAAATTAAATGGGTCCTAAGCTAAAAATTTGTATTTTCTACAAATAAGTAAAATAATGTGAAAAATAAATTAAAATTTAAAGCTGCATAACCTGCTTATCAAATCAGTTCATTTTGAGCAGTAACATTTGGGAAAGTTTAAGCAAGTTACAACTGCTAACTTCAGGTTGAAACTAATGGACAACTGAGTCTGCTGCCATTTAAAACAGTGTGTGCAACTTAATTAGTTTTAAGAAGAATCTTTGTGATAGTGTATTCTGTCTATTAAGCTCATAATTATGTCAAATTCAATGTAAACTGATGATCTGTGAGCCTGTGAAGAGACACTACCTAGAAGGAACTCCTTGTTTTATGAATCTCAACTATTTTTGTGTGTTTGTTTTGATTTGAGACATTTATATTTGATGCTTTTGCAAACTCTTCACTTGCAACTTTATGTCTTTTGTGACCGAGTTAACAGTTATGACCTAGTGACAGTCTGTGGTGCTGCAAAAAAAAAGGGTGAACTAAATAGTGTGAAGATTGCTTTTACTTTGTGAAAAGCAAAAATAGGAAATCTACCAACAAAATGTGCATCTTAAAACACACAGGAAGACCTGTGCAGAGCATCAGATCTCCTTGTAGAGTGCCTAAATATATATACAAGACTGTAAATGCCTGGCTTATGCTATGTGCCTTTTAAGCTGCAGGAGGGAGATGCCATTTGCTGAAAGCACAATAAGGAAAGCTGAACTGCAAGAAGCAGTTTTCATAGACTCTTACTTCACAAGGAAACTACTTTCATCTGCAGCCTTTGTTTAGTAGATTGTGAAATAGTTCAAATAGATCAAATGTAGCTCAATGAATTTCATTGAAGGCTACCGAAGTTTAGAGCAGACAAATGGAAATTTGCAATCACTGTACTGTATTGATATTTAGAACACCTCCAAACTCCTCAACCTCCATAAATGTAACTATTCACTTCTTTTATTTCCAGTTTCTTGTCTTGGTAATTCCATAGTGTTCTGGCTTTACTCTTGATTTGAGTATGTCTATTTTGCAATAAATAATTATTCATATGAAGCTAGTAGGAGCTGTTCTAAATTAGGCTTTGAAGATAAGAAAATCAGTAAAGAAATTCAGTGTGGGTCTTGTGTTGCTTTTTGTATCTTGAAAACCTCCCAGATTTTTAACTACTTAAGATTTTTGTTAGACCATGCCAAAGACATCATACTAGGAGGGCCTGCTGAAGAGCTGTCCTCAACTTGAAAGCATATAAAAGGTGGAATTTTATGTTTAATAAGCTAAAAGGTTCCATTAACCTGTTTCAGACCACTTATGCGCCCATGCTGTTTTTCCTGTATAGAAAAAACATGTAGATGATATTGATAACAAAGGTCTGTAGCATATTCATATCATTCAGTGGGTTGAAATGCAGCTTGTATTTGAAACTTTAATGTATTATATTGCAACTGCTTATCTTCATAATCCAACTATATAAAACACTGCTACAGGGCTGAAAACTGCCTAAAAAACGGTAACTGGCATGAAAAGTACAATTATAAAAGTACAATTATAAAATCATCTTTTCTTTTGAAAAAACAAGTTTTCAGTGTAAATTTAAATAGATATCAAGAGTTCATTGATTTAATGCACGTCAAATTATTAAAACATAATGTTTTGTGTGCTAAGTAGTTTAGTAACTAACTAATTATCAATAAAGTTCATAATTCCAGCCTGACATGTAAGTACTAATAGAGGTGCTTATTGCTGAAGGGTACAGGCTGGCAACCAGGAAGTCTGGAAAATATTGTCTCTATTCCTTTTTGTGTGTATTTCCTTCATCAGTCTTTAAAGCATAAGGCACAGGCACTTTCTAAAGACAGAATATTACCTTTCTTAGACTTCTGATCTAGTGAAGCCAAATCCTGTATTGTTTTCCATAATAGGGCAGTTTTGCTGCAGTCACATGCAACTGAAAAAATGATGATGAGATGAATGAGATGATTATGAGATGAAAATCTTGCTCCTATTTTTCATTCTCTTTTAATGAAAGTAACTTCCTGAGCAGAACATAATATTTGGGAGTTGCAGTTGATCAATCAGATAGTAAAATAATGACTGCATTCTAGGATAATTTTGAAAAACTATTTTCTCCTGTCCATTTGTGCACTATTTTGGGTCATAAAAGAGTAATATGGCGTTGGAAAAAGAAATTACTTTTTTTGCAGATCTCTTCCATATTAAACTTCAGCAAATTATGGCAACTCCTCCAAAATCTCAAAGGGATTCAAAGTAAGAAAACCAGATGGTGCAAATACTAAGTCCATCATGATAATTACTTTTTTAATCAGTAGTATATTTTAAATAGCTGTTGGAGTCAGATTTTTTACTTCAGTAGATCTAGATCAAGTGGTTTCATGTGATAAATTATTTTCTCTGTTTTGTTTTGTACTTCTTGATAAGCAAGTTTGTACTTCAAGTTAGAATAATGGATTTGGAAATCATCGCACGATTTCTTCACCAAATGTTTCTAAAGGCTGTTTTATGGAATTTTGAATGTGATTGTGCATATCTTATTGACAAAATAATTGAGGTAATCAGTGCATAACAGAGTTCAGGATAGAACTAGAATCTATAAATGAAGACCTTAACTGATTAAAAGGATCTGTTTGCTCTATAATGCCACTGCCAAGAAGGTTAATTACAAAGTAACTAATCATGAAAAAACAAAGCAACATTTTTTTTAAATTTAATGTAACAACTAATTTTAGAAACTTGATTTATTAATATGCCTGAGATTTAATGCTGAACTCTTTCATTAGTATTATTTTTAATGGTATTTTCCAAGTAAGGTGATAGTCTTTAAGATGTGGACAGTGTCTATATAGGGTCTGGGCTCAGTAGCAGAGCTCTAATGGAATATGCATTAAACAGCAGGCAAACAGGAACAGAGCCTCCTGGGATTAGAGTCCAGGTCTTGTTTAATTCCAGTGGTGGCAGACAACCAAACCTGAAAGTAGTATCAGCAGATGCTTTCTGCTATGGATCTTGCCTTGCAGTTCCCTGGAGAGAGTAGAGATGGCTCCTGAGAATAAGAATGTTGCTAGTACATTAGGTGGAGGCCAGAGTAAAATTCCAGTGACTTGCACAGGTCTTCACCTGTTTCTAGTGAATATCTGAAGACATTTGCTAAAGAAGCAGAACACCACCACCCCCACCAAGTAATACAATCTTTTATAGTACAGTAGTTTTCTTAGAATTTTCTTCTTACATTTCCTCTTCCATCTCCACAGAACAAAATTCTCACGCTCATCTTCATGTGTAAGAATGTTTTCTTGGCTTTTTTTTTTGTTGGAGTGATCCCACAAACTATTAGTCACTCTGCAGTAATAGTGCTGAAATTGCTTCACAAAAGATTCCTTCCTGTCTTTTGGGTACGGAACAATCGCGTGGACATCCTGTGGGATTTGCCTAAGCTCAGCTTATTTCCTCCATGATACTGCCTGTGAAAGAGCTGCGTTAGATTTGATCTTGTATTAAAGATGGCAGAGTTCCCACTGTGGTTTGCCTGTGTAAAGAGAATGCTGTGCCTATTTATGATCACTTTTCATTAGAGTCTTTTTTTCTTTTATTAGTGAGAGCAAACAGCTGTTGTTTGAATGTAGTGACCTTTCTCACAACTTTGACATGGATCCAGAGTCCTTTACTGTGGGAATTACAGAAAAAAATACTTAGAGAAACTTAAACATGCCAAAACCAAATAGTCGCTGGCAGCTCTATGCTAGTAAAGAAGCAATTTCTGGGAGCAATCCATATCGTAAACACTTCTGTTTCTTTTCTTACTGCTAACTGACGTTTTTCTTTAACACTAAAATGTAATTCTTAAGCCACTTTCGAGTACATGACTCAATAAATAACCACTGCAGAAAACAAAAAAGAACTAAAAAATGGGTGTTAAGCTAAAAATACAATGCTATATTCAATATAAAATGACCGCATCTTTAGCATCATCATACAAATATTAAGAGTATTAGGGAAAAAAAATATGACACATTTTCCTACTTTGCAGCAGACAATACCTTTTTCATATATGTGAATGTTAAAATAGGAGTTCCTTATTACTGTACCCTTGGGCCCCTGTGTGACATACCAGCAGAGCTGGATTTGTAGGTAACTTACCACAAACAAATGTGATGCCAGTTAGTTTCGGTTTTCAGGACTTGATTTGTTGTGTGAAGTTGTTCTTCGGAGACACTCCAGGGCTGTTCTTTCAGCCTACCAGCTAGTTACCATGGCTGCAAGGCCTCTGCACCTCATGAGGGTGCTTCCTTATCTGTTTAAAGGTTTCTCAGGATGAGCTTTTATTTCCTTTGCACAGATCTCCTATTTTATTGTGTTTCAGGAAGATTTAGTGGGGCCTGTTAAGAGATATGTCACTTTGCTGTGGGGAAAAGGAGAGGTTTTTCAATGTGGGCAAACACAGTTGAAGTAGAGGAGGACATAAAGGGGAAGCTGAATGTGCCCTAAACTGTCTGCCTTTTATATTTTTCATTGTGTGGTCCATTCCAGAAAGAATGACAATGAATGCCATGAAAAGACGAGTAATGATTGTAGGGAGAAAACCGTTATTTTTACTTGCCTTTTGATAATAAAATTCTGTAGGTGTCTGGTTTGGTGGGTTTTTGGGGGGGTTTTTTGGTTTTGGTTTGTTTTTTTTTCATTCCTTTTGCTGTGGCAGCTGCTTTGTTCCTGATTATCAGCAAGACCTGTAAAACTTACTCTTCTAAGGCTGAATTTCTGATTTCAGCTAGAGGAGAGAAACAGAATTACTTATAAAAAAATGGTAATGAAATCACCTATTTTCAAGTTTTGCTGCTTAGTTTATCTACCGTGAGCAACAGCGCTATATCTAATGCTAACTAGCAGCTAAGCAGGAAATTGCAGTTTATTCATACCGTGTATTTGCAAATTTATATTCATTTTGACAGCTGGTTTTCTACTGTATTATTTTTATTCTTCAATTATTTTTTTATTTAATTTCTCTTGCATAAAATGTGTTCATTTCTATGCTTCTGAAAATTATAAAATGGTGCAAAATTAATTAACTTTAATTTGATCATATACTTCTGTAACAAAAATTATAGCTGTGCAAGTAGTATAAATAGGATGGAGAGGAACTTCTCTTTTTCTTTTTATGCAAGAGGTGAGCTATCTGTTGATTCTGTATGACACATGTTTGCATGAGGAAGTTCTGTCAACTTTCCCTCTATTTTGAAGTGATATTTGTAAGGTAAAACAGAGTAATAATAATTCTGCTATTTTTTGTTTTTACTGTAATGTCTGCCAGGAGTTTTCAAAGGCATGTGTATCTAGCTTTGAACTTATTGAGCTTTTGTGATGAGAAGCAGTTGTATTGAGCATCCAGGCAGTAACCGATTTCTTCAAATTCTTAGTAAATTACTGAGGTAATGTGGAAATAAGCAAACAAAGCTATAGCTTTATATGCTATATGGTACGGCGTGTCCCTTTGGTTAGTTCATGTCAGCTGTCCTGGCTGTGTCCCTTGCCAGCTTTTTGCCCAGTACCATATGACTAAAAATGCCTTTGTATCTGAACCTTCCTGTAAAAGTGGAGAGTTGTGATGCCATGTGATCATATGACAAATTCTACAAGTTCTAAATGTGTTTATTAATCTTATTCTCTGATTTGATCCCTTTATCTGGAATTAAAAAAAAAAAACATAATAAGAAAACTCAGATTAAAGGACAGCTTATTTTTATGTTTTGATCTTTGTTACATGTTTTCAGGGGGGTAAGGGAAGGAACAAAAGAAAAAGCCCAAACCAAACCAGTACAGAGAAGATGAAAATGGATACACATGCCTGTGATAGATCCTTTTGTAATTCTTCTGTATTACACTTCTAGCTGCCACTTGGAGTTAGCAGAGCTAGGTCAAGAGCAGTATGGATGGCATTTCTTTCTACATCAATGACCATGACAGATGAAAGATGACTCCACCAGGTGCTGTCAGTTACCTTATACTCCAGGTCACTGGGTTGTTTGTGAAGTCCAGTCCATCAGCGAAATAATACACTGAGACAAGACATACAGTGGTGTCAGCATAGGAAGAAGGAGTTTGGCTTAGTATCTTCTGTAGCTTTGCTTCTTTAGCTCACATGAGTTTCTTCAAAAATGCTTTAATAGATTTGTTTGAAGTCCCTGGGTTCTTGTTTGTATATGGAGAAGGACTTTAAGTGTTTCGAGTCAGAAGCACTGACTGGCATTTGGGCATTTTATGTCTGAAGTTACCAAATGCCAAGGCTGGTAGCTGCCTTCTTCCTAAACACATCTGTCCATCTCTTCCTTTTACACAAGGAGTCTATGTATTTCTCAGTTGTGTGGGAGAAAAGATCCTGTTCATTCCTGTTTCTGAAGTGTACTGGGTCTGGCTGGGTTGTACTTAACTTTCTTCATTAAAGTCATTGGCCAGAATACAGGTGTTGTGTTTTGGATTTGTAGGTAGAGCAGTGTTGGTAACATGCCGATGGTTTGGCTGTTGCTGAAGAGTGCTTGCATAGCCTCAAAGCTTTCTTCATGTCTCAATCTCTCTGCACCAATGAGTAGGCTAGCAGTCAGCAAAAATTTGAGAAGGGGCATAGCCAAGACAGCTGACCTGAACTGACCACAAGGAAATGCCATGTCATTTACATTATGGTCAGCAAGCAGTAAAACTGTGATAGTGGAAGAAGAAGGGCAGGGGATTTTCTTCCAGAGTGGCTCTTGCTGAGAGATCAGGTGGGCTTCCGTCTGCTTGCAGGTGGTGGTGGGTGATTGCCCTTTTTTCCCCCTTCGTTCATTCACCTAGTAAGCTGTCTTTGTCTTGATCCATGAGTTTTCTTGCTTTTGCTCTTCCTGTTTCCTCCCCCCTCCACTGAAGACACTGAAGAGGGAGCAGGACAATAGCTGTGTGGGTGAGAGAGGCCAAATGTAGGCTTTTCAGAGACTAAGGGAAGCCTACTAGCCTGTTCCAATTTGCAGCAAAGAATTAAGAGACTGAGTAAGAAAAATTCAGACACTAAGTAAGAAAAACGGTGAGGACTGCACACTTGAGCATGCCAAGTCTGTCTTCCAAGAGGCTCCATAGCCTTCCGTTTCCAATGAAGGCAGTTGGAGTTAAGGATGCTTATGGGCTTACAGTAGCACTTGGCACAATTGTATGACAAAGCTACCCAGTTCCTTGAGCTGTGGAGAGAAGCAAGATATGCATCACTGTCCCTGGAAGTGTTCAAAAGCCGTATAGACGAGGCTCTTAATGACATGGTTTAGTAGTGGACTTGGCAGTGCTGGAGTAACGATTGGACTTGATGATCTTAAAGGTCTCTTCCAACCCAGTTGATTCTATGATTCTATGATTTCAGGCACGTGGGAGGTAAAGAGGCCAGGTGATTAGGTGAGCTCTGTCATGCCTTATGATGTTTTAAAGCACAGATCATGTTTTGAAATAAAATAGCTGGCTTATCAGGGGACGGGTCTGGATTCTGCTACTTTGGTGTCAGGAGGTGCACCAGATGACTTAGATGCTAGGTGCCTGTATTTTGGATGGAATGAGATTTAAATCTCTCACCAATCCTCATTTCCTTCCCTGGCTAGACTGAAGTTTCTGCCCCTCTGGACGTTCTGTCTTACGCATCAGTAGACTTTGTTCCTGTGAATCCTATTCTTAGGTGTCCTACTGTCCTTATGCTCATGTGTAGACATAAGGACATGTCTGTACATGAATGGCAGATCAACATTGTATGTGGATTATATTACAAGTTTAATATGAAAAGGTTACTGTATTGAAGTCCTTTTTTGAAATTTGCCCTTCAGGTCGTCAACAAGTAAATTAATGGACAACAGAAAGAATTAAGAAAATAACCACTATTTCTAAAATGTAAAACCCCACTGTTTTTATTTCTATTTTTTTTTTAACTAATATTTCTGTATTGAAACATAGTTTATACCTCATGAACACTGTGGAGACAGCATATTTACATTTTTCATTCTGTATTTAGTGGGGAAAAGGGTCATCATTTGCATTTTTTGAAGCATCTATTTAGTGAAGTGGTAAAAAAAAATTGACTTAGAGAAAGTTATTGCTAGAACTTGCCTTTTCATTTCAAATTTAGTTGCACTGTATTAGCTAGCATCAGTGAGATATAGGGGAATTTCCCAGCAGAATGAGTAATCATTTTCTCTTCCCACTTGAAAGCAAAGAAGACCTGTAAAAGGATCTGAGATAAGATACTATTGAGAACAAATGTAACTGCTGGTTTCAGAATATTTGGGAGGCTCATGAGGGGATTTTTTTTTTTTTTTTAATTTTTTTTTAGTTTTTTCAATTTCAGTATAATGGTGGGCACACTCAGAGGTGTTGGCAGAGAGGAAGTAGTGTCTCTCGAGTCATACTGAAACCAACAGGTGGCACATGTTATGCTTATATAAGAATGTTCAGTTTTGCATTAAATTTAATTTACAGAAGGGCAGTATCCTGTTTATTCCAGACTGCTCCTACAGTGTAAAACCCACCTGTAGGTTTTACAGGCTTTGATGGATTCACGTTTGGCAGGAACTTTCCAGATGAAGCCTTTCTCACCTTTAGTCTGTAAGGGATAGAGTATAGAAGGAGGTAGACTACAGAACATAGCTCTTAAGTGACTGCAAGCTTTCAGAAAGCAGTCTCAAAGTTTCTTTTTATCTCACTTTGCAGAGCTAGCAGTCATTTTAAAACCCCAGAGCAAAACTCTGAGGGCTGGTAAAGACAGACACACCCCCCCCCCCCTCAGTGCTGCAGCATGTTCTCTCTAAAGTGAGGTACACATAGCTGCACCAGCTGGGAAGTTGAATAGCTGCATGAAACCTCGCAAGCACAGCTTTGAGCCATACTGGGGAGACTGTGTGCTGAGGTAGCACAGCCGGCTGCAGGTTATCCCCTGGCAGTGTTCAAGGTGAGGTTGGACAGAGCCTTGAGTGACACGGTTTAGTGTGAGGTGTCCCTGCCCCCATGGCAGGGGGGTTGGAACTAGATGATCTTAAGGTCCTTTCCAACCCTAACTATTCTGTGAGTCTATGATTCTATGATTACTGTATGCCAGCACTGGAAACAAAACTCAGGGCTTGACCTGTTTGGCGATTGGGATTTCTGCTGTCTGCAAGGGGTTTGTCATGGGTTTTCATAGGGGAATTGATTTGTTGCAGTTTGTGGGTTTCTCTTGAGTCCCCAGGAACATTTCATAGTAGGAGCAGGTCCTCAGAGATGACAGTAGCTGGCTATGGAGTCAGTTAGCTGGTGAACAATGAATTCTGGGAAGAGAGGACATGTTTGAGAGAATATGGGTAGAGGAACCATTGGCTCTGGAAATCTCAACTCTCTGATGTTGGCATAATGATCAGTTGAGCAGAGGTGAGAAGTAAGAGGAAGCTTCTCTTTCTGGTTTTGTTTTCAATTTTTTCAATTTCTATAAACTTGTTTGTAACAAGCAAAGCAAGTTCGAGGCATGAAATATCTGGGAAATGTGCCAATGTGTAAACACGCTTCATTTCTATAACATTGATGACTTGAAGTTGAGTAGCTTGGATTCAGACCGAGGATCTCACTTCAAATTACTGTTAATTATATGGCTGATGGTAATTTAGTAAATCCACTGGCAATACACTGTGACTTTTAGCATAATATTGAGTAACAGTAAGACGTTCGGGTTTTATTTAAAGGCTTTAATGAAGAAAGTAACAAGAATTTTCTTTTAAATGAGTTAACTATATTTACACAGACTTTGATTTTTTTTTTTTATTTTAATTGTAATTTTACAGTTTAGTGAACTGGTTACATGATTTGGTTCAGGATTATCATAATTACTTTAAAAAAAAAATGGATTTATAACAGCAGTAATTATAATAGACACTTCTGCTGTATGCCTCATGCATCAATTGCATGAAAGGTGCATGAAATCCGTGGAAAGAAAATAAAAGCACTTATGCAATGGAATGGACTCATATCTAAATTTTTTGGCAAATGCTAGCTAATCATCACAAAGTCTTCTGTCAGATTTCTCTAGAAACAGACCTTATAGCAGCCTTCCAGCATCTGAAGGTGGCCTACGAGAATGCCAGAGAGGGACTCTTCATCAGGGACTATGGCAATAGGACAAGAGGTAACCGGTTTAAACTTAAACAGGAGATTTAGGTTAGGTATAAGGAAGAAGTTCTTCCCTGTGAGGGGCTGGCACAAGTTGCCCAGAGAAACTGTGGTTGCCCCATCCCTGGAAGTGCTCAAGGCCGGATTGGGCAGGGCTTAGAGCAGCCTGGTCTACTGTGAGGTGTCCCTTCCCTTGGCAGGTGGTTGGAAGTGGATGATCCTTTAAGATCCTTTCCAACCCAAAACAGTCTGTGATTCTGTGATCCTAATACTCAGTTCTGAAATCTATAGTAGGAAAGAGAAAATGATGCAGAAGGCTGTTGTATCAGCAAATCCTGGAGAAAAACAAATTAAAGATAGGAAGTCTTTCTGGAGGGAACCCAGAGGAATTTCTTTTGGGAAGTTACAGCTTGTAAAATCAGTAGTGGGATCTTAGGCGTCCCACACAGGTATGGTATATTTGTTACTGACCAAGTATAGCAGTGACTGGAAACAGTTTTTTCATGGTGTATTGCATGTCCTTGTGAAACCGGTTGGTGAGCTTGGCAGAACTCCAGTCACATCTCATTGCTGCTAATTGACATTTTGTTTGGCATTGTTTGCAGTGGAGCTAGAGCTCAAGAGGATGTGAAAAGGGAGCAACAGTCCTTCTTTAAAGGCGCTGTTCCATTGGCATTTCAGTGTGTGGACTCCTGTGTATTGTTTAAGTGTGCTTTTAATATTTAATGGACTTTGTAAGGCAATTTCTCATTTCTGAGCTCTACATTAAGTTGTAATGCAGCAGGTGTTTTTCTGTTCAGTCACATTCTTCAATACTTGCATGTGCTTCAGGGAATGCTTTGTTACTGCTTAAAGGTTTTGTGTAATTTCAATCCTGAGAAATAACTTCTGCCTTCTTATTTTACTGAAGTCATTTGCTATTACCCGTATGAAGTCTGGCTCTTCTGGTTGGTTAATTCAGTGGTGGCTTTGAGATTTATTATGCAAAACCAATAGCTTTTATATCTCATTAATCTGCTCTGGTTCATTGCATTGATCAAATTTAAGGGCCTGTAATGGATATTTTCTATAATAATATCTAGAAGGGAGACTTCAGATTGTATTGATTAAATCAAAAGAGGTCAGATTTTCTTCTGTATAATTGAAGTAAGTCTAACAAGTAACATGCATTGAACATGTTTTATCTACCTGAGACGATGTTAGATATTATTGACGTTAGAAATCAAGGGGAGTTAATCACAAGTTGAGAGGAGTTTTAACCTGTTCATCAATCCAGTGGGCAAAGAGCACCCTGAATGTATTCTCAAGTTCACAGGCTACATTTTTCAAATCAGTTTCGGTATCAGTGCCATTCATTAAATGCTTCGTGATACAGGGCATAGTTTTCATTGTGGGGTCATGTTTATAAATCTCCCCCTATTGCAGGGATACAGAATATAATATTCCATAGCAGGGAGCAGAATGTCCCATAGTTGTAGCTTTTTGTCTTTTTTAGAGAAGATTTAATAGGTAATAGAAGTTGTTAGAAAAAGGGCTTTGAAGAATACAGACCTGTGCAATAGATGTTCTGGGGAACAAACAAATTGTTCCAGGGTTTTCTGAATTGAAAAAGAAGAATTTAACAATTTGAGTAGGTCCTTCCACTATTGTGTTCCTTGTTCCTTAATATGCGTAGTGGACACACTGCATTTTATTCTTATTCCCCTTTTTTTTTTTTCTGAACATGATCGCATTTGCATTGTTTTGAAAAGAGAGAAAAATCATTAGCTAGAAAATTCATCTGGATTTTTTAAACAGAAATATGTTTACCTGGTATAAGTGTAAAAGCAGATAACTCAGTATGAAAGACTAGATCTAATGGTGAAAGCTAGAATTAATGCATGTTTCTAGCTTTCATTACACCACTCCAGTAACATTCTGCTGCAGTTGCTATAGGAAAAATGCTGATCGGTTGTAAGCTGTAGGAATGCTTTCATAAAACTTCAAGAGTTCTGAAAGTTTTTGAAACATGCTTTTTTTTTTTTATAAATCTGAACCAAAGTTACCTGTGTATTTCAGAGCACTTAGCAATGTCATCCAGTCAATCTGCTGCACATAGCTTTTATTGTAACTTGTCAGTAAGACTAAATTGTTCTTTTCTCCTTACTTTTTCCCTTCAGCTGAATTGTTGTCTTTGTTTAAACGAAAGATTTTTGCCTGTCTTAATTTGACGTGGCTGTCGCAAAGAGGCATTCACTGATGTGCTTGAAGAGGCTTATGCAATCAGTCCCTCTCTTGTTCCAAACCAAATTCTTTTTCCACTCCATTTGCCCATGTTTGACATGGGAGATAGCTTTGCATGTGGTAATTTTTAATGAACATTTTGTCATGCCCTCAGCAATCCCCAGAAGAGGTCAGAACCCCAGGGCAGAGTCTGACGAATCATGTAAGTTCAAGATTAACATGAACATGTGGTTGTGTTGTATTATATGTTATTTCACTGACATGGGTATGTATTACATCAGTTGAAACTGAAATCTAAAATTACTTAATTTCTCTCATATCTGAAATATAATCTGTGTAATTGCCATCGTGTAACAGATATTTAATAGTTATGTAATAGTAAAATTATTGGTTTGCATTTATTAGAGGATTCATCATTACTGTGCAGGACATGGGTCAAATTAATTTCTTGGCAATGGAAACTGTGCTGACCCAAATCATTATCGAGTTTTCCTACAAAGAAACTGCTTCAATAGCTTTTTTGAGAATTCAGTAGCTACTCTGAGACATATAAATAAAGGCTCTTTCAGGAAAGGAATAGGACTGGTAGAAAGTAACCTGCTTATTTATCACACTGCTCAATTTCTGTTAAAATTGCCCCTGTGGGCCACGTGGAATCAGACACACTCTTGCGTTCCATTTCTCAGTTTCACCTCCAGCAATACAAGACATCGTATAGGGGCTTGTGTCTCTGCCCTTTAGCTTGAGGCTGACCTCTGGTATCAACCCTGCTGATGCCAGACCAAACATTCTCCTAGGAAGCTAGCCCACCATCATAGTTGGTCTGGATTAACACCTAGGTCCATGAAGTGTGCCAGCAGCAGGGAGCAGTGGTGCTGCCTTTTGTGCCTCCTCTGAACGGGGAGAGAGCCAGAGAGGATGAGTGGAGAGGAAGGATTTTCCAACAGTGGTTACCATTTGAGGCAAAGCTTTTCCTTCAGCGGAGGAAGAAGTTCTTTTTCAAACCCAGACTGAACATGATGTAAGTCAAAACACAAGCTTAGGCTATAAGCATCCTAATAACTTGAAAATCTTAGTGAAGTAAAATACTGGTTTTCTATGAATGCCAAATCCTGGTTGTTTTTTTTTGTTGGTTTTTGTTTTTTTTTCTATACACTACGTGCTTTCTTTTGTCTGTCACTTTGCTGTACTTCTAATTTCTGTTTTGCCTTATTTGCCCCCACCTTTACATATATATATATATATATATATATATATATATATATGTTTCTGTGTGTGAAAAGTTTGGTAGGTGGTCGTATTTTACTGAATAGAAAATGAGTTGTGAAGGCAAAGGTAGTTCCTTCTCTAAACCCAATAAAATATTCTTGTGCCATCTCCAATCTAAATGTGATTTTTACGCTCCTGCCATTCATCTCTTTGCTTAATAACTTCTGTTTAATTCCAACTAATGCAAATAATCTTTTTAGAGAAGGAAATAAGCAGTATTTTGAATATATATGAGAGGAAAAAAAAACAATTGACTCTCTCTAAAACATACTTAAATTTCTAGCCCCATTTACATAAAGTGCAGTTGCTTTCTATTGCTTATTTTTATAACTGTTTTGTTAGGATTGGTCCCTGTGGGCTTTCCGGAATGGAAATCCAGCAGTTGTCAGTATGCTTAACTTTTGTAAGTATTATTTGTGTGTGTTGAACTGTTGATTTGGGACTGAAGACATAATGGTGGTCTAGTCTTCAGTATCTAAAGGTTTGTATAGAAGTCTGATTTGCTTAACCCATTACAATGAGTTTAGAGATGTTTACATATTCCCTAATGTATGTCTAATCATGAAGGAAAACTGCCCAGCTCAGTACTTATAAGTCACTGGTCTGAAGAAGTGTGTTCATCTGGAAAAGCAGAGATATGCTTTAGATTGAAGCACATCAGCACAACTCCATAAGCAAAGCAGCTCAGTGCCTTTCCCTCACTGTGCTTAGCATATTCACATATGAATCAATGATCATGAGCATTAGCATTCTCAAATTTTCTGAATATATTGCTCTCTTCAGTCATGAGTGCCAGAGGACTGTTGATGTTATCACTATCTATTGGGTAGGTCTGTAAGACTATATGGTAGAAGCATCCTTCCAGTCAACAAAATGTCTTGCTCAGAAAAGCTTTGCTTGGTACTTTGTGCCTTCCTGCTTCGTCATAAAAGGTGGCCAGATAGTGAAAGCTTGGACTTTCACACAAAACCTGAATAGCACAGAAAGGATAGAGCTGAACTGTCTTCTAGATTATACACAAACATAGTTTATGAGGTTCCAACCAGGTATTTCTTACCAATTGTGTTGTAGGAAATGGGGAGATACTTGTGTAACAGGAAGGCATGGCATTAATGAAAAGGTGATATGAGGAAAGATTCGTGTTTGATTATGTGAATAAAACCCAAAGAAACATTAACATATCTTCATATCTTTGTACATGAGCTGGCAATACACACTTGCAGCCCAGAAAGGCAGACTTATGCATAAAAACAAATGTAGCTAGCAGGTCGAGGGAGGTAATTCTGCCCCTCTACTCCACTCTTATGAGACCCTACCTGGAGTAGTGCATCCAGCTCTGGGGCCCCCAGTACAAGAAGGACATAGACTTGCTGGAATGAGTCCAGAGGAGTGACACAAAAATGGTCAGAAGACTGGAACACCTCTCCTATGAAGAAGGTCAGAGAGAAGTATAATTATTCAGCCTAGAGAGTAGCAGGAGAGGGCTGCCTAGAGAGGGCTGCAAGGAGACCTTATTGTTCATTTCAGTATTTGAAAGGGACTTATAAGAAAGGCAGAGAGAGAATTTTTTCCAGGGTCCCTAGTGAAAGTACCAAGGGACTGTGGTTTTGAACTGAAAGAAGATAGGTTTAAATTGAACAGAGCAATGCTTTATGATGAGTGTGGTGAGGCACTGGCACAGGTTGCCCAGGGAAGTTCTGCATTCCCCATCCTTGGAAGTGTTCAAGGCCAGGTTTGATAGGTATTTGAGCAACCTGGTCTAGTGGAAGGTGTCCCTGCCCATAGCAGGTGGGATAAGACTAGGTGATCTTTAAATGTCCTTCCCAACCCAAACGGTCTGCAATTCATTGAATTTTGTATTTTGCCCCCTTATCTGTATTGCAAGATTATGTATTGTTTAAGTATGTCACAGAAATAAGGTAGATATGGAACACCACTCTGAGAGATGTATCTCCTTTCAGGAAACCTCAGGAAAGAGCTGATTTGCCAGAAATGAAAACCTTCTCTCCAGAAATCTATTAGTTTTCGTAGTCTGTAAAATGTACTCTAGGTCTGTTTTGCTGCAACTTTGCTATGCACCTATGTGCACATCCAGTGCATCTGTGATCTCTAAATAAATTATTTACAACTAGCTTCTTCTATAATGAAAGTATTTTTTGCTCTTAAAAATGGTTATGTTCATGAGGGAGCAACGCTTTTCAGCAGTGCTAGAATGAGTGTCAGCTGATGACTTCCATGATTCTGAAGCAAGGCTAAGTGTCTGCATTGCTGTGCAATAGAAGACTAACCACTTTTACTGTCAAAAGATTCAGTGCTCTTTATGGCATAAATGTTTTCTGAAGAGCTGAAATTACTTTGAAAAATATTTTTATGTGTATTCTTTGCAATTTTCAGGAGCTACCTAAGTAAGTAGCCTCTACTTTCTCTTCTGTAATGTGATGTATCACAAAGAATAGCTCTAACTACCCAAGCAGCAGATGAGTGTTTTCCAGCATGTTTTGAGAGCTGGAGGAAAACAACAGTCTGGGCAAACTCCGCTATTTTGGAGCAGTAGGGAATACTGACCGCTGGACAGAGATCACAGCATGTTGCAGAAGTAACGAGTGCAGCCTTGTATAGTGGATACAGGTGAATCATTTCTGTGGCTTAAAAGTCACTGTGAAAAGAGAAGTGATCGAAGTTATGTCCCAGAAGCTTGAACACTTGGAGAAAGGAGGAAGTGAAAAGAAGCTGTGAAAAGGCCCGTTCAGGTGTTTCTGTGTAAGAATGCGAAGACAAAGGTGTCCCACAGATGTCAGCAAAAGGTTTGCTCAGCAAACTTATTTTAAAAGTTGTCATGAATGTGATCTGCATGGTGAGAAAAGCATGAAAATAAAGAGAAGATTCATCTTTCCTTACAGCTGAAAAAATATTGTGTGGCTAGTCATAGATGAGACTGAATAAATGATCTGAAAGACCAGTGATAAGCAGGAAAAAAAGCTTATACCAAAACTCAACCATGAAAGTGACTTTGCCTTCTGGAAGCAATTAAGGAAATTTTGAATGGACCAAATGCACACCAGAACTTTCTAAGTTGGTCTTAAAAATAATATGTCAACATTAGAGTATGTCTATGCATTCCAGCTTACCCAGTAAGCTATGAGAAGATGGTTATTGTGAAGTGAATAGAGGAAATGTGGTCATGATGATCCTTCAACCAGTAATCAGTGTGGAGTAGATCAAGCCCAGTCTGTTAATAATAGTGTTGTGTTATAAAAACTTCCATTCTGCAAGCTTCTCTAGTGATCCAACCCAGTTCTCCAGCATTTACCAGAGTTTCACAAGTGGTGATCTAGAATCAGCTGAGATTTACTATGTGAAAGCAGTTTTGCATACTGGCATAAGTGTTTACGGAAACAGCTTGGTGGTTTATAAATTTAAAATTTTGGTCATATGGTTTAACTTTTGTTCATGTTCTGGAGTGCCTTGGTCATGACAGCAGTGAGCAGGGTGCCAGGTACCTCATTGCTAAACTTTGCAGAGGTGTGAATAGCTTGATCTTCTCACAGCCCTGTAAGAAGAGCTTGGTCTTGTAGATGTGCTCAGAAGTGGTTTTGTGCCTCTTAAAACTCGGCTTTCACGGAGATATGGTGCTGTTTTCTTCCAGAAGTTACTCAAGCAGATGGGACACAATGGCTCTCATTCTTCTTTTCTACTGCAGCTTGGGTATACAGCACTTCCTAAGGCTCAAACTTGCCTCTTCCACCATCTGACCAGGTTGAGGCCCATGTTTTCTGCAGTCATGCTCTATCTCGTACTGGGAGCTTTTCTGGGGAAGGAGATGTCATCTGCCCGTCCTGCTGGAATGCTTCTACTTGAAAACCAAAAAAGGGGGGAATTTTGAAAGTCCTTGTTTATGAAGGAAGAATCAAGGACTCTGAAGCATGGGCATTTTATATTTTGAAACTAATGGTGGGTTAACATGCAAAAATATTGTCATTTGTTTGTCAAGGTTTGAAATATGGCTCTTTTCCTTTGCATGAATGCTTTTATCAAATGGTTAAAGAGGTTTATTCATCCTATGATTTCCTTATAAATCTAAGTCAATAATACTTATTTATTAGCTTATTTATTTGTTTTTAAGATGAAAACTGAAAGAGCTAATATGGGTTCAAATAAAAGTATTCCATTCGCCTGGAGATATTGCAGAAGTTGAGGCATGTTCCCGTATCCTGTTAATTAGTCCTCAAGGTTTTCTCTTTCATATATAGGCCTTACTGCCCCATCCTTTCAAATATTATATAGTGCATGTGGCTTATGTCTGCAGAAGATTGCAGTTGTTACACCAAAATCTTTTTAAGTATGAGGAAGGATTTCATGGGCTTAACTGGTGTTCATTTTAGCGAGTGTTTCTTAAATCACTGGCAAAAGAAGGGCAGTGTTATGCTGTATTTTGAAACTTCTTTATCCTTAGCAGATCCTTTTCCTATTGAGGTGATTATCCAGAAGCTGATTAAAGCATCTCTAGGTGCAGATCATGCTAGAGCAGTGATGCAAAGCAGAATAGTTTCCTACACCAGGGAAGCTAACTGTTTTATTTTAAGACAGGTAAAAGTGAGCTTTAATATGTTCTTATTTTTCCATAGCTGGTATAGACTGTGTTAAAATTCTCTGCAGTGGTGGTGACACTGAATGGCAGTCTACTGGCCATGCTCTTATTTATCTGTGGCAATGCAAGGTATGTAACATGACTGTGTTCACTATTGATATCTTGGTATTTTCTTTCTTTTTCTAAGGAAGATTGCCAGGCAGACCACTCTTTCACTCAGGTTGTCCTTGAAATCTGCTTTATTTAACATTAGTGAATTAAGTTAAAATAGTGAATTAAAGTAGAATTTAAAAAGTTAAGTTAAAGGAGTGAATGTTAAAGTAGTGAATTAAGCAGATTACAAGTTTGGGGAGTATTTCCGCTCCTGATAATGTACATTATTCCTTTTAATGAAATGGCTCTTGTGTATGCTATTTCAAAATATTGTACATGGAAAGCTACTGTGCATGCAAACATTGAGCAGTGTTTCTGTGCTGGGTGTCGCACTCCCAGTGTTACTGTTAACTCTTAATTCTTTCACAATCTAGAGTCCTTGTTCAGCTTCCTGTCCAAGGCATATCTCAGTCAGAAAAGGAAAATTATGCGTTTTTATTCATACGTTCACATAAATTCATAGGGAGTTGAAGGACTCTTTGTATGATTTATGTGATTAATCCCACTGAAGACATGAAAAGACAAGCAAAGTCTTTATTCTTTCTCAGCGTAAGGAAGTTCTTTGAGCTAACACCTTCTAGAGAAAGCAGATGCTGGTCCAAGAACATAAAAATGTCAGTTTGAGTGGATCTGCCTATAGCCTGTGGTCTTAGCAGTGCCAGGTGCCAGCACAGAGGCTTATTAGAAAGAGAGGAAATGTCAAGTGTTTACTCTGTGATGAGTGCTTTCATGGTCAGCAGCTTGAAGATGAAGCAGCTTCTCCTTGAGAAGGAGCTTCATCTGCACCACTGTGTTTGTGAATTGTAACAATATGTGTCTTTTTAGTCAGTTGGCCATTTTGGTCATCCAAAATACTCTGTTGCAGTGAATGCCACTGTTCAATGGCATATTGTATAAAAAAGAACTTCCATCTGTTTATTTCAGACCTATTATTGAATGCCTCCACCAGGTCCATAGTTTTTATGTTGCAGTGCTTGTTAAAGTAGTAATTGGATCCCTGTTTGCCACCTTTACACACTAGATGATTTTGGAGCTCTTTGCCACGTCCCTTCTTAGTTGTCTCTGTGTCAAGCTACTCAGTTTTATCTCCTCTCATACAACAAAGAAGTTATGTTTATCTCCTCCAACAAAGAAGTTATTTTATTGTTGTGACAACCTATGTCACTTTTCTCTTTGTTGTCCTGTTTTACAATATTTTTTGAGGAAGTATTTTTTTCAAGACAACATACATCATCTGGCTTCTTCCACTGACAGAGACAGTCGAGTAACACTGAAATGTTTTGTCTTTTTTCTCACAGTGTTTTGCTTCTACCTTCTTATTTATACTAGCATTTTAACCTTTTAAATATCATGTAAGATTTCTCAGAAGACTCTTCATGAAATATTCCCTCCATGTAACGGCTCTGAAAGGAACAGAATTTCAGTGACAGGCAAGTGTGTATGATTGAGTTTGCTTGGAGATCAGCATGCCCCTCAATGAACAGAGCTTGGTATATATAACCTTCAGAGCTATTCAGGTTATAACATGTATGTTTCCTCAGTTTCAGTCTTGTCCAGAGAAAGGAGTTTAAAATCTTTTGAAATATGTCACAACCAAATTCTTAGTTCATTTATACCTAGAAATCCTGTCAAATTTGTAGGTATGGCAAATAAAGAGGTTAAATATGCTGGCTTGTCTGACGTTTGAATGTAGCTGATCATATCAAGTTTTCCTTGTCTCACATGACACATATAATTCTGAATAGAATCATAGAATAATTAGGATTGGAAAGAACCTTAAGATCATCTAGTTCCCACCCCCCTGCTGTGGGCAGGGACACCTCACACTAAATCATGTCACCCAAGGCTCTGTCCAACCTGGCCTTGAACACCACCAGGGATGGAGCATTCACAACTTCCTTGGGCAACCCATTCCAGTGCCTCACCACCCTCACAATAAAGAACTTCTTCCTTATATCTAACCTGAACTTCCCCTGTTTAAGTTTTAAACTGTTACCCCTTGTCCTGTCACTACAGTCCATAATGAAGAGTCCCTCCCCAGCATCCTTATAGGCCCCCTTCAGATACTGGAAGGCTGCTATGAGGTCTCCACAGCCCCAACTTTCTCAGCCTGTCTTCATACAGGAGGTGCTCCAGTCCCCTGATCGTCCTCGTGGCCCTCCTCTGGACTTGTTCCAACAGTTCCATGTCCTTTTTATGTTGAGGACACCAGTACCGTACACAATACTCCAAGTGACCTTGGAAAGCATGTCTCATGTTTTAAAATAGTCAGAAGCCATCTATTCCACAGTAGTAAGAGTTGTCGTTAGAATTCCCCAGTATCCATTTAATGTAATGACAATCAGCACGAGGTGTTGCATGTATTAGTCATTGTAATAGAGTCCTGTCAGAAGATCATTTTAACATTATCTTTAAAACAGATGTCTATGTTTTTTATGTGTTTATTTGAATTTAATTTTTGTCAGTAGCTGCAAGAAGTCATTATCTGCCAGCAACATGCTATGCAATTAACAGTTCTTCTGCAAACATGTTGATAGTAGTACATTTCATTCTTATAAATGTAAAAATATCTTGCTAGGTGTGGGTGAAAGTGTGGTGGTTTTGTCTGTGGGTTAAACCGTAGGAGATATTTTGATTTGGCAGAAAGAGATTCAATATTTTTAAAGGCCAAAATATTGAGGTTCTGTAAACACTGAAGACAAATGTCAGTGTCAAAGCAATCTTTTAACAGTGATTAAGGGTGTAAAAAATCGATTTATCTCAGGGCAGACTTTTACATTTTAATTACTTCAGTTTTCAGGTGTTGGAAGATTTTTTCCTCTCATATTCCTTTCTTTCATGGTTCCTTTCATTTTTCCAGACCATTACAAATCATATCAATTTACTGCTCACTTACAAGGCTTAACACCAATGTACAGTAATTTGTAACTTGTACTGCATTGTAACTGAGCCCAATGGCAAAAATTAGTTACAATTATTGAAGTGTTGTAGCCAGTAACTGAGGGCAATCATTTTGCCGGAAGGTTACTTCTGAACAAAGAAGGAATGTTTTATATCACATTCTGTTCACACCATGGTTTTTATTTATTTCACTTTATTTCAAATTTCCTTCATGCAAGGTTGAGTTAAGAAGTTTCAGGTCAGCTGGGGTTAAGAAAAGATGAATGTTTGTGAGGACTGAAAGAAAGTAAAATGTTACAAAGAAAAGAAATATTCTCAAATGTATATTTAGAATTCCAGAGCTCGAATGAGAGTTTGTTGACCTCAACAGAAACAAACTCTTAAATTTTTACTTTCCAGTGTAATCCCATTGATTCCAGTGGAGGTACAGCGCATGTGTGACTGGAGGTTCCTCATAGAAGTTTTCCATTTTCTGCTTCTTTACTTGGAGTAGAAAGCCTTCTTATTGCTTCTGGGATGGCAAAAATTGGCATGCAAATACGTCGAACACGTTAAAATATAAGTATCTGTGGTTTGCCCTGTTAACTCTTATGCAGTTTTAAGACCAGTTCTAACCTCCACAACCATGTCTGAAGAAGTACCACTTTAAGATATTTTGCCAGCATTTGCAGGCAATTCTCTGTATAACTTAAATTTCCTGTTTGTTAAATTGTTGTGGATTTCTTTTTTCTCAAATCTGTCAGGTTTACTTTGAATTTTCATTCTTACCCTCAGTGATTGATTATAGGTTTCAAACCAGTTTTTCTCCCAGGTAGTAAGAAAATAATATTTTACCACAAAGTCATGGGTTTTAGCTTGCTTTAAGTTGTAGGAAAACAATCTTCCACAAGAAAATGTTAAAATATTTTTGTTTCTAACACTAGGAATTAGAATTTATTGTTTGTTGTCAGTGTGAATAAGAACAGAATGTGATTTATCTGGCAAAGGTAAGTCCCTTTTAAAATCGTAAAATAACAGAACATTTTGTAAACATCCTGTACATTGTGTACAAGGGGAGAACGCTTCATGTCATATACCTGACTGGAAGCAAGGTTTTTGGCACTGTCTCCCCCAGTATTCTTCTATCCAGGTTATGATGCTGTACTGTGAATGACTGGATTACTAAGTGGGTCAAAGTCTAGCTGAACAATTGGGCTGGATGCATAGCCTAATGGGAGCCTTAGGAAATCCAGTAAGAACAAATACAGAGGTCTGCGCCTGGGAATGAGTTAACACTAGCAGCAGCACAGGCTAGGGGCTGACTGAGTGGCAAGGATGAGCTCTGTTGGAAGGAACCTGGACATCAGCGGGACCTTGATAGGCTGGAGAATTGGGCAAAGAGAAACCTAATGGCGTTCAGTGAGGGCCACTATAAGGTACTGCACCTGGGGAGGAAGAACCCCAAGTGTCAGTGCAGGTTGGGGCTGATCTACTAAAGAGTTGTTCAGCTGAGAAGGACCTTGGAGTATTGGTGGATGACAAGTTGACCTTGAGCTGGCAGTCTGCCCTTGTGGCCAGGAGGGACAAGAATGTCCTGGGGTACCTCGGGAGGAGCGTGACCAGCAGATCAAAGGAGGTGATCCTCACTCTGCTCGACTCTGGTGAGGCCACATCTGGAGAACTGTGTCCTTGGTACAAGAAAGACAAGGAGCTACTGAAGAGAGTCCAGTGGAGACCACAAGGATGATCTGGTATCTGGAGCATCTCTCTGAGCAGAGATTGCAGGAGAGGCCATGACTGAGAGGGGATGTATTTAATGCATATCAATACCTCAAAGGCAGGTGCCAGGAGGATAATGCCAGACTCTTTTCAGTGGTGCCCAACCACAAGACAAGGAGAAATGGGCATAAACTAAAACATAATAAGTTTCACCTCCACGTGAGTTGGAACTTTTACGTTGAGGGTGGCAGAGCACTGGAACAGGCTGCCCAGGGGGGCTTGTGGAGTCTCCCTCTCTGGAGACATTCAAAACCCACATGGACACATTCCTGCGTGACCTACTCCAGGTGGCTCTGGTCTGGCAGGGAGTTGTACTGTATGATCTCCAGAGGTCCCTTCCAACACTGACATTCTGTGATTCTGTGATCTGGTAGGAAGCAAGAGCTCAAGTCATCAGCGCTCTTTGGCAGCAAAGAGCCAAAAACATCTGGGGCTGTATTGACAGGAGGGTAGCTGGTCAAGTGAGGAAAGTGATTGCCTCCTCTACCCAGCACTTGTTAGACCACATCCAGAGGCTGTGACCTACTTTACGCCCCCTTAATACAGGAAAGATATTGCCAGCTGCAGTAAATTTTGCTGGGAGCTGCAGAGGTGGTTAAGCTGGAGCACAGGCCCTGTCAGCAGTGGCTGAGGGACCTTACTTTGAGAAAGAGATTGGACTAGAGATCTGCTAATGTCCCTTCCAGCCTGAATAACCCCATGGTTCTTGTAAAAGTCATTACTGAGATGTTTAATTTTTATACCTATGTCTCAATTTGAAATCAAATTATTTAACACATAAGTCTTTCTCCTTTACCCTAGTTTTTATTATTATCTTAGTAGAGATAATAGACTTTGCCAAAAATTACATTTTTATATAAAGAATGTTAAAACATGCAAGTCTTCTATTCACGGTGTGGGACTACATGTAAGAACTAGCTTTTTGTAAGATAACAGCATTAAAAAGGAAGGAAAAAACATTTTCTTTAAGCCTAAAGAACCAGAAAGTATTAAAATATTCCTGCTACAAACCATTTATTGACAATACTTATCTCCAGTCTTAACAAATACTAAAAGATATCTTTGACTATTTTCACTTTTGTGAAACATGTAGATGATTACTGTTTAAATTTTAAAATCATGTGAGATCTCTTTGAAGTGTGCCTGCTCAGTAGAAATAAAGGATCGTAGAAAGGAGAACCATATTGGACTGAATGAAAGAGGTCAAAGGTTTGTGCCATGACAAACTATATAATATGTCTGAGGCAGATAGAAAGCTTTTGGAGGCAAAGATGGCTTCAATTTGGGACAAGGAGCTGAGGTAAAATGCGATAATATCAGATGAAAGGAGCAGGTGCAGAAGGGTATAGTTAGAACTGCTTGAGTTGGCTGAGCATATCTTTTTGTCATGAAGGAAAGACTAAATACATGAACTTGCCTAAAATAGCTAAGCACTGAACTAGCCTTTCCTTCATTTCAGACTGACATGAAATTTCAGGCTGACATGAAACATGATACACTTATTTTATCTGGGGTGCATACATTTTCTGCATAACAGGTTACAATGTGAGGGAAGTAACTTCCCACAGATCCATTTGACTGCCATTTCATGCCATTCAATGTTTTGAAGAGACAAACCAGACATGTTGTTACCTGCTTAGGAAAACTGTCCTATAGCTTCAATCAGATCTGTGCACTGTTGAGTACAAAACAAAACCTTTTCAAAATTATTAGCATCAGCTTTTGCTTTTCTGGAGACTGCTGTTAGCAGCCAGGAAGCTTTGAGTACTTAATCACAAAGTAATTGAAGCTTCGCTTCTGTTTACTTCTGAAAATCACATTCTTAAAGTGTTACATGTATTATTTCCGTTTACTTTCTATTTAGCAAGCAACCTGTAAGTAATCACAATCAGATATTCCATGTAGGACTGACTTGATAAGGTGAATTGGATGCTGCAAGAGGTCAAAGTTTATAGCAAGAGGTCAAAATTTATAGCAAGAGTCTGTTCCCTGATCTGGTTGAGGATTTTAGCTACAGTTTTCTGGCATTTGCAGGCATTGTGATTTCTTGTTAGGGTTAAAGCTTGAATTAAGAACCTTAGTTGGCCAGGTTTTCTTCAGCTTGGTGTCAAGTTTCACTTCTCTTCTTCTAGGTGGAATGAAGGTGTGCCAAACCGGTGTTGTCATCTATAATTTCAGTTTAGAGAGAAGAATGAAACTTTTGCTTCTATTATAGTGTAAAATAAATGCATTACAGGTAAAATAAGTTTACAGGATTTATTCACATGAAGTTGTATGAGAGTTTCTTAATGTACTTTTTCTTTCTTTGCAGCTATTGGCTGACAAACAAGGTCCACATTAAACGACCCAGCACTGGTCTTCTCATGTATACGCTTGCCACCAGATTTTGTGATGAAATTCACCTGTATGGATTTTGGCCATTCCCAAAGGATTTACATGGGAAACCAGTCAAGTACCATTATTATGATGATCTGAAGTACCGGTACTTTTCTAATGCCAGTCCTCATAGGATGCCATTAGAGTTTAAGACGTTGTATGTATTACATAACAGAGGAGCACTTAAATTAACGACAGGGAAATGCATACAGTAATAAGGCTCATGTAAAGTACAACAAGAAGTACAGTATGCACACCTTGTCATAAAGATGTTGTGGAATGGCAATCAGATCCCAGTGAAGATACATTTCAATACCCACTAAGCCATCAGAAAAAGGAATTTTACCAGAAGTACATAACCAGCTATTATACCTGTAAAGTGCTATATAACTAAGCTATCTTGACTGCAAGGGTTCAAGTAAGTGCCACTTTCACTAAGAACAAAGATTGAGTGTATGCTCAGTAGTGTTTACAGATTGCAGTGACACGTTGATCATGAACTAAAGAAGCAAAATACAACCTGTTTACTGCTGACTTGCTTCTGTGGTCAGGCAGCCCTCAGAAGAAATCCCCAGTGAATGGAATATTTCTTAAGCAATTAAATGAGGCATTAGCAAAAAGATCATGATGGAGTTGAGTAGAGTGAAGTCCGTAAGATCAAACAAATCGGTAAATGCCTTCAGTCATGGGACTGCTTATGATCTTGTATTATAATCTCAGCTTTTGTTGCTGTTTTTCTTACTGCTGTTGGTTGGGTTTTGTTGCTTTTAAGTATTTGAGCCCTTAAAGGATTTTGAGAATGTAAGTATGTATCTTATGGAATTGTCTTAGGAAAAAAAATCATAAGGGTGGGAGGGTGGAGGGAAATGTCAATCAAAAATCAAATATTTTATCGTTATTGTGATGCATCTTGCTGTCACACAACCTGTAATATCCCAATTGTTTTCCTGGCTACCACTGTCAGTGCCCACTACATGGAGCCAGTCAGAGGTCATTTTGATCCATTTTTAAAGAGTAGTTTTTCTGTTGTGTTCAGATATGAAAACATATGAGAAGGTGCCCTTATTTTTGGTACCAAAGATTACTTTTATGCACATTATTTCTTTTCCTTGAAGAAAGAGTGTAGATTTATTATGATGTTTCTTTGCTGCTGAAGGGAGCATATTCTTTTTGTTGTTTAATTTTTTTCATTAAGCATCTCAAAGCAAAGCTTCTTTTCTGGCTTTGCATATAGAATTTCATTTTTCAAAAAAATCTGCAGGAGTAAAGAAATTATTTCATACATTCAAATACATATATACATACACAATTTTTGTTCCTGATTTTAAAGGAAAATACAAAGTCTAAAGGAACTCAGGTGACATCAGAACATGTCTAAAGAAAACAAATATAGGAGACCTAGCCAATTAAATGGAAAATAAAAGAAATGTAGATCAAACTGTTCTTTTAAAACTTAGATTTCTAACAGTGTTGAAGGTACTACTTGTTTGTATCAACTTGATGTTCTGATGTGTAATTGAAATAACAGAGCTGCATTATCTCACAGTGATTTTTCTGAGCATCATTCCTGTTTATCCATGAAACCACTCTCTTATTTCAAAAAAGAGAATAAGAAATTACAGGAAGGTGAGAGAGGGTAAAGTGTCAATGCAGCATATACTAACATAAAAAACCTGTCTGCATATGATATGTTTTAGTCCTAATGGAGCTGGCAAATGAAGAACACCATGATTCCACTATTTTCATGTCAGGCTAGGCTAAGGAGAAAACATGCAGGTAAAATGTATGGATGTTTTCTTTTATGTTCTTAGCTCTATGTTCTTCTTCTATGTTTCTTTTATGTTCTTAGGCCCTCATCTCCAAATATGATCTTCCCTATACCTGTTGAATTTTGAACTAACTTGAGCAATTTCATATGTAGCACAACACTCTCAAGCATTGACTAGCTAAAAGTGCCATTTATTACCCAGTTTTCCGCTCAAGTTCACCTGTATTTCGTATTCATGACTAAAGTTCTCTGATTATGTAAATGTAGTAGCTAAATTACTGCCTTGCAGACAGTTTTTCAAAAAGTTTTTGGGAAACAGAAAGTTATTTTGCTGTATCTAAAACACAGTAGCATCTTTCCTAATTCACCAATCTTTCTCACCCAGGACAGTTTACTTTGGCTATATGCTAAGATGTAGGCTGTGACCCTAACATGATCACCACTGAAACCAAGGCATCATGAGAATCTGAACAGCAATACAGATTTGAATGTGTTTAGTTGGATTTTGGTAAGCCAGAGTGTGTTATTTGTACACTGTGTATACTTAAGAGCTTAGGACAAGGTTATTTCCTTGATGAAAGGTAAGAATGTTCCTGTTCTTTCTGTTAGGGTTTTGCTGCTGTTATCTTTTAGAACTTATTTCATATACATCGACAGAATTTCTATTGAGATAAAGAATTCACAAATGCCAGTCTCACAGTAGCTCAAAGGAGCATCTGTTTAGCTTTTATCTTTTCTTCTGGGAATGTCTTTTCTTCTCTCTAGTGTCAGGCCATCAACGGGAAGCAAATTCAAGTAGACTGAAATATTAACTGACAGGTGATCTTTTTCACCCTTTCCTGTATACCTCCTGGCTTTGTATTGCCCTGGGCAATTTGGGTATTTCTGTTGAGGCACCCCAAGTCATGAATGAAAAACCAGAATACTTCCACCATGTGACTCTTTTTCCCTAAAGGTGACCTGGAGCATAGCACCAAAGGCTTAGCTGCTGTATAGGTACTTTGCAGTGGAATAAATGTCACCTTGTGGCTCTTCAGTGGGCAACATCTTAAACCTTCATAGCTGCCTTGGATAGTTTCTGTTGTTTAAATATGTTCACACCTCCCATGTTGCCTGCAGCACAGATCAGATAAGCAGGATTTATTACAATTACCACTTTTATCATCTAATAGTCTCAACAAGTAATACCAAGCTAGATAGGATAAAAAGAAGAAGGATCCTTAATGTCGTAATGATATCTGCCCTGGTGAGGAGTGCCCATCTGAGGAGTGCCCATCAGTTCAGTCTTCCTCAAATTGATCCTCGTATCAGTCATATCAATTGCCAGCTGAATTTCCAAAACTCATCTTACAAATAGGAACTGGGAGCTACTATCAAGACAGCAGTGTATATTTTTCCAGTTCTTATGGCAGCTTTATATTGAACAACATCATTTAATTCTGATCAATTTATTGTGAATTGTTTATTAATGTACATGTTAATGTTTCTGCTGAGAGAGTCTTTCATATTACATAAAATAATAGATGCTTATATTTGATTGTTAAGTTTTCAGCTTTGTGGCAGTTCTGTCTCCCAGAGCTCTGATCTGCTCTCCAGACATAAGATCTACTGAACCTTTCAAACCTTGTCTGGTTAACACAATCTAATGTGTAATAAAGACTCTACCATTTTTTTCTTAAATAATATAAACAACATGTGCTTGAGATCATCACTTTTTCTCTAATTGACTACAATTTGAAGAAAAACAAGTGTGGGTTCAGTAACCTTTTTTTTGTGTTTAATCTAGCAAAGTGCTGAGCACTCTTTACAGTGACTTTCCTGGGTAAGACATGTCCAGGATGTAGATGGGGATCCAGATTAGCATATTTCAGGATATAACCCTGAAATTGCACATTATTTATTTTTAAGAGCACTGTTACTTTGTGTAGCGAAAAGCACAATTGTTGTAAATAAAATAAAGGAAGAGCGTTTACAGAGAGCTTCATTCTTGCACAGTACTATTGCTACTGAGCATATGTAATACAGTTTTTTGTGCTTTAAAGTATTGATATGTATTCTGTAAGGATTTTCATGGTTGACACTGTTAATATTATTTCAAGTACAGCTATGGGGATTGTTTCTTATTTGTATAACTGTAAAATAAAGAAGTTTTTTTTTCATTTTTCTGCTATATTCTGAACTATATTCCTTTGTAACACAGTTTTGATAACATTTTTCAGTTATGTGCTAATTGGAAAGATAATATGGAAGGAGAATGTCTGCTCCTTTAAGTTGTGTGGTCAAGGACTTTCTCAGCACAAAAGGGGATATTAAGAAAAGGAGGAGGCCATAAACGAGAACACAGACACAAAACTGTCCAAGAAATTATGAGGGAGGCAGTGATGAGATCAGTCATCACTGATGAGATGAAGCTGGTCAGTCGCACTAACTGGTAAAGGTATGTGAAGTGTAGGAATGTTTATTCCCATAAGATTATCTGATCAAGGAGCTTGTCAAATGGAATACTGAGGAAGAGGGGAAAGGACAAAGTATACTAAGACACAGACCTGATATCTCCAAACCTTGAGGTCTTGAGGGCTGCAGGGGAATTGGTGGACCTGTGCAAGTTGATGAAGCAATGTTCAGGTGAGAAAGAAAAGAGGAATAGACAGAAAAGGGGTCAGTTTCGTGTAAACTGTGGCTGGTAAGAACGCTTGTCTGGCTGAGCCCTGCGCCTGATTGACACAGTCTGTCCTAACTCCCTTTTTTTAACTACCTGTCTGCATAATCTCACTCTGTCCTACATGTGTGAGTTCTGCAAGGACTCCATGCCAGCTGCTGGGGACGATTGTGAGAGGAGAGGAGGCCAAAGTCAGACCAGGCTGTGAGTACCGCTGGTCTGTGAGGTCTGCTGTTGGCATGAGTCAGAGGTCTCAGTTGCTCCATAACTACCTGAAAGGAGGTTGTAGTGAGGTGTTGGAACACTTCTTCCAAATTACATGTGACAGAATGAGAAGAAACAGCCTGAAGTTGTGCCAAGGAAGTTTTAGTTTGGATATTAGGAGTGTTTCTTGGCTGAAACAGTTACTAAGCACTGGAGCAGGCTGCCCAGATCAGTATTTGAGACACCATCCCTGAAGATATTTAAAGGACCTTCAGGTCTTAAAAAATGTAGGTATGGCACTTAGTGACATGGTTTAGTGGTGGACTTGGCAATTCTGGAGTAACAGTTCGACTTAACAGTTGGATCTTAAAGATCTTCTGCAACCTAAATGATTTTCTGACTCAGTGATTCAGTGCCAGCAGATGAAGCTGGTCTTTAACTTTGAGCTTCCCACTCTAGGCTGGGAAGGATATATGTTCCCAAAACTGCCATTCTGGAAGTCACCAGTCACCAGCATGAGTGTGAGACAAGTGAGGGGCTCAGGACTGGTGACTGGCACAGGACCACAGGTCACAGTCCATGTGCTGCCTGGTGTCACTGCTAAGGGGTGGGTGTGTGTTTCCTTCCCAAACCTGGAGCACGTGGGGTGAGCATGTGAAATCACCAGTGAACTCCAATCTGGACCAACCAGCAAGCAGGAGACCCTGGCTCGGGGCAGGGTGCCGGGCGGCAGAGGGTCTGTGCTGGTACTCAGGGGATCTGTGAACATCCATGTGCTTGTGACCTTGGAGAGTGTCTGCCCCGTGTGCACTGCACTGGTGACCTTCTGCCTGTGCCAAGCCCAGAGGAGGAGGGTCTGGGCTGTCTGCCCTGTGGCTGTGCAAGACCTCTCTGGGGTGCTGAGGAGGCAGAGCATCCTTTGTGCCAGCTGTGTCAGTGTCTTCTGCTGTGTGTCACAGGGACGCTGGCTCAGCTTCACTTCTGCAAATGGGAAAATGTCACCCTCATCCCTGAGCCGGGAATCAGGCTGGGCAGAAGAGAGCCTGGGCTGGAGCAGCTGGAGGACGCAGCAGCTTATAATGTCCCATTAATACGATTTGTTTTCAAATGTTTGAAGTGGTTTACTTATGTGCAAAACATACTCAATGATGGCCAGAATTAATCTTCATTCTGAAGTATGCACTTCAGAATTCAAAATAATATGAAAAAAAATAGCTTGTAGAACTCATACACAGTACTTTAAAGCCTATTAGATCAATCAGTATCATGTTTCGAGGAATAACAGATTTCTAAACCTTTACTGGCCATGCTGCAAAAGCTAATGCACAACTCCATGCTGGCTATAGAAACTAGAAAAAATTCCCAACCTTTTTCATAATGAATTTGATATTTTTATTCTTTAATGGGAGATTTGGTCTTAAGTTTGTGTGTATTTGAAACTGGTCTGGCAGTCAGTGATTTGCTGAGCTGTGTTCTTTTTCATGGCACAGGCGCAAGAGGCCATATTTTGCTGAATCTTGCTTATAACTCTGTAATATTATATTATTTTAAATGACTCTTCATTTTTATTGGAAAAGTGGGTTTTGTTGCTTACTACAGCAAAAACAACCATGTAATTGATAATCAGTTACTTTGTCCATGAAAAAATCCTGCACTGTGATGAAGACCTGCTTGCATTGGCAGTATTCATATGTGCTTTCTCCTGTAGCCTTTAACAACGACCTTGTGAGCTCTGCCTTTCTGTATTCAGTTTATACCTTCTTACCTTCTGTTTGGTTTTTTTATGTCCCAAAATAAATACATTTATAAGTGAAGGAGATGTTTTCACCGTTTTCTTGCTGCAAAACTGTAAAGATATTTGATGTGATTCAAGTGCTGCCTCTAAGCTTTACAAAATATGATTATCAATATGAAAGACAGTTTCTCAAAGGAAGGAGTACAGCCAAAGGAAATGTAATTTCCACAGTTTAGTTATGTCATTGAGGTGATAACAGAGCTAGCCAACTTTTTTCCTGGGGGCTAAAATATATTCCAAAGGAAGTGAAATGCGAAACATAAAACGGCAAACATGAAACGAGACAGGCCTGCTCTAAAGGAGACATCATTGTTTGAGTCTTAGTGCTCTTCAATTGTTTTAGAGCAACCAGGAAACATCTACCCTTAAAATATGTCTTGTTTATTAAAGTCGGACTCAGGTCTTCTCACATCATTACATTGTCTCTATGCTGTTGTAGACATACTTGAGGTATTCTCATCTTTACCACTGATTTTACATTGTCAGAATTTGAGTGGAAAGAGTGGAATTGATTCCATTTAGTGCAGAATGTCTTTAAAATTAAATAGTATTTAGTCTTTTGAAAGAGTGAGGAAAAACATGTCTCTAAGCACATCTCAGATATTACCTGTATGTCAAAGACTTAGAGAAGAAAAACAGGCTTCACTCTTTTGCTATCAAAGTGCTACCATCTAGAGTTAGATGGGAAGTTTTGTCTCCTTTCTCTCTTATGGGCTAGCAACTCTATGGTGCACCAAGGAGTATCCTCTGTTGAAGAGCCAGGAGGCATCTCATAACTTTTCTCCATTCTGAGAGGCAGATAACCTGCCCAAAATACAACTCCTATAAAGCTCAGACAAACATTAAACCCCAGAACATTTCCAGTCAGGAACAGCAAGCTGCTGTGCTAAGACTCAAAATACCAAAACTACACATATAGACAATTCCAAATATAGTATAATCTTTTTTCTTTTTTTTTTCCAATTTCTCAGCTCTTTATTTTCTCCAGAGAAAAATAATTAACAAAGTAGTATTTTTGCCTAAGCCATAGCATTTTTGATTGTGTGTCTATCAGTGAACTCATATGTGTTTCACAAAACAATGATCCAGTTCTTCCAGAATAGCTTAAATGGAACTGTTGTATTTCTCCTTAGGACTAGACTATTTTGTAGGTCATTATTATTAATTTTTCTTTCTTTATTGTGGTTGAACAGCTTTAAGTGTTACTCTTATGTCAATGTGCAGATAACATATACAAAACAATTATAAGTCTGATGAAGTTAAGTTAAGCTCCTGCCTTTAAACGTAATCCTCTTCTAATGGACAGTCAAAAGCATTCCTGGGGATCCCCTTGCCAAAAGAAAGCCTATTAATACTCTGGCATACTACCCAGGAGTTAAGCTCCATACCACTGTAAAGCTGTGAAAGTAATTATTTCCAGTGTCAGAACAGGCATGAAGAGTCAGTCAAGGCCTGATTGTCTGAAGATATGCTCAATGCATAGAAGGAATCTTTCCAAATAGTCACCATCATCTTTAATATTGATGTGTAACAAATGCTTTAAGAAGATGTATGTGTTTTATAATTAGTCTTGCCTGAAGTTAAGTAATCCATCAATTTCTGAAATCCTGGCAAAGGGAAATCATGCTCTCAAAGTGTTTTGCTAATACAGAAGGTCTGGAACAGGCTGTTTCACTGGATGGTAGCATCTCTGTGTTTACTGGTGCACACCTGTATTCAAATCAATAGTACCTTAACAAGAAACCCCTTCTTGATGAGCTAGGTGTGTTCTCCAAGTAGTTTTTTCTTAAGTTCCTTTTGCTTCCCTGTTATCTCATGAAAACTGTTCACAGTAACTTCTGTTTCTTTAGCAGATTGACAGCTGCCATTAAATATGACTAAACTGTCTGGTTTTTCTATCAGGTTTCTTAGACCCACTTTCATGACTCAGCAGCTGTTCTGGAGAATTCAAGTCCTTGTCTCCATCCATTGCTTTGTTGCATTAACAAGAAACAGCTTCAGGTCTGATAACTTCAAGAGCAGCTGCCTAAGCGGCCAGTTCCCACACTGTTTTCCTACATAGTCCTCTGACTGCAGAAAAACTAGAATCAAAGTGAGAGGTAATGGCATTGTGATAGTATAAAGATAGCAAGAAAAAATCCAATCAGTAACAAAATATGAGCAGATGCTTTCAAGTTTCCACCTCCTGAATCCCCAGCTGTGTGGCATTCTCCCTTTCCTCTCCGTGGTTGTCCATTTGCTCTCCAAACTGTCTGTTCTTGCTGCTCCTGCAACATTGGCAAGTGCAAGCTGATTCCTGTATCTGTGTGTGAGGAGAGACTATTTGAAACATGAGGTAATGTCATTTAGCAATGCACCAGCCTGGAGGAAGAGTAGCTATTGCGATATGGTACTCCACATAGATGAATTGCTTCTTTTAGAAGAAGGATAGCAAAGCCTGAGCTGTGCATCATGGCAATGCTTTTGGCTCTGATTATATAGCACTAGAAGAATGCTGTGTGAAACATGAGCAGCATTCAGCGCTGTACTAGGTCTAACTCTGTTCATCAAAGAAGTCACCCTGTGAGTAGTACAATGTGTAAAGCCTGGTTTTACACAAAGTTATGTCCTGAAGTAACCACAGCTCCTCCCATGACAGTTACATCACTGCTTTTCCACCTTCCACTTTTCCACTTCCAGCGTCTTCCAGAGCTCTCTCACTGAGCTGCTTCCTCTTCAATAATCCTACATCCTTCCAGTACTCACCTTTGCAGTGTGGGACAGAGGACCTGTTTTGCAAAGACAGGAGATGCTCACAACCCAGGCAAGTAAACGAGCCTATGATGCCAGTTTGCAGCTATGGAAGGGCTAATATGGTCGTGCTAACAGATAATGTTAGGGAGTGGATACATTGCTGCTGAGGGACTGCAGAGTGCTACTTCTTTTTCCTGCAACAGCAAAAGTGCTGTTCACTCTCCCTTTCCTTGTAACTTATTTCCAAAAGGTTTGAAGAAATTCAAAATATATCAGGCAGCTACTCTTGTAGCAAATATGGCTGAATTTGATCAAGGGGTTAGTACAGAATTGCTTAGCTTGGAAAGGGCCCATTGAGATCATCCAGCCCAAATCCTCCTACTCAAGCTGGGTCAGCTAGAGCATTTTGTCCAGGACCATGCTGGGTTTTTAAAGTCTCCAATGATGGAGATTCCACAACTTCTCTGGGCAGCCTGGTCAGGTATTTGACCACTCTTACAGTAAAAAAAAACATTTTATTGTGTCCATATGCAATTTCCATTTTTTCAGTTGTGCTCATTGCCTCTTGTCCTGTCAGTGTGAATTACTGAAAAGAGCCTTGTTCCCTTTCTTCATTCACAGCCATCAGGATGATTAGACCTCCCTGAGCCTTCTCCAGGTTAAACAGCCCCAGCTCATTCCGCCTTGCCTCATATGAAATATCCTTTGGTCCTTTAAACTTCCTCATGGACCTGTGTTGTACTCATTTGCTAAGTTATTAGAATGAACTGACAAGTATTAGCAGCATAGAAACATTACTGCCTTAACAAACCAGGCTGAAGTGAACTATAAGTGAGCCGTAAGTCACAGAAATATGTGACTGTATATAGGACTGAAAAAATACCTGAAGAGAATTAGTGTATTTATTTTCTCAATTAATGTAAACCCTAGTTCCCACTCTCTACTACTAATGCTAGTATTTCAAGCCCCCTTACTGGGGGTATCGGTTGTGACACAAAGGCAGTTTGAGTAGAAATTTAGACAATATTGTCTCCCTTTCATTTTGAGTAGCTTCTCTGGAGCATATGACAAACTTTGGAAAGATTATGTGGAATTCATAATAGTAAAAGTAACTTGCTTTTGAAGAACTATAAGAGAGTTACCATGAAGCCCAGGATAATTTTGTTCCTAGATTCTTGTGATTCACTAGACCATATTATACTTATATATCCTTAAAATGGCTTCTGGTTTAAGCAGATCTTTAGGTGACTGTGATGAAGCAAGTGATTCCAGAGACACTTGTGTATTGGTTACTCTCATATTTTGGAAAAGTGATAGTTAATGGAAAATCTGCTAGAAAGATGCCTTCATTTTGATCTTTATTTTTAGAGCTAAGTAGACCAATACATCTGGAAGCTGGCTTACAGGCAGGCACTTACATTAAAAAAAGATAATGATTTGGATTTTCTCCAACTTCCTGTTGAAACCAGTTACACAAAAAAAAGAGAACTTTGTGTTTTGAAAGCCAGTAGTTCTCTAAAAGTAGGAAATATTTTTCATCTCGGTATCCTGTTTATTTTGGGGTTTGTTTGACTAGCATGTAGCAGCAGAGTATGTGTTTATAATTATTTGGCATGGAAATAGTTTGTATAAAATGTATTTCTTAGCAATTGCTTGACTTCTTTTTTTTTTTTTTAACTAATATACAGCAAAGCATTGATAAATTTCATTTTCAGTTCAGTTGCTCCCATAATGAAAGTCAACAGACAGAAAAGAAGTAATGAAGTTAAGATGAATATCCTGATTTTATATAGTGCACATCTAAATGCTGTGTTGGTCATTAAGCAGAGGATTTAACCTCATATAGAAATACTTCTAGCGGATTAAAATTTGTCATGGAAACTTTGAAGATGGTGCTCTTACTTTCTTGTGTGGGTTTTTGTTTCTGTTGGGGTTTTGTTTCTTTCTTTTGTTGTTTTGTGGTTGGTTGGTTTGGTTGATTTGGGTCCTTTTTTAATCTTTTTTTTACACTGTTTTAAGGAAGATGTTTCCTTCTAAGAGTGTTCTTGTTTACCTGCTTCTCTGATAGTTGCTACAGAATCTAAAAGCTCTATATCCTATATATACCCACCAACATGAAGGGGAAATGAGCAGAAACCTTGTAAACTGGGAAAACACCTGTGCAGACAACCCTTGGTCCTTCACAGGTCACCTCTTCAGGTCCTCAGCTGCACCTTCCTAGGGAGGTGGAGCATAACACTTTGAAAATTCTGTAGCATGGTGGCAAGAAATCATTAACCGTGAGCAATGAACCATTAGTGACCATTTAGACATAGTTTCTTATTTTCAGGTCAAAATCGTAGAAAGAAAGGTTAGATATGCAGGCTGTATGAAAGAAATAGTAGAAGATCTACAGAAAATTACTTGGTGTTGTTTATATCAACTTTTGGACTTCACAGGGTATGACAGTACCCTATGCAGAATACATTATGGGCAGGACTGAGGCTCTGAAAATATCTGTTTTGCAGTAGCACTCTTCTGCTTAGCTGTTGAAGAGAAGCATACAGGTTTTAATTCAAGCCCATTCTTCTTGAATTGCTTAAAAACCCCAGCAAATACTTTACAGAGTAGGATAGATAAAACATACAAGTAGATGTTTACTTAATTTATGAAATATAGAAGTATTGCTGACCATCCAAATTACTTAAATGCATTTGGTGCAATAAAATTGATCGGTAAACTTTTTAAGCAAACTTCGATTTGCAAAAGGTATAAATTACTTTTTACTTGTTAATTTTGAATGCAGACTGCACTGTAAATCAGGACAGAGCCATACTACATGTGACTTTAGACTGAGCTCATTAACAAGGTTTTTTTTCAGAACTATGGATTTATTTTCCCTGCTGACCTTGCTGTTGAAGTGGCTGATGATGCAGCTGGCAACGAATGCTTTTCTTTTCCTTCTTTTATGAAGGAGATACAATCTAAAGTGAAAAGGAGGACAGGTAGAAAATATACTATATTACACTGACAGCAGAGCAAAAATCTCACTAGGTGTGATTACTTAATACTACCAGCATTTGCATAAGACCAGGTTACTTTCTGATAACTGTGTAGGCAAGATTGCTGTCCTGCAATTTCTTTTGCTCAGGTAATATTGAAGACTCTTAGACTTCTGTTGCTTGACTTAAGATTAAGTCCTCAGGGCCACCCAAGTCACCATCTTGGCTTATACTTCAATACAACATGTAAAATATGTGCAGAGAAGTAGTTTAGATTTTACCTGTTTGAAAATGCATTGTGTTTGATAAAACCAGGTTTTCCTCAGCACTTAATCAAAGTAGTTTTCAGCGTATTGTTTCACTCACAAACCCCCCCATCACTAGGTGTGGATATTTGAAAAACATACTTTGTTTCCAAATTTGATTTGGGCCAACAATATACATACAGCTTCTCTCTGGTGGTATGTAGGGTAAACTGAAATATTTCCTTCCAGCAGGAATTTATTATCCAGAGACAGTGAAATTAGAACATGTTCACTGCTGTGGCTGCTTTGTTGCAGTCAGCCTAGAGTATGGATGGGAAACGGATGCAGCGTTGTGAGTAGTAATACCTGCAATTTTTTTCTTAATTGAAGAATAGAGATTTTGTTGCCTAAGGAAAGGCATTCTGGAATAAAGACTGAAACCACTGGCAGAAATAAGTACATGAAAGGAAACCTAGTGCAGGAAAGCAATCAGTAATAGTGAGGTAATGGACAAATTATGAGCATTGTTAAATATAATAAGAGGGAGAGGCAGTGTGTGCTTAGAAAGCTGATGTTAATGCTGTGACCCTGTTGCTGATGCTATGTAAGCAGGAGTGTGATCAGCTGTGCAATTGTCCCCTTCAAGCAGTTGGGACAGCCCTGCTACATGAGCCTCTTTGCGGCTGTGAGGCAAGGGACAGGGCTGTTCCTTTTTCATCTGAGGGTATTGCAGGGCACAGGGGTGAGTGAAGACAAGTGTCTTTTTAAAGTGCTTCTAGAATATACCATCCAGGTGAGAGTGCTCCAGAGCAGCACAATATACTCATTCACCTTATTTAAGATACTCAGGCTGAATCTTAAGCTGTTTAAATGAGATTCATCTTGCAGAAGCTTTATAAAGATTCCTGGTTTTGTCTTCAGTTTACTGGTCCTTGAACACTTACACTAATTATAACTCATAATGTTATGCAGATGTATTGAAATGAAAGAACAATGAAAACACTTGTCTGTGCATTAGCTAGCACTGACAAAGCACAGTGGTGATTCTAATGAGATATTACATGTATTACCACATGTTGTCAGGAATTGGTTGTTTGTTCTTTTTTTTTTTACAAAACCTACCTTTAAGCAAGTGAGCAGCTACCTCTGTGTCACTGCTGGTTGCTGTCAGGCTCTCCTCTTGCTTTAAAAGCTTTCCTACAGCAAAGCCAGGAAGAGATAGATTGTTTTCTGATGCTATATGTGCTAAACAGAGAAAAAGGAAAGGAATACTTGTGTTTTCTCCTACCAGTATGAAAACCCAGAAGGACGCAGAAATAATTAAGAGGTGTCGTGGTTTAAACCCAGGCAGGTAACTCGTTCACTCACTCCCCCCCCTTCTTTCCCTCCCCCTACTCCCGGAGGGATGGAGAGGAGAATCAAAAAGAATGCAACTCCCACGGGTTGAGATAAGAACAGTTTAGTAACTAAGGTATAACACAAATCACTACTGCTACCACCAATAATAATAATGATAAAGGAAATAACAAGGGAAGAGAATACAACACCTCACCACCAGCCAACCGATAACTCACCCCCCCAAGCCCGACCAAGCACCGACCCATACCTTCTCCAACCCTGCAGTCTCACAGCCCTTCCGGCTAACTCCCAATTACATCCTGGGCATGACGTGCTGTGGTATGGAATACCTCTTTGGTCAGTCTGGGTCAGGTGTCCTGTCTCTGCTTCCTCCTGGCTTCCCCTCCTCCCTGGCAGAGCATGAGGCTCACAAAGTCCTTGGCCAAACCAAAACATCATTGTTATCAGCTCTGTTCCCAGGCCGAAAGTCAAAACACTGCACTGCACCAGCTACCAAGAAGGAGAAACATGACTGCTACTGCTGAACCCAGGACAAGAGGTAACATCTTGTGTATATATATACATATACATTAGAAAAGTGCCAAGAGCTTAAGGTGGAAAAACATTTTTGAGAGGTAACAGTGACCAGAACTGAAGCAAGATGAATTCCAGAAGGAAATAACTGATACCATTTTAGCATGTTTAAGTAGTCTGACATACACTTACGGACGGATAAACATGGTAGCTGTGAAGAGCAAGACCTCTCAGGAGGAACTACCCTCCTGAATCCAGTAGGGAGAGAAGAAGAACTAAAGCAGGGTCTAAAGGCCTGTCACAAGACCTTTGCTTTTACTCTTCTTCCACTTTTCAGAAATTAGTCCAAAACTGCCATATTTTAAAGAGGAAAAAGTGCTTTGTTGCGGTGTCGTATGAACACATGAGCTCATTAAGAGATGCGCCAGGTATTTTTAGTTTGGTAAAGGAGCCATGAAGTTGGAATGGGTCAAAAGAGAACCAGGTAAGCCTTCAGTGCTGCTCTCACCCTTGACAGGACCTGTGCAGGAGTGCCTGCAAACTGCACTCAAGAGTACCAGCAGTTCAGTCAGTGCTGCCTGACAGTTACCCCATGATTAAAGGACCCCATGATCCTTTCCAACCCTAACTATTCTGTGATTCTATGATTAGAAGCTGTTCTGGCAGGAGGGTAAACATGTACCGCCAAGGCACCTACCAAACACCTCACTAAGGAAGGAGGCTCTAAAGAAAATACAGGAGCTTTCGGATATTGGAACTGTGTGTTATCTGGAAATGTCTCTTAGCCCATTTATCTACCCTGAATTGTTTTAAGCCAATGAATGTATGCTTATTGGGAGGGAAAAAGCAGTTTGTTCAGCACCAGTAATTTTAGTTCATTTTTACCATGTTTCTGGACACTAATGTAAGCAAAATTCAAGTACAAGAAAAATAATTCTTTAAACATGAGCACCATTGTCTTTGACTCTAAAATTTCTAGCATAAGTTCAGCTTCTCCCTTTCTTGTGGTCTTTCTCAGGTATTATTTTTAAATAATAAAACACTATTGACCACAATATAGAAATAAATCAGAAAACTGGTAACCAAAACCACTTCTAGTCTTGCACGCTCTGTGAAACACAGCATGAAACTGTATGGCATAGTTTCATACACAGACTTAAAGTACAAGAGATGATGCTGAAGCTGGTTTACATTACCACAGTACTGCCAAAGGCTTTGAGGTGGAAAGGAGCTCAGGTTTTCTTGTGGATAGTTTGGTAGTCCGTATCAGTCTGACACGAAGTGAATGGTACAAAAATCAGTCTTCATTCTCCAGGTACCTTTTTAATAGTGGATATATTGAAATATAGAGAAAGTATACATATAATTATATATATATTATAGTCAGCTCAGTGACAAAAATTTTTTACCTGATAGCAATAGCATTTTTTGCTGTAAGTATTGGGGAAGAGAAAAAGGAAAAAAAGAACTGAATTAGAGGGCTACAGATTTGGACATACTTGAAAAAGGAAGAGCATTAAAACATATTTTGGTCCACATTAACCTACTTTAGATGCCAACATGTTAAATCTCCATTTATCAGTCAGGCTGTTTGCCAATGGTGTAGAATAAGCACTGAATTAGATTGTGGTGACTGTTTCATCAGCTCTCCGTTCTGATTGTCTGTATTTTATTCCCACAGGAAAAAAAAAAAAAGAAAGAAAGAAAAAAAGCCTATTTCAGTGCTCAGATTAATTTTATGATCAGATTATGAGTTTGAGGAGAAAGTAAACCCCTATTAGTGCTCGTAACTAGAACATATGACAGTCATAATTTTGATTTATCAGCTCTGAGAAGGTCCTTTTAGCATAAACTCAAAAGTTTCTTGATAGTATAAAAAAAAAAAAAACTCACAGTATATATAGAAACAGGAAAATTGAAATAAAAAATAAGGCTTAGCCATAGTTGGGGATTCCCACAATTTTATTTTCTTTTGTTTGCCTGTGTAGCTGCCATTTAATTGTTCTAACATTTCTAATCTCCTGGGGACACTTACATTGCTGACTGAATTTCCTTAATTTTCACCCAGCTGTGGTGCACAATGTCAGCATAATACGTAAGTTACATTCAAAATCTTATAATTGGGCAAAGAAGAAACAAAGTTTACATATAAATACAAGAATTTATTGTTAGTATCATCAAAATCTGGCCGATGTAATTTAAAAACCATTATTGGTTTAGATTTAACCATTACAGTATAATAATAATAATTAGAATACAGGGCTAAAAAAGGCTTGGTAAAAGTATCAATAGAATTGAAATCATAATACAATGACTTAGTTTCTGTGGTTCTTACTGGTCCTATCTCATCCTTTGTCTGCTTCTTTCAGTCCTAATGTCAATGTGGTCATTCTCATGGCTTATGGTGAGTTATAGAGAATTGTCAATATCCAGTGTCTTTTCCCAAGAGAAATGTGATGTTCATGTTGGTCATTTCTTCCTCACTCTGGGATCCTCTTGGGGTCATTTTTATGTCTGCTAAGAAATCTTTACGTTTTTCTTTTTCATTAGTCTGCAGCCCCATGTTACACCCAAATTTACCATATGCCTAGTTCGGATGTCTTTGTGTATGTTACACATTTCTTTGCTACCTAAAATCAGATTTTATTTCCAGTAACAAGTCTGCAATTTTTAACGGGCTACTGGAGGGTTATTTATTGTTGTGGGGTTTCCAGGACCAAGCCTGTGCCTCATCTCTCATCCCAGTCTCCTATAACAACATCCTGTGCCTCTGCTTTGCAAAGTTTCCGCTGTTGTACCAGACCTGTGCTTCTCTACACAATGTGCCAGCACAGTAGCATGCTACAAAGAATCACTGCTTGTTACTATTAATATGAAAAATGTTGTGGTGCCATATAAAGAAATACAATAAAACAAATTAGCCATAGATAGCTTGTCAGCTAGAGGAATTGCTAAACCAGGCAAAACAAAGCTTCAGGCAAGTCAAGAAAACTCAGGTACAGACCAACCTGTGTCAAGCCTCAGTCCCATGGCCTTGCAGACCCAGTATGAAATGTATGGCCTGTTACTAACAATGGCAATAGGGTTTCACAGGCTACATGGTTACACACACGACTGGGAGTCAGCATGGCCATGAGCTTAACAGCAGCCTATGGTATCTTGCCTCTAAAGCATCACTGACCTAACATTTGTGAAATGTTTTCTCTTCCTCCTTTTTTTTTTTTTCCACAGAAATTTCATCTTAGAATTGCAAAAAACAAGACATCTGAATGCCTATCAAAATTGTACTTGTTGAAATCAACATGGGGTGAGTAAGGGAAGGAAGTACAGTGTTTTAATTTAGTGGGAAATTTCCAATAAATCTGTATCAAGAAAAAATTTTGGCCAAAGGTGTTAGGATGTTGATGGTTACTTTTTACATTTCTCTTGTTGCATTAATCATTGTTTAAGAGAGAACAGAATAAATGCTCTTGACTTCATAAAATACTTGTAATAATGAAACATGCCATTTTTGGTTGAACAACCACTTAAGATGACAATTGAAGATAAAAGGCAGGTTAAAGATAAAGGGGTAAAAGAAAAACAATGGAGCCACAAATGAACAGAAGTAGCATTTATTAATTAGGGATGCCACAACTGCTAGGACCACAGACTAGTTTTTAAAGTTGTTTGCACAAGGCTTGAGCATCATTGTAGAGTTCTCAGGAAGCATACTTAACTCAGTTCGTCCTTTGCACCCTGTATACGTGAGGGTACAAGGTGGTTCTGTTGGTGGTGCTTTTTTGTCAACCATGTCTGATGTATAAAGAAGAAATGGGTGGTAATTCTGTTATTTTTCAGTGTCCAAGTTTATGGCCTTTCTTTTAAAACAGTTACCCAAAGTCCTCCAGCAATGATCCGTCATCATGAAATTACATGGATTTAGGCTAGATTTACTAAATAATACGGCATATTACTTCACCATTATTATTGTGAAGAAGTTACTGGAAGTTAGGGACTGGTGTTTTAAAGCATCTGGTTACTGCTTTGGAGCTTTGGAGCAACTTGCATTGCCTAACAAGACACAGCTTGGATGGGTGTCTGACCTGGTCTGTGATGCAATTCCAGATGTACATACCCAATAGTGATTCAGCCAGAGAGGTAAATCAGAGAAGGTATATGTGACTGTATCCCTGAAAAAAGAGCCCAGGCAACCTGGGACATCAGAAGCTTCACAAGTTGTCTCAGCTATTAGCTCTAGCTAACAAAGCATCGCTGCGTAATTTATAATGTTGCCTGAAAAATGACAGAACATTTTTTCAAAGGTAATATTTAATGCTCAAAAATCAAAATCTTCATCAATCCCTGTGACTTTCCCAGATAGCAGGCAAGGATTAGCTGGTCAACGATTTTAAATTTTCAGGCTCCTTATAGTCAAAATAATGAAAGCCTACCCAAATATTTGTTCAGTGAAAAAGCAATATATTAAGCAATCCATTAAGTTGGAAAATATATGTGAAATAAGAAATTATGACAGGCTAATCTCTCCTTTGTATGAAGTAAGAAATTAGTGTAACCTTTTTGGCATTGTCCAAATATATGTTAGAGTCCCATTTTTTGGGTACATCATGCTATTAAAATTAATTCTGCCTTGTAGATATCACAGTTAAACAGCAGAGGAAGACAGCAAAGTTGTTAATCACTTGCTGAGAATGAGATAAATCTTCATTTAGGTGTAAAGTTGCAGTCACTTTTACAGTAAACCCTAGGGTTCTATATTTTCTTTCTTCTTTTCTATCAAGTGCTACCACTTCACATATATAGTTGCCTAAGGACAGTGAATGGTCAAATTTCATTTACCCAGGAAAAATATGTCAATCATAGCAAGACTTACGGAGACTTAAAACTCATGGGAGGTTTAGAAGAATCCCACAGGCCCTAGCAAAGCCTATTCCACTTCATGCTTAGTATAAACTGCTAGGCCAATATTAAAAGTTTTGCTGTTCGGGCAGACATGAGGAGGTTTTGTACCCAGGATATTCAAAGTAAAATGCTCACAAACTGACCAGTCACAGAATTTTCATGTTCAAGATGAAACCGTTTCAAAGGCTATGCTTTTCAGAACTTAGTAAGTGAGGCATTTCTGGATGAAAAATCCTGATTTTTTCGAAATCCCTCATGCTGAACATTCCAGAATAGAGGCAACCGTAATCTTTAGTTGTTTAGAAAGATTTCACCATTGTGCATGTTTTTAAAAATGAGAATGAATAAATATAGTTAATATTTTTTCCAAACAGCTGTGCCGAGTTACCACATCTTGAGAAATCTGTGAAAGACACAAGGTGTTGTGGTCTCACTCTTATGGTGTGCTGATCATTGACATTTTACAACATCTTCTACAGCAGGTAAAATCTTTCAGCACCCCAGAGAAGTTTGTAAGGTGGAAAAGCTTCACAAAGCTATTATATGCAAATAGCAAATATGAGAGAGAGTAATGGAGTGACTTCACTGGAGATTGCAACCATCCGAGCATACTGAATGCAAGACAGCTCTGAGCCTAAACCTGCTTTATTGTGTAACTTATATCCATTGTAATGCTAGTATCTTCTGCATCTTAGCAGAATTCTTTAACTTAGTTTCAAGATATGCTAACAGAGCTAAATGTATTTTGATTTTCTGTTAGCTCCTTCTGTTTAGCTCAAAATATGGGAAAAAAGAACTTTCATGTGATCATGTCCTTGGGCGATGGAAGTTTTAGATTAAAGGGTCTGTAAATGCCTAAACAGATGACTCTGTATACTCTTTTATTTCTCTCTATGCCTGTAATCAGATGAAATTAAGTGCTGAGTAGGATCAAATTTGCTGTAATAATTTCATCTGTAATCAGATGAGATTATCTGCTGAGCAGGATCCCATTACTGACAGGGAATTACTTTACCCTCTGAAAATGCAGAGATATACAAGTATATTTTGTACTGCTTCTGTGCAAAAAATAATAAACATCCACATAAAGATAGCTGATACTTGGAAACGATGTACTCAAGGGATGGTGGTATTATTCTTAACAATGACAGGGGAAAGAAGAAGGAAGGAAGGAGGGATGGAGGGTGGGAGGAAGGAAGAAGAAAGGAAAGAAAGAAAAAGGAAAGAAAGAAAAAGGAAAGAAAAGAAAGGAAAGAAAGAAAGAAAGAAAGAAAGAAAGAAAGAAAGAAAGAAAGAAAGAAAGAAAGAAAGAAAGAAAGAAAGAAAGAAAGAAAGAAAGAAAGAAAGAAAGAAAGAAAGAAAGAAAGAAAGAAAGAAAGAAAGAAAGAAAGAAAGAAAGAAAGAAAGAAAGAAAGAAAGAAAGAAAGAAAGAAAGAAAGAAAGAAAGAAAGAAAGAAAGAAAGAAAGAAAGAAAGAAGGAAGGAAGGAAGGAAGGAAGGAAGGAAGGAAGGAAGGAAGGGAGGGAGGGAGGGAGGGAGGGAGGGAGGGAGGGAGGGAGGGAGGGAGGGAGGGAAGGAAGGAAGGAAGGAAGGAAGGAAGGAAGGAAGGAAGGAAGGAAGGAAGGAAGGAAGGAAGGAAGGAAGGAAGGAAGGAAGGAAGGAAGGAAGGAAGGAAGGAAGGAAGGAAGGAAGGAAGGAAGGAAGGAAGGAAAGAAAGGAGGGAGGGAGGGAAGGAGGAAGGGAGGGAGGGAGGGGGGAGGGAGGAAGGGAGGAAGGGAGGGGGGAGGGAGGGAGGGAGGGAGGAGGAAGAGGGAAGGAAGGGAGGGAGGGAGGAAAGGAGGGAGGAAGAAGGAAGGGCGAGAGGAAGGAGAGGAGGGAGGGAGGGAGGAAGAAGGAAGGAAGGAAGGAGGGAAGGAGGTAGGAAGGAGGAAGGAAGGGAGGGAGGGAGGGAGGAAGGAAGGGAGGGAGGGAGGGAGGAAGGAAGGAGGGAGGGAGGGAGGAAGGAAGGAGGGAGGGAGGGAAGGAAGGAGGGAGGGAGGGAGGGACGGAGGACGGAGGGAGGGAGGGAGGAAGAAGGAAGGAAGGGAGGGAGGGAGGAAGGAGGGAGGGAGGAAGAAGGAAGGAAGGGAGGGAAGGAGGTAGGAAGGGAGGAAGGAAGGGAGGGAGGGAGGGAGGAAGGGAGGGAGGGAGGAAGGGAGGGAGGGAGGGAGGGAGGGAGAAGGAAGGAAGGGAGGGAGGGAGGAAGGAGGGAGGGAGGGAGGAAGGAGGGAGGGGGGGAGGGAGGGAAGGAGGGGGGGGAGGGAGGGAGGGAGGGAGGGAGGGAGGGAGGGAGGGAGGGAGGGAGGGAGGGAGGGAGGGAGGGAGAAGGAAGGAAGGAAAGTATGTTATCACAGTGTAGGACCCAGAATGCCATAGCAAGTAGTTTAGTCCTTCAGTAGTTGAAATCCACTTAGCTGAAGGGAGACCTTGTATTGGAAGAATGTGAAATTATTGTAGGCAAAATCTTGAGCACATATGCACTCCGCAGTTCATGTACTGGAATGTCTAGAAATTTCATGCTTCATCCTGAGAGAATGAACAGGAAATTAACTTCCTCCCTCTGTATTATGACATGAGTGCCTAAGATGCACCTGATATGCAAGCCGCTTAGTTACTCAAGTAGCAGCTAAGTAGCTTGTAGTAACTCCAGTTACTACACTGAATATGCTCTTTAAGATCTCACTTACCCCAGTACTTTACCCTTATTCTTTTCCAATGTTGGGGTTCTCCAACCCAAGTCCTACTCCCTGCAGACAAAAATGGCCGATCAGATTTTTTTTAAAACTATCGTTTTCCCAGTATATGCTCAGCTGCAGAACAAAGCAGCTCCAGAGATAAGCAATACATATTCTATTTGTTAAGCAGTATAGATCTGTAACCAGATAGGAAAGTAAGATGTAATTACTTGGCTTTTGGATGGAGAGTGGTTTGAGTTTAGCTTTAGACAATCAAATTCAAGTCCTGCATCCCTGTCCAGCTTCTGGGAGGGATGCAACAGAGAGCTTGTCAATAGAGACACGTGCCAGCTTGCTGACAGAGGAGCACTCATGGTGGCGATGTTTAGAGTAAAACAGCATCATTCTCCTACTGCAACAGTCCATTCATTCCAGGGGAAGTAGAACTACCCTACTCCAGGACTGTAAACATACATTCTGGCAATTTCTGCTTATGTTAGTTAAAATCTATGTACCTTTTAATGCACATGTTTTGGGTTGCTTATTTTGTTGTTTTGTTTTTTTTTTTCCTTCAGATTTTAGGACAGAACTGACTTCTAGTACAAGCTACATAAAAAAAAAAATAAGATTGACAAATACATTTAAGTGTTTCAAATCTAGTGGAAAGGGAGCTCCTTATCAAAGTGTTAAGTAAAATAAAGCTTGGTTTTAAAGAACCATAAAACATCAGCTCTCAACATGCTTCTCATTTGAGTATGTAAAGAACAAAGTAACAAACCAGCACTTAACTGAACACCAAAAGAGGGGAATGAGGATGTGCCTCTGTGTCTTTTTAAACATATGATTGTAAAAACTCAATTTATGCATGGATAAGGGAACTTGGTAGGGAAAGATGCACGTTTGATTTTATTTTTTTTTTCAAGAAACAGTGCAAACCCACAAGCAAAAGGAAGAAAATATAGTCCTTTTATGTTTCATGTATCTTTTACATTTATCATTGATGAAATTGTAACTTCTTAAGATCTTAGAAAGAAAGAATAAACTACATAATGGTCTCTCATTCAAAATTTTATTTTGTATTTGTAGTTCCACAAGCTCTGTTCTTGAAAAGCAGATAACATTCATGTCATCATTTTTGTAATTCATTGTCTCATATTGTCTTATATATTGTCATTTTATTTTCGTAAACTCTTCAGCTATTTCATGCACAATTCAGCTATTTCATACCACTTTCTAATAAATGTGTTTTGTCAGTTTTTCTCTAAAATATGCATAGAATATTTATGCAAATTTTCAGAAGGCAATATCTTCCAAACATATATCATTTAATGGGATGGCTACATCTCTCTCATCTTTATTTTGCTTGATTAAAACAAAACTGCAAAGTTGTGTTTGTGCATTTCTGTATTTCTTGATCCATAGAGTGGCCCCTCAGCAATACAAGAATAGTCTCTGAGCTCAGATGGGCTGAGCTAAAGTGAACTTGGGAGACCTATCAGTCACTGAACTGGTACAAGAACTCCTGTGATCTGTGGCCACTCTGTCTGCCAGAAACTGCCTGGGAGCCACTGTGGAAAGCCCAGCACCTGAATTTTTGTTTCTGGTATCAACCAAACACAACAGAGAGTTTTAACTAAACTTTTTGTAGAGGTCACTGTTTTTAAAAAATTTGCATTCATTCAGACTGGAAATTTGACTGAAATAATATGGGGGGGGAATGAATGGTTAATCCCATGTGGTGTTCATTTTGTGCTTTGAATTGTTCTGGTCAGCATGATGCAAGATCAGAGTGATAGGACACTGTCACAGTCCCTGTTGTATCACCACAGCCTTTTCCTTTGCCCTGCCAGTCACATAAGGAAGAGGTTGAGCTGACAAGCTACAGAAAGCAAACAGCTTTACTGTCTGACAGCCATGTGTTTCTTGCATCCTGGCCACTTCAGAAGCTATTGTGGTGGATTGACATGGAGAGCAGCAATACAGTTGTATTTGGGAAGACTTCTTCACAGAATGTCCTGTGCGTCAGCTTACAAAAAGGAGGGAAAGTCATCACGAATACTGGAAGAGGAACTGTCTCATTTTCATTCTTTATTAACCATATTCTGACATGAGAATGGATCAAAGCAGAATATGATACCTATATCAAGGTGTTTTGCATGTCTTTTTTCTTGCAGCCTAGCAAATATTGTAAGATGAGATCAGAGAAAAGAGTATGAAAATGACATTAATTAAAATTATTGAATGAGCATTTAATTTAGGGTCACTTGCTTAGAGCTAATGACAGCTCACCAGGGAATTTTTATTCAGTAACCCTTCACATCTTTGTTGCTCACTTGCAGGTTGTCCAGTTGTTCTGGCAGTGGAATTTAATTCCATGTTGATCACAATCTTCAGGACTCTATTCATATTATTCCACATTGTATGCTGCAAGGCACCGTCAGGAATTAATTTGTTCTGTTTGGAGTCTGCAGTCAGCATCCCAGAAAAGCGGCTATGATTAGCCAAATCAAAGTCTTTCAAAGACAGCAGCCATAGCCCAGCTGAAATGCTGCAGCTGATGTCACCCTATTAAAACTGTCTTCTTTTCAAGCAGCGGATAGAACAGACCATTTTATTTCATTCACAAAGTGCATGTAATGAACTGCCTCTTGCAGACTGTAACTTTGGGAGGTGACAAATGGGAAATGGGCTGGGAATTTGGGGATTTTTTTTTTTTAGTTTTGCTTGCTTGCTCTTTGCTTCTGTACTCTGGTTCATATTATAATAAACGCACTGTTTCTTCTCATCCCAGCTTAATACTAAATGGCCTTCAGATGTATTTGTTGTGCAGAAATACTGCTTTTGTGCTTTGTAGATCACAAAATATGAAGGAGCAGAACCCAAAGAGCTACTCACCATTTCACCTAAGAGTGTGTGATAGCTCCGTGTGTGTTGCACTTGGGTTCACTGACCTGCTTACTGATAGAAATGCAGTTTTAAAAATAATCTTATATCACAGTTTTGCAGTACTCTAGCCTAAATCTACCAGCCTTCAACAGAGCAAACCTCTTCCCTTGACATGACCTTGCACTTGGTATAAGGGGTGTGATTACAGCTGATGTCAAAAAGGGGAAAAGTTCTGACTTTGAGAGAGCCTTTTAAAATGGAGGTTAAATAAAACTTAGCAAAATCAGAAAAGCTGTAGAAGGAAAAAAAGGTGTATTTTTCTTCAGAATTTATGTTTACTTTTCATTGCTCAGAGATAGCATATATTCTTGGTCGTATTAATTTAAAGCAAAAATGAGTTGTCTCTTGTCCTTCTGACTCCCTCACACACACTTTCTCTCTACCCACCCCCATCCTCCCTTTTTTCTCTCCTTCTCTCCCTTCTTTCTGTTTTGCTCTCTTTCACACTGCCTTTCTCACTCTATGCCTCTCTCACGCATCCTCTGTCTCCGGCTCTGTCTCCCTCATGCTCTGCTTCTCTTCCTAATCCTGGCTCCCACTTCCTGCTCTCTCCCCCTCTCTGCCTTGGAAACAGATTTTCTTGGGATGCTTTTCTCCCCCTAGTTCAAAATCCTTGATCATAGGGATTAATATCTCTCTCTTCCCTGCACCACCCCAAGCTTATGAGAAGAAAGTTTATTTTTTGAAAATCCTTCCTGTCTTCCAGCCCCTCAGAAACTCGAAGTCTAGATTTTCTTAGGGAAATCATGAGCATTAGTAAACATATAGATTTAGACATGGTAAGCAAAACAAATGAAGCAAAACAAATATACTGGGATATTGAAAAAGAATGCATTGTAATTTTTAAAAGTATGACACTCTGGTCCCTAATTTTCTGCTCAACTACTCAGTATTCTTTTTCTCGGCTACAAGTTCATATTTGCAGACAAGTATGCTGCTTTGCAGCTGAGTGTCTCAGCTGAGATTGGGCTATATGAATAGCTGCTAATTTGGATGTTCAGTCCTTGACATCTGATGATTTGATTTCTGGTTCTCGACATTTAGTCAATTAAGAATGTAGAAAACCCACTTTTGGGTCTCCTTACTCTGTCCCTGAGCTCCTGAGTTGGATTTAATCATATTGGACAAGAAATTTTAACATGTATACATGAGATTTAAGAAAACACCCCAAATATTTACTTACAATACCTGTAAAACTCTCTTTTATTTTAAAAATGACATCTGCATTTCTTGTCTCTTCAGATCAATCCTTTGTCAATGGAAGATATTTTAAATAGCTCACATAAAAGTTATGAAACTAAAAATTCACCTAATAAAGCTGCTTTTTTTTACCCTTAGTTTTAGGTAAATGGCATTTACAAATTAAACAGCTTTGAATTAGCCTGCCCCTTTGTTAGAACTAATTGATCTCTTTCTGTGGAATACTTGCTGTAAGCGGTAAGGGGAAGCAGACAGGCCAACCCAATATGGGTGATAAGCAAACTTCTACTTTATTTGTGACGCAGTTCACATATATATAGGAGTGGTATTCAGCCACTCCTTGGCACAACACTATTGGTTAGCCCCCCCCCCCAGCTTCCTCCACATTCTCCTCCCAGGTCCGGTCTCCGGTTACCTGTGGGGACCACCCCCTGCCTTGCTCGCACAGTCCTCCAGAACTCTATGGTCCTGCTCTTAGAGTCATTCTGCAACAATTCCCCTTTTTGTTTGTGCGAGCAAGGCATTGTGGGTTATTCTGTTCACCTGTTTTACCACACAGCTATAAACAAGTCTAATAGCTACGATGATTAACCTAACAATGATACATAAGTGCAATACTTTAAACAGCAGTGTTTGACTCAACCTGTAATGCCCCGTGAAGACAACCATCTAGTTATTCTTAGGATATTGCTCATTTACTATTGCTGGGTAAAGCTGAGCCAGGGTTCTCAGCTGTGCGTGCATCGAATTAGCATAATCAGAGAGACTCATACAACACATTCCATCAAACTTTTCACATCCATGTCCCTGTTCCAACAACAAAAGGTTCTGCAGTGTTGCATGTCTTACAGAGTCAACATTAAAACAAATCAGAAATTGCCTTCGATGTAGAATTGTCTGCTTAGCAACTCAGTAACCCAGTCTGCTTAGTTGAGCCAAGGCCCCAGCTGAAGCACTTACAGTGATCTGGCATATTATGGTTGGATACATGTTTTGAAGACCCTTAGTGACTAACATATAATTGGTTAAACACAGGTGTGAGAACTCAACCTTGAAAGCTTGCCAACAGTCCACAGTTCTCATTAACTTGGTGAATTCCAGTCTCTTATCTTGCTTGCTTAAGCTTCTTCGGGCCTCTCATGGCCTTGCTGTATCTTTCAGGACTATTCAAAGTTTATGTACCAATTATGCATTCTCCCGTGAGAACACTGTCTCCACATCTTCCCCCTTTATGTTGTTTTTTTTTTTTTTATATATGGTTTGAGTGACCCTACTTGAGCAGGGGATCTGGGCTAAATTATATCTCCAACATATGCCAACTACAGGCTGCTGGGCCTGTCCCTTTTTTCTGCTGCATGGCTCTCTGGTAACAGGCTGTATAGCTCTCTGATCCTTCACATCAAGGTCTGGCATGGCGTGTGTCCCCACCGCTCCATGCCTGCTGGGTTGCAGCCAACAGCAGAGCTAAAGGTTCTTCTTGGTGGCAAACACAGAGGCCAACCCAGTCTTGCCCTTGACTGTGGTAGCAGGCATTTGGTCAGCCTCAGTCCTTGCACCTTGTTGTCAATACACAGTGTCACCTGCTTCATCGAGTAACAAGTCGTTACTACAGCAAGGCACACACACATTTACATTAGCAGAGTAACTATTACAGGGTGCAGCAGCATGTTGAAGATGCTGATGGCAGTGAGGGACTAGCCAAAGAAATTTCTTACCAGTGGGATTCTCCCCCCCTCTTAATTTGTTCCATCACCTGCTTTATAACACTACCATTGTATTAAAATCTTTCTAGCTTTTGCCTTAGCATTTTCTAGCAGCTACTGCAAATTTCCGTACTCTAACATCTCTTTTACAAGCGACAAATCTATACAATACAAGGTGCAGTTTCTTATTAACAACTAGCTAGTAAATACAGGTGGGTTTATACACAAAATCACAACCTCTAGTAATAGCTACTTTACAAGCACACATCTTCAGGATGTTACTTTTCAGTTGTCCCCAAGTGATGTTTTGCAGTTAATCATTCTTTCTCTTCCTCTATCTCATTCTGCTTGGGGTATTCACGGTCAGCTCCTGTAGCTGAGGCATAAGGTTTTTCCATTCGTCTGTCCAGCTCATGGCAAGGCTTCACAAACCTTGCAGGCAGTCGCCATGGACCTGTAGGCAGGAGGACACAAATATACTCCCTCCCCCAGGTTATCAGTTCTTCAGTTCTTGAGAAGTAGACAGGTTAAACAGGTTAAGTGCAGCATCATTACTCTCTCCCCCCTCCCTTTTTTTTTTTTTTTTTAGTCCCTGCTAAAGCAATCATTACCCCCGCTACAGTCCCACGTACAGAACGTGGCACAAGGACCCTGTGGAGACTAACAGCAAACCAGCTCCAAGAAGCATCATTGCAGTGCGAGGTGGCAGGCTCAACCTTAGCGGGCATCCCCGCAGAGGCTCTGCCTCCCCCACATCATATGAGGCTTGGGCTTTTATACTGACCAAAATGCACACTCATTCCGACACAGGTGGCCAGCCTGTGCTGGAAGAAGTGGCCAGCAGTATCTACAGAGGTCTCCAAGGGTTGACAGAAACCTGGACATACTTATATTTACCAACTTCTAGTACATGAGTATCACAGAGAAACTGTATGGGCTCCCCCTGTCAATTGCAAGAAAAAATCATAACATATACAGCTTGAGTATAAGAGGATTTTAACGCATACGTGGTCACTGTTTGTCAGGCCTCCTTAACTATTTTGAGATCAAGAGCTTCCCACTCTTTAGTCCCCTGCTGTGTAGTAAACACAGGATATGCAGAGATGTCCATTGCAGAAAATTCCCCAGTAATGTTCACCTCTTTGGTTACCCATTGTTACAACTGAGCGTCTCCAGGGCCAGTAAGTCTGAGCAGACCGACCCGGGAGACAAAGAGTCAGGGTCTGGAAGCAGAGGATATAAATCTGGCTCGGATTCAGGGGATTCGGGGGCTGATCCTGTGCCGAACTCGGGGTCTCCGTTGCTTGCAGCTGTGTCTTTCTTATCAAATGTCTCTCGTTCGGTATGTAGCCATCTGCAGACCTGGCTCCTCCGTGACTAAATTAAAATTTTTTTCACTCTAAGGCATAGTGGGCTGGAGAGGCTCGCGGTTCCTTTAAATCTCCCGCTAGCGCATGATCTCTATTTTCTACTGCGCGCTTCAAAATGGCGCCGCAATCGATCCGGCGCCGAGGCACCGCCCTCTTTCTTTCGGATTCCTCGACATTTATCATGCGTATACCTTCTAATATACTTTCTCTGTCCTTTTCAAAGTCCCTACTTTCGGAACTGGGGTGGTGGGGGAGCAGGGGGTTACACCTCCTCTGCGGCACCTTCTGATGGAGGGGGAGAAAAGGAAGGGGGGGTGGGAAACCCTGTGGTCCCGCGAGCTGGGAGGGGGAACGAGTTGTAATCTTCCCCCGGTTTCAACCGACCGGGGACGTCTGTTCCTAGTTTCTCCGTTGCTACCGCGGCAGTTTTCTTTTCTGCCTTGTATCTTTTTATACAGTTCATTACTTCCCTCCGTGGTTTACCGAATTTCTTTGCCTTTTTATACTCATTAAGAACTGAGTCAAATAGTTCATCACCAAACTTTCGCCACTCACTCTCCTCAAATATTGTATTAGCATCTACAAAAAAATCCCTTAACCTTCCCTACAGCCAGTAGACCTGCTAGCTGCTTTAGAGTCTCAGGCTCAATTCCCCGCTTTTATAAAAAGCACTGTAAAAGTTCAGGGCTCAGTTCCCTGCTTCTATAAAAAGCACTCTAATAAGTCCAGGGCTACCTCTCGGTCCATTTTCATGGCCAGCCTTTTCCGGATCGTCTTCTTCTGGGTCGTCCTGTAACCTCGGTCTCTAGATCAGCCTCCCGATGCACCAGTGTCTGGTTCACCCCAGCGGCGGACTCCTTTTGGTTAGTCCAAGCACCCGGGTCCATCACGCCACCGCAGCAGCATTGCCCGCGCTTCCCGGCCTCTGCTGCCGGCGCCGCTCACTCGCCGTTCCGGGTCCCCGTCGACCGGGGCCCTGTATCCCAGGTCCCCGTCGACCGGGGCCCTGTATTCCGGGTCCCCGCTAGTTGGAGCCCTGTAATCCGGGTCCCCAGTGACCAGGGCCCTGTATCCGGGTCCCCGCTAGCCGGGGCCCTGTATCTGGGTCCCCGTCGACCGGGGCCCTGTATCCGGGTCCCCGCTAGTCGGGGCCCTGTATTCCGGGTGCCCGCTAGTCAGAGCCCTGTAATCCGGGTCCCCAGTGACCGGGGCCCTGTATCTGGGTCCCCAGTGACCGGGGCCCTGTACCCGGGTCCCCGCTATTCGGGGCCCTGTAGTCCGCGTCCCTGTTCGGGCGCCATTTGTAAGCGGCGAGGAGAAGCAGACAGGCCAACCCAATATGGGTGATAAGCAAACTTCTACTTTATTTGTGACGCAGTTCACATATATATAGGAGTGGTATTCAGCCACTCCTCCTTGGCACAACAGTATTGGTTAGCCCCACACAGCTTCCTCCACATTCTCCTCCCATGTCCGGTCTCCAGTTACCTGTGGGGGCCACCCCCTGACTTGCTCACACAGTCCTCCAGAACTCTATGGTTCTGCTCTTAGAGTCATTCTGCAACACTTGCAAACAAGACTGCATTTAAATGACTCTTGCCTTGCCTTGCCTTGCCTTGCCTTTTGTTGCCTTGCCTTTCCTTGACTTGCTTTACCTTGCCTTCCTTGTCTTGCCTTGCCTTGCTTTGTTTTGCCTTCTCTTCCATTCCTTTGCCTTCCCTTCCCTTCCCTTCCCTTTTCTTCCCTTGCCTTTTCTTCCCTTGCCTTTTCTTCCCTTGCTTTGCCTTCTCTTCCCTTCCGTTCCTTTGCCTTCCCTTCCCTTGCCTTGCCTTCCCTTGCCTTGCCTTCCCTTGCCTTGCCTTCCCTTGCCTTGCTTTGCCTTCTCTTCCCTTCTATTCCTTTGCCTTCTCTTCCCTTGCTTTGCCTTCTCTTCCCTTCTAGTCCTTTGCCTTCTCTTCCCATGCTTTCCCTTGCCTTGCCTTGCCTTCCCTTGCCTTGCTTTGCCTTTGTTTGCCTTCCCTTGCCTTGCTTTGCCTTCTCTTCCCTTCTGTTCCTTTGCCTTCCCTTCCCTTGCCTTGCCTTGCCTTCCCTTGCTTTGCCTTGTCTTCCCGTGCCTTGCCTTGCCTTGCATTGCCTTCCCATCCCTTGCCTTGCTTTGCCTTGCCTTGCATTGCCTTCCCATCCCTTGCCTTGCTTTCCCTTCCCTTCCCTTCCCTTCCCTTCCCTTCCCTTCCCTTCCCTTCCCTTCCCTTCCCTTCCCTTCCCTTCCCTTCCCTTCCCTTCCCTTCCCTTCCCTTCCCTTCCCTTCCCTAGCCTTCCCTTCCCTCTCCTTCCCTTCCCTTCCCTTGCCTTTTCTTGCCTTGCCTTGCCTTGCCTTTTCTTGCCTTGCTTTGCCTTCTCTTCCCTTCCATTCCTTTGCCTTCCCTTCCCTTGCCTTGCTTTGCCTTGCCTTGCCTTGCCTTACTTTGCCTTGCCTTGCCTTTCCTTGCCTTGCCTTCCCTTGCCTTGCCTTCCCTTGCCTTCTCTTCCCTTCTATTCCTTTGCCTTCTCTTCCCTTGCTTTGCCTTCTCTTCCCTTCTAGTCCTTTGCCCTCTCTTCCCTTGCTTTCCCTTGCCTTGCCTTGCCTTCCCTTGCCTTGCTTTGCCTTTGTTTGCCTTCCCTTGCCTTGCTTTACCTTCTCTTCCCTTCTGTTCCTTTGCCTTCCCTTCCCTTGCCTTGCCTTGCCTTCCCTTGCTTTGCCTTGCCTTCCCGTGCCTTGCCTTCCCTTCCCTTGCCTTGCCTTGCCTTCCCATCCCTTGCCTTGCCTTGCTTTGCCTTGCCTTGCTTTGCCTTTCTTTGCCTTGCCTTGCCTTGCCTTTCTTTGCCTTTTCTTCCCTTCCATTCCTTTGCCTTCCCTTGCCTTGCCTTCCTTTCCCTTGCTTTGCCTTGCCTTGCCTTGCCTTCCCTTGTCTTGCCTTGCCTTGCTTTGCCTTGCCTTGCCTTGCCTTGCTTTACCTTCCCTTCTGTTCCTTTGCCTTCCCTTCTCTTCTGTTGTATTCCTTTGCCTTGCCTTGCCTTGCTTTGCATTGGTTTCCCTTGCCTTGCTTTGCCTTTCTTTGCCTTTGTTTGCCTTTCCTTGCCTTGCCGTGCTTTGCCTTCTTTTCCCTTCTATTCTTTGCCTTCCCTTGCCTTGCCTTGCCTTGCCTTGCCTTTCCTTCCCTTGCTTTGCTTTGCTTGCCTTGCCTTGTCTTGCTTTGCCTTTCCTTCCCTTGCCTTGCCTTGCCTTCCCTTGCCTTGCTTTGCTTTGCTTTGCCTTGTCTTGCCTTGCCTTGCCTTGCCTTGCCTTCCTTTCCCCTCCTTTCCCTTCCCTCTGTTACCATATTTTAATTGTTACAATTTTGGTTTTTGCTTGAATATTTTTTTCCTGGAAATGACTTACGGTTTAGAAGAAAAAATAAAAGTGTTCAGGTTTTGTCTTTTTATTTCTTTACTAAGAAGTATATAACAAAAGAATAAATAATTCTTCAACCCAATTTTAATCACTGGCTACAATGATAGAGAAGTAATAGTAACATAGAAAAGTAAGTCCTGAACAGTCACTCCTAGCAGATGATGATATATTAAACCTCTAGTTGTGTCTTAAATGTAAAGATATCTTTATTCCTTTTACTTTTTTATGACTAGTTTAGCCTTGTAACCAAATATATTGCTTTCTCAGCTGAACATTCAGCTGAGGTTGCTCTGTGGGAGTACCAGCTAATGTTGATGTTTGCTTCTGATGATCTAATTTCACCTGGTTTGCACAGATTTGGCATGGGACTATTTAACTTCTGCTGAGGAGCTGTCATTAACTGTGGGATATTATGAAGAAGCTAAAGTATGATTAAAGGGAGCAAGCTATTTGGGAAGAACAGGGATCCTACATCTCACTGCGGGCAGTCTGAAGGGAAAGTGGTCACCAGTTAAAACATTAGCCAAGCAGCTGTCAGCACGCAGATAGCAGAAGTGGAAAGAGCTGGCTTGAGAAACACTCTTCTTTCAGCACAAATTATTTGTGTCTCCCAACACACTCATCACTGTAAAGAATAAAGCGGATAGGAATCATGCCTGGGCACACCAATAATTAGTGTATATTATCCATATTACACTACTCTAATCTAGAACTACATGTAACTGTGATGCTGTTGGGCACTTTACATATGTAACCAGGAACAGGGCAGCTAAGAAAATGCTTTATATGATCCCTGTGTAATCACCAGCCCCTATCATGATTTGCCTGGAAATTGGTTATATGCAGTTCTAGATACTTAAAAAACTTTGCCTGTGGCAAATGAGTATTTCTCAACTAAGAGTAAGCATTGTTAATTATAACATCAGAAGAAATGGAGTTTCTAAGAGGTCAAAGAAAGGTAGAAAATACAGGGGCTATATCACAAAAAGGCAGAATGAAGTAGAAATACATGATGGAAGGTCTTTCCTTCGGACCTACTGTGAATATTGTGCATGCATAAATCAAAACAGATGAAGGGGGAAAGGATCTTTCTTCAGATGAATGGTCATTGCAAACTGTATGTGTGACAAAAGAAAAATGTTCACCCTCATGGTACTAAAAAGGTTTCTTCAGACACTCTGAAGTTTCCAAAGTCTTTTGACACACCTGCAGCAGAACACAAAGAGGTCATCATCACCTTAACCTCACCTTGTATGAAAAGGAATGAAACAATACTTCAGAAAACTTTTAAAAATTGCATATGTGATCCTTATTTGTTCACAAACTGCTGAATTTTATTCACACACAGATAGGCAACAAATACGTTTAAAATCAGACAGTACAAACAAAAATGTAAAAACAGTAGCATTTACTTTTCACTTAAAAAAACCTTTTGTTTTCAGTGACAAGGTTTCGTATTTATACATTGCCTTCTCAGCTTTCAGTTGTACTTGCATAAATATAGTACTATAACAGACACTCGTTCAAGGACCCATACCCAAAGATGTTAGCCTTTAAAGTGACACTGTTACATTTCTACAAATTTGACGAACATCAAAATCTAGAAATAACACACTTTTAAATACTGAATGTGATAAGAATGGCTTACCTATGACAAACAGCTGTCTAGACAGGAAGTATGTTGTTCTAAAATCCTCTGGCATGGTTGCGTCCAAGTGGAGCCTTGTGTGCTTTGACGACCTACTCTTTCTTCATTCTTTTTATCCATGACTCTTTGACAGGGTTTCTGAGGTCTGCTTTTCTGCTTGTTCGCCTACCCATCTCCTAGGGAGTTACAGGACTCCCTGACAGTACACACAGGCTAATTAGGAATATATTTAATGTTCTGTAACTTTGAGAAATTGATATATTAGGAAACTATTGTCTACCTGTTCATGTTAGTCTGTTTCAGATCAAGTTCTACAACACAGAAGAGTCTTTAAATAGTTTTCTATTTTGAGCCTGGAAGTTTTTCATTTTGCTAATTCCTAAATGTCATGGAATTAGTTTCTTGCTTTACTAATTCTGAAAGTGTACTTGCACATATTTTGTTTTATATGTTTAGAACACATACATGCATAGATAAAATAGAGAAGTGTATATGTAACTAACATTCAAAGGTAAATGTGTATATATTAAATAAACATATATATATATGCATAACCTAACTGAATTGCATATGATATTTTTTGCAGGATTTTCAGTTACTTACAAAGCGGTGTCAATTTATTACTTTGTTTTATGTGTTATGTGTTCTTAGTTAATTAATCCTTTTATTTCATTGTGAGTTTTATCTTCGTTTCTTCCTCAGGGGTCTAGAAGCCCCTGACGTGTAGACTGAGAAAAAAAGGAAGCCTTTTATGATATTGACTGTTAGAAAGCAGATAGTTCATTAGCTGTGCATTATCTACAACACTGTTAATCATTACTGGGGTAATTTTTCTAACTTTTAGCAAGCATGTCTCTTGTTTGCTAAGTGGCCATTTCTTTCTGGAATTTTTATTCAAAAAAGAGCAGTCCTTCAGCCTGAGTGTGTTCACAGAGCAATGTGAGCTTTGCTGGAAAAAACGCTGGTTTACCCCAGCCAAAGTTAATGCCTCCATGTGCACTCTCCCACTGGCACACTCCCCTTATTTCACTTCTGTCCTGAATGACTGTCCTCCAACAGAAGAAAAAAAACAATATAAAAGGGAGAAGTCAACAGTTTCAGATCACACTGCAAAAGACTTTCCACACTGATTTATAGGAGAAATGAAAGTCTCACCCCCTCTTTCACTTCCTGGACCAGAGCTTATCTGAACAATGTGGAAACACCAGTGAGAGGGAAGAACAGTTTCATACAATGCAAGAGTTTGCATTTGGAAATTCCATCTGATATTGAAAACATATTTTAGAGTAAGACCATCGTTTATTTTGTTTTGGGTTGGTTTTTTTTTTAGTTTTTTTTTTTTCTTGAGCTTACAAAACTGTTTTTAATTAATCTGTGGGGCATGAGAAATTTTTCAAAATGTGCTGTGCTGTAGCAGCAGTAGAACTTTTGCAGAGTTCATAGCAGCATGTGTAAAGATGCCTAAAGGTCCTGTAAATTCAGTTGCTGAGGAATGATCTGTAAAAGTGTAAAATTGATTTCAAAAAAAATGTGATTTTTAATTCTCAAAAAAAAAAAAAAAGAGATTTTTTTTTAGCATGCTTAAAAAAATAATTCCATACTTTCTGATGTTTTTCCCATAAAGTGTGACATTTGTTCCTAAATGTACAAGGTAAAAATTATGGGCAAGTGGCCTTACTTTGAAAAGAAGGTGAAATATTATTTTTTTTTAAACAGTATATCATTGAGGGTAAGAATTTAATCAGATCAGTAGCTGCAGTTCTCACAAAGAAAACTATCTATATTCAGGAAATAAAAATGTATATGTTGTCAGGAATAAAGAATAAGAAAAATGATGAAAAATTCCTACACTTATTATCTAGTCTTAGAAGAGGTAGAAGATGCATGTTCTACACTGCAAAACATAGATAAAAATTATGAAATGAAACTGTTATGCGGACGATAAATGGCATAGAAGCATTATAACAACTAATTAAAGAAAAATCTCCTAAAAATAGCCTCTATTATTATTTTCACATATGCGCAGTATTGCAAAATTAAATATACCTCATCTAAACAAGGTATTTTGGATCTTACTTTACAAGCTGTGTTACTACAGCCCACACGACCATGGCTTTCTGTGTGTAAAATTAAACCATGCAAACTGTTTCTTAAATTACTGCTTAACGCATACCTAATAAATATATATTAATGAATGCTGTTATTAATAACTTTTTTTCTGATCAAAAATGGAAAATTACTGCTTCTTCTTCAAAGTAACCAAGAAGGATCATGATTTCTTTTAGATTTCTTTAGGCAATGGAAATGTAAGTGAAAAATATGAAAAGGTTGGTTGGGGGATAAGAAAATGTCAGTCATTTGGTCACTGAACATACAAAGACAAGAAATGAAATTAAATAGGTTAAGCATCAAAGAGAGAAATGGGATGATGACATTAATGCTGGGCCTTTGAGGGCATCTCCTTTCCAGATGCTGTTCATAATATCTTTGAAACACAGTTTTTGCTGATAGAAACAAGAGGTAATCAAAACTGGACTATGCCCATATGATTTAAGATCAAAATGTTACACTATTCATGCTCTCAGAGCAAAACAGTTGAACATCTATTTTGTTTTAAAAAATCTGTGGAAGTACGCAAGAAAGGAAAAAAAAAACTATCAAAAATATTATCAACAATACAAAATGAATCAAACCCTTCAAATCCCTAAAAATGCCAAATAAAAGGTTTAAATAACAACAGACACAAGACCAAATATTTTGTCTCAGACTTATGCAGCCTAAGTGCCTCCTAAGTCTCCAGGTTAGCGTTTCCTGTTTGGTGTCTTGGGACCTTCAAGAGCTTCTACCAACATAAATTGATAAAAGCAGAGAATTTTGTCCATCCACATCTGAGGATTCTTATAATGAATGTAAGGAATTATAAAAGGATAGGGGAGAATGAAAGCCTTTGGTCTGTTAGCCAGCAGTGTCCTAGGCAGCCAAGAATCCTGTGATCTGTTCTGAGCCCCTCACTACAAGAGAGGCATTGAGATGCTGGAGCGGGTTCAGAGAAGGGCAACAGAGCTGGTAAAGAGCCTGGAGCACAAGTGGGATGGGGAACGGCTGAGGGACCTGCAAGTTTAGTCTGGAGAAAAGATGGCTCAGGGGGAACCTTATTGCTTTCTACAACTGCCTGAGAGGATGGAGCCAGTAGGTGGTTGGTCTCTTCTCCCAAGGAACAAGTGATAAGACAAGAGGAAATGGCCTTAAGGAGGAGGATCAGGAGGTTTAGAGGAAGATTTGGGAGAATTTCTTCACCAGAAGGGTGGTCAGGCATTGGAACCGGCTGCCCAGGGCAGTGGTGGAATTATCATCCGTGGAAGTGTTCACAAAATGTGTAGATGAGGACCTCAGTGACATGGGTCAGTGGTGACCTTGGCAGTGCTGGAGCAATGGTTGGACTTGGTGATCTTAAAGGTCTTTTCCAACCTAGTTGATTCTGTAATTCTGTGTTTAGGCATTACTAATATTTGTGTTATCCTTCAAATCAGGATGATGTAATAACTACATACGCTGAAAAGTTTACCAAGTGTGTCCTTGGAAATGCAAAAATAATCTGGCTTTGTGTCATGTTGAGCTCAAAGCAATAGCGATAACCAGGGAAGAACAAGAAATAGAATGTACCCAAGAATTTAACAGTTACCCTATTAAGGTCATTGTTAAATTACCTTAATAACATGTAGATAAAGATACAGCTCAGTTCTGAGACAACATTGTGGCCTACAGAGCTTGCAAAAACCAAAATAAGCTTATCTTATACTAAGAGCTTTGTGCTGCATAAAATTTAATGGTAGTTGGCAGTAATGCTAAGTGCTCTGAGTATTTTGTTGTTGCTCTTGTGTGTATCCTTACATGTTTAGTAATGAGTAAAATGAGAAAAGTGAGGAAAACTCTTGAAATGTACTTCAGACCTTGGTCTGCACCCCATAAAGGTACTTCATTAAGATTAAGATCTAGTCAGTAAACTACTTTCAGTCATGAAAGGAAACTGGATAAAATCTTAACATAAAAAAAAAAATTAGTCCTGTGTCTGAAAACTCTGCTATATCTGACAGAGCAAACATCTTTTTAGTATTAGAACAAAGTTAAACAAAAGCAAGCTATGGATTATAAGAAATGCCATTCATCCTGTCTCATATTTATGTTGCTAATCCAGATACAATATTTAACTGAGGACATTTAGTGAGCCTTATTGCTGCTGCACATGTATTCCATTGGGTATAAAATTACACTCACTGATTAAATCAATCTAATACCCTTTCCAGACACAGTGATCAATTGGATGAAGTCAAGTGTTGTAATTTCCTCTTGCTTTATATGATCTTCTGGGATATATTCCTTGCTACTTTATGCTGCAGAGAGTGAGCTGTTCTGATGTCTTGCTGGTAGACAGTGGAAGAACAACTGTCTCTTCTGGAATCACAGCAAGAGTTTAGGGAAGGCACTAGAAATTGTTGGTTTGGTCTTGCTTTTTCTTCTAAAAATGTGGAGTTCTATCCATAAAGTAAAGTTTACCAAAAGCTATGTGGCTGAGAGGTGCAAAAAGTTAACCATCTTAGTTAAGTCTGCAAAGAGGAGACAGAGTGGGAAATGGAAGAGATGGATTATAGAAATAGCATTCCCTAACTAAGATACAGTTTAAGTAACAAGACCAGTACAGTCTTCCCTCCCCCATTTTAGAAGATTAGGTTATCCTAAGAGCAACCTACCTAAGAGAAAATATCTACTGCAAGGCTCCACCTTTGCTCTTTAGCAGGTATTGGAAAGCACACATGATACGCAAGGGATGAGAAAAATTTCACCAAGTAAAGAAGGATTTATAGAATCATAGAATGGTTAGGACTGGAAAAGACCTTAATACCATCCAGTTCCAGCACCCCTGCCATGGGCAGAGACTCCTTCTACTAGACCAGGTTGTTCCAATACCTGCCCAACCAGATCTTGAACATTGCCAGGGATGGGGCATTCACAGCTTCTCTGGGCAGCCTGTTCCAGTGCCACATCACTCTCACAGTAAAGAATTTCTTCCTTATATCTAACCTGAATTTGCCCTGTTTGAGCTTGAATCCATTGCTCCTAGTCCTGTCACTACAGTCCCTGATGAAGTGTCCCTCTCTGGCATCCTTGTTGGACCCTTTAGGCACTGGAAGCTGCTTTAGGGTCTCCGTTCAGCCTTCTCTTCTCCAGGCTGAACAGCCCCAATTTTCTTAGCCTGTCACCTCAGTGTCTGGCAAGATCATGGAGCAGATCCTCCTGGAAACTATGCTAAGGCACATTGTAGAAAAGCAAGTAATTAGTGAGCATCTGACACGGCTTTGAACTAAGGGCAAATTGTGCCTGACAAAGTTGGTGGCCTTCTGTGGTAGAGTAATAGTGTGGGTGTATAAGGGAAGAGTGACTGACATGACCTACCCGGATTTGTGCAAGGCATTTGATATTGTCCTGCACAATATCCTTCTCTCTAACCTGAAGAGGCATGGATTTGACAGATGGACCACTCAGGGGATAAGGAATTGGATGGAATGGGCAACTCAAATGATTGTAGTCAACATCTGGATGTGTGGATGGAGACCCATATCTATTTGTGAGCTGAAGATAAATGAGAAACACTGGTCTTATGCAAGAGGTTCTTCTTGTATATTAGCTATTCAGACAAACAATATCATGGTAAAGAGACACTGTATATTTTTTTTACAAATAGTAATGTATTGGAAACAAAATATTTGAGTTACCTCATTGCTTCTACAAAAGAATACAGAGGAAAAAGTTCATTTGGAGATAATACAAAACTTTTACAAAAGCTTATTAAGCATAAAAAATAAAAGAACTACTGAAGCTTTTAAAATAGCAATTAAAATAGCAGTGTCTTCTAGGACCAGATCATGAGAATATACATTTAACTTTTTCTTCCATTATATTGAAATTATTACTGCTGAAACTCATATCTCAGTAGTCTGTCAATAGCCTTATATGATAGCTGTACTTGGATCATAAAAGCAGCACTATGATGTCTACTGAAAATTTGGTGTGTAAATACACAATAACTGAGCTATCAGCTTTGGTGTTCTGCCTAATTAGAAGGTAATGAGTAAAGCATGTACTGACACGAACAAACACTTTCTCTGCAGCAAATCATTTATGTTAGGTTCAGTATAATAAACAGCTTATAAAGGAAGCAGAGATGACTCAGTGATGTGTGACACTTTTTGTGCTTCCCAGTGAACGATGCCTGTCACAATTCTGTGTTTCCAGATTTTGTGATTTATAGGATGGGATGATAGCAAATGTTGAGTCTGTAGAGCCTTATACCCTTATTGGTGCTAAACACCAATATTGCTCAAGAACTGTATCTGCCAGAAAATATAGTTCATAGACTAGAGGTTATCGACAGTGTACCTTACAATATACATTATTTGGACAAAAAATGTGAAGTAATATTTGTTACAGTGTGTGTGTGGAAATCTCATTCATGAACTCTAAATTTTGTTTTGAGTTGAACCTGTACTGTCATCTAAAGACTTCACCATCTTTGTTTTCGTCTTTTCAAAACTGACTGCATGCTTAGTAATATGGTGTGCATTTGCAGTCTATGTGGGGTGTATTACATTTGCCAACCTGGAACATGTATTCTGGAGAAGTGTGTTTTTCAAGGTTTTCTTTAGGCTTTTGGGCTGTTTTCCCATGCAACGGAAGAACCCAGCAGTGCTGGTCTTTCAGATCATTCTATCCTTATTGCAGTGATCAGGTCTACAGCCATTTTAATCCAGTTTGTACATCTAGAAGAGGCAATTATTTGTAAATAAGGAGGTTCCTTTTCTTCATGATCTTCTCCTGGCCCATAAAGGAATCCAAACTGCTACATAACCTTCGAAAGGCTGTCCAGCTCTTTGATCCTTTCAATCTTTTTATCTGCAGAGGGGAGATTCTAGCAAAATCCAGCATGTGATAGGAATATAAAAGATTGTTATTGGCAGACACTTTCACTTGTTTTACTTGCTTGACTGTCCACTTTCTTTCTTCTTCTTCTTCTTAAAAAGACAATGAATCTCATAGGCAATTAGTCATAGTGCCTGCAAATTTTATACTGATCTTTGAGGTGCAACAATTCCATTCCCCTACACCACAGCATGGATGTGTCATTTGAAAATACTTTGTATAGAATCCATCTCTTCTCTTTTTATAAGGTTATTGGGAAGCCTTTCAGCAATTTACTGTGAACACAGAAAGCAGAAGAAGGGATTATTGATAACTATGATATTGCCTACCACCTGGAGAGGCTTAGCAGGTGATAAAGTGTGAAGTTTGGAAATGCAGTTGTGGTACCTGGTTCCATGCCAGGACAGAGTTTATGACAAGTTCTTAGAGACATCTCTCTGAAGAACGAGCCTGAGAGAATCTGATCATGTTTCTAACTGTTTTAGCCACATAGGAACTGCAACCATTACTATAATAAAAGATGCTCTTTCCACTAACCCCCTTACCAGCAGATTCTTCAGGAGAAACAGCAATACAGAATGGTTGCGAAATATTAACTCCATTTTTTCTGATCACAGAATTGTAGAATTAACCAGGTTGGAAAAGACGTTTAAGATCATAAAGTCCAACCATTACCCCAGGATTGCCAAAACCACCACTAAGTCATGTCATTAAAGGCCTCATCTCAATGTTTTTTGAACACTTCCAGGGACATTGATTCCACCACTTCCCTGGGCCACCTGTTCCAATGCCTGATCACCTTTTGGTGAAGGTCTTTTCCAGTGCTCTGCAAATACACTTAAAAAATATGCGAGCACCCACACACAAGTTTTATGATATTCTCAGGGGGTTCAATAAAATAATATCTCTGGGTTCTGCAGATCAACTCCCCTGCTGTTAGATCATAGTTTCCGTTCCAGCAAAATTTACACTGTCCTGGTATCCATGGCAGGTTCCATTATTCAAAAGTTACTATGCACCCGTATGTGAGGCTACAAGACGTAGCTGTTCTAAAGGCAAAAAAAAAATATTTTATTCAACTTGCATCATTCTCAGACAGAAATCTTATATAAATATAGTTGCAAGTGGAAATTCCTATACCTGAAATAGGTAACACAATAACACTTTATGAACATGTAAGAGGCTGGGCTGAGAGACTCTTAAGACAACTTGATAATAACCACTCTGTAACTCTGTGAAGCTCTTGGATCAAATACTAAGAGGAGATTGGATGTGACACTTTCTACTGTCCTTAAAATGTGATTTCTTCCTTAGAAGTTCACAATTATCAGTTCCAGTGACTAAATTCCCCACAGCAACTTGGGCAGATTTAGACCCTCAAATATTCATTCACAGAAACCAGCACACTGAGCACCAAAATCCTTAATATGCCTAACTGCAAATGCTGAAGAGATGTATATGCTGAAAGTCTCTCTGCCTCTTAGGTGCTCCAAAGGAAAAAAGCTCCAAGGAAAGTTTCCTTATGAGGTTAAGTCTTAGTGGCAAAAACTGCTTGCAGTAGTGTCCATTTCACACAATTAGGTGGACATGGCCAACTGCATCATTATTTGCTTTAAAAAAATGAGCCAACACCTGGCTGTGGATAAAACCCCCTTTTTACATGGTGGTTTTGTAGTATAATCTGCTCTCCACCACTGGAGAGCACCACCACAGTATACTGGATGGTGAGTGCCTTAGCTTGTGGGAGTCTGAGCCCACAGCATCTCACTGAAGGTTTCATTTCAAACTAGCACTAGAGAGTGCTCATGGAAGAGATTATGTGTGTGTGTGTGTTATGTGTGCATGTAGCAACTGTGCATATGTAGAGGTGTATATGTGTGCAGGTATGTGTGTATGCAGACACTCTGTAGGAGTCCAGGAGCCTACTGAAATGTATGCCAGGTATGTGCCCTTCCCCACTACCCCAAAAGGAGACGTATTTGAGAAAGATCAAGGACATTAAATATTAAATATTAGATATTAAACATTAAAAAGTAAACATTAAATAGTAAATCAGGTGAGAGAATGCAGGAGAATCTTCTCTCCTGCATGGGTATTATATGTTAAACTGTAATTGAAACTGCCTGGTTAAAATAGAAAGTAATCCTGACAATGTGCCTTGTGGACTTCTTGCTCTTGTCAAGACTCTTAGAGAGCTATGTTAGGATGTTCACAATATCACTCCTTCCATTTTGTAGTGCTCTTGTTTATTCCTCTCTGGTGTAAGTCCAGACTGATAATCCTTCTAGACTTTAAAAGAAACAATCTGGCTTCAGCCTCATCCATTTCAAGTTTAGCAGGATAAAACAAGCATTTAATTTTATAATCCCAAAGCTTCCTCTCAGTTTCTATGGGTTCTGCTTCCTTTGTTTTTTCATACTGCAATCAAGGAATAGCAATACTTATCTGAATTATAAATCAGACTTTTATTCAATCTACCCAGCTGTAACAACTTATCTGCATTACTATAATTAAGGAAATTTATTATGATTGCTTTTTGGAGTCCACCAGGTGCTCTGCTCACTGTTCTTTGCATGATAAAGGATGCAAACATAACAATTTCTATAAACATTTCTTTAAAGAGGTATCTGCTAATCCTTCAGTTCTTATTTTCCCCTCTCTTTTCACAAAAGTCAAGACAACAGATTGTTTCTCTTGCTTTCATTTTCTAATCCATCCATTTTCAATTTTTGTTGTTCATTCATTTAAACATTTGTTATTCAAAGACTCCAGTTTATTCTGTAAAAATGTTCTGGAGAATGTAATCTACATCACTCACTTCCATTTTGACTTCACTGATCTGTAATATCATTTGTTTCATCTCCTACTAACTTGATCAACTGAGGCATAGAGATCATAAACTTGTTCAGTAATTTATTTTTTCCCCTTGTTTTTAGATCATCTTTGAGCTACTTAAATGCTGTGTAATGCCAAACTGCAGGCTTTTTCTCAGACAGAGCAATTACTTAGAGCAGCTTTGTGAGATTAGCCTGTACATAAAAGGAAGAGGTATCAGCCACATACATTCCTGGGGTGGCTTTCTCCAGCTGTTTAAATGACTCTTGCATCTTAGCTCTTTAATCATTCCAACAGATCACATTGTCTTCCTCAAAACCAGATTCAGTTCCAGTTTCCTAATTCCTTCTCTGCATTTTTAAGAAAACATAGCGAAGAAAAATTTTCTACTGAAAACACTTACAAGGTTTGTTGAAGTCCAGCTCCTCTTAATATAAGATCAAGAAACTTAACAAGACATCTCTGGTCAGCTGTGAATTGAATTAGAATTTTTAAAGTTATACTGTATAATTTATCAAAATTTAACATATAATTAACAGGAAGTATGTGATGAATAGGAAACCAGTTCCCAAATGGGGTGGAGTGAGCAAACAGCTTCATGGTTCTGAGTTACCGGCTGGTCTTAAACCATGACAATAACATAAGGGTTTCAGCTAGGTCTCCATAGATAGGTAGGGAGAAGAAGGATTTTAGGCATTTACAGTATTCAAGGAAAGAAAATTGATGTTTATTGGAGAGAACAAGGAAGTTCAACTACACTTAAAAAAGTATCTATTTCTCCCATAAATGTTTATGAATGAGGATGTTTTGATTGTATCAAGGAATGAAACTAAGTTCAGTAATTCAGGGAAGGTGCTTTCTTGTGAAGGAATACAAATATTTTTTTAATCATTAGGATGGTGTAATTTGGCACCTAAGATTTCTAAAAGAGAACTGAAAAATCTCTAAGAGAGGAATGTTAACATTATGGTGACTTTAAAAAAAAAACAAAAACAAAAAGGAATAAAAACACCTGAAGAGGATGATATAAATAATGATGGGGCAGAGAGAGCCACGTGGACAGCACAAAAGCTCTTGCAAGAATAACTTCATACATGGCTTGAAACACACATAACTTCATACATGGTTTGAATTTGTCAGCTGACATTTTTATATGGAAAAAACACCTTCTCAAACAAGTCTAATTTTATTCTTTGCTGAAATAACTAATTCAATTAAGAAAGGCAAATAGATATATTTGGATGTCATAAGTTATCCAACCATGTAACACACTGAGTAAAAACTACAAAACAAATATAATAAAATCAATACAGCAAATATTTAATAAAATCTACCTAATGGATTGGTTTTGAGTTATAACTTAATAGCTAGAGTACACAATAAATTATAAGAGTGCTCCTCTATCAACATTACATGGAAGTAAAAACAAGGAAGAAGTTAATCCTGAGGATGAATTGATAAACCTGACCCATTTCTGTATACAACTTTTTCAAAAGGAAATGAAAAACTGAATACAGTATGGAAGAGAGATATAAAAAAAAGGTTTGAGAAATCATGAAGCACTACAACATGAGTGTGACAATTTTCTCTTTTGCTGTATTTTGAGCTAGATGTGGCATATTTTCTGGGAAATGTGCTCTACATAAATGTAAATTAGTGTTTTCTTTCCATATAGCTGAATTGGTTTCAATCCAGAGAAGAGCCATGTTTATCCTGGCTTTAAATGTTATGATAATAAACCACAATGCACGTTTTATTTCTAGAGGTCAAAGACAATGTTCTCAAAGACATGCCCGTGGCTGCCATACCACAGGCATTGGTTATTTTTAAGTGTTTTTAATCACATCTTAAGTGATTCCTGAGTATTGTTGGAGTTAGTCTTACCAGACAACTGCTCTTTCCTCTACAACAGAGATTTGATATATGATCCCAGTCAAACATGCTTTTGGTAAGGTGAATTTCCTCCTTAGGCAAACTTTTTTTTCCAGCAGTTTTATATTGAAATTTTTTCAGCATCTATCCTGCTTTCTAAGGTGAAAATCCACAAGATGAGTTAGAGATAACACACTGTATGGCTAGCAACAATATTTCTTTTTAAAAATCTCTGGAAACCACTTTCATTTAGAAAGTACTCTGCCGTCTCATTCAGAAGGACTGTGCTATCTGAAGATAAGGCTTCTACCTCTTACTGAGGATCGGTGCTAAAATGCATAATCACCTTTTGTTGTTTAATGTTTACACTGCCATAGAAACCAGAAGTTTTTATTAACTTGTCATGTCATGTACTAGGCTTTCGCAAATATGTGTGGACAGAAGAGTTTGCTAACTTTCTACATGGAAAGTCACCATATAAAACTCCTATGAGAAAACTTGAATACAGGGTCTTATAGTGACATTTCCATTAATACATGCCTTGCTAGTACTGAAAACCCTTTGTACACTTTTGTACAGGTCATTGCAAAGGTGCAAGTTTAGGGAAGAGCCTGTAAGGGGATAATGTGGCTGTCCAAACTTGTAGTATAAGTCACTGCCATTGATTTTTCTGCTTACTATTATTAAAAAAATAAAAAATAAAAAGAAAAATAAAACCTGCTTTCAAGTAGAAAAGGCAGGGTGTGAGATTAAGATAAAATGTTTGCAGAATTTGGTACATAGGAATTACATCAATCTTTGACAGTGCCAATACTTTTAGTGCGAAATATGGACAGCATAAGTCAAATGGAAGCATCTAACAACTTTTTAAATCCAAACAGAGTAAAGGACCTATAAGGAATGCTTAACTGAAAAATATTGAGAACAAGACAGCAAATTACCAGATATTCGTATGTAATAGCTTCACAACTGTAATTACTTTCATGTCCAGGAAGACTGATCTATATGACTAATTTGCTTTTGAGGAATAGAAAACAAATATTGTTTACTATTCCAATAAAATTTATAAAGCACTGTGAGTTTTTTCTTTCAATTTTTCATAACTTGTTTGTTTCAAATCATACGAAATAAAGAAATAGACAGGCCAGCTTCTCCCCACTTTGGATTTTTTTTTTTCAAGAACAGGACTAATACTTAGGAACTACTAGCCACAGCTCAGACACACAATTTTAGTTTTCCCAGTGTAGTTCTGAATATGTGGTTCTCTTCTAATTCCTCATCAACACATGCTCCATTTGCACTTAAAGCCTTTCTCTGTATTTCTGCATTTAGATTCTCACAGATGCCTGAAAATTATTACTGGCAAATGCAAGTAGAAATTTATTCACCTAATCCCTTGGGAAGTAGTGGGTTTTGAAGCCTTTTTGAAAATTTGGGTTATGATGCTCTTGAAAATGTTATTTGTTTTATTTATTTTAAAGTGCAGTTTAATACTGTGTTTCATGAATATCAATTGTATTTGATTAAATAGTCTAAGAAAATAGTTATAATAAGCAGTGACATGCTGCTGAGGAAAAATATTGTAAGCATTAAATCCTGCAAAAAATGCAAATAATAATTAGCAATAACAAAAGGAAGTAAATAACTGCACAATGCTTAAATGAATCTTCTCTAAAGAGTACTCAGTAAAAATGCTGGATATTATATTTTTTAGTGAAAAGTGGAACTACAATATGATGCTTGATATAACACAATATTAAGCTTATTATATTTATATATTCATATTTTCTTTCCTGTGCATTCTGTTTTTTTATCTTAAAAAAATAAAACAACAAATGTAAGATGGAAAAAAAAAAAATCCTTTAAATTCATAGTTCTGATTCACAGTGTTTGCTTCATCTGGATTTATACCATCTGAGAAAGCAATCTAGAATTTCCTCATCAATCAGTGATTTCCTTGTTCAGCCACGTCCAAACATTTCTACTTGCGCTCACAGAGGCACATTATTTCTCTTATAATTTATTCCTCATGTAATTTAAGGCAGACCTGCCTTAAATTCATTAAATTGCGTCTGATATCTGCTTGCTATTTGTGTTTTCTTTTAGGGCTGTAGATGCCTCTAGCTTACATGATATGTATGAAGCCTGCTGAATTATGGATGTTAAAATTAATGCAGATTCTTGTTTAACCAGTCTTAAATACTGACGTATTTTACTAAAAAGCAAGACTACGTTCTTTATGATTTGCAGAGTTATCATGCTGAAAGTTTTGCACAATTCTACTTATTCATATCAGAAACAGTTTATCACACAAATTGAACAAACAAAAAAAGGCAACTGAAATCAACAGGTATGAGATAGGCTTTGAATCTGAGAAGGCTATTTTTCTTTTTTTTTTGAGAAGCTGTATATTTCTCTGTAAATGGTTCTTTTCTCTTGAAATTCCCTGTGGTGCCTCTGGAATCAGTAATCTGACACTGCCAATTTTGTACATTCCATCTCATTTTGGCATCAGCCAGTTGTATTTCCTCACTTACTTTGCTCCTGTGTTGACACACATCATTCTACCACAATTAACGTACAAATGTCCTTTGTAGAAATGAAAAAGCATAATTTCTTCACTTATTGAACTCCATTAAAGAAAAAAGATAATTGGTCTTTTTTTTTTTTTTTTTCCTGACAGCATCAGGCACACTGTGTCAGTGAAAGCTGCATTTTCCATTAAGGGAAAAGAAATGCCATTAGCTTTGGCATGTGCTGATTTTCCTTGTTGTATTGGTTACTCCCTAAGTGAATGCCTGAAACATCTTAGTAAAATTCTCATGTTTCAAAAAAACAGTCATGTTCCAATAGATCTGCCTATCTTATGTTAAGGAAAGAGGCAGTCATAGGCTGTATTCTCCAGGTGTGTCCCCAGTGTTGCAGCAGTCCATGATCTGCTCCTAGTTGAAGCAAATGTATTCCTGGGCACCATTTCCTGTAGTTTTATTGAAAATCAATAGTCATTAATATAAAAATCCATTGTATAACAAATTTTTGAAAGTTATTAGTATAAAACAAGGTGTCGAGTAACCTTGCCTGTGCATTGCTAATAATAGCAGGGTTCCAGCAATCAGTGAAAATTATGGGCCTCATTTTCCTGCAAATGTGGCCAGGAAAGGGAGAAGGCTTGCAGAATCCATTTTTCTGTGGCAGGGTGTAATATATGGTTATGTGTAGCAATACAGTTTGGGAGGGGTGTTTCAGTCTCTCTGTGCTCCTGAATTATTGTTCTGATTGTATTACTGCAGCTAAAGAAGAAAAGATGTACAGTTTTTTGGTTTTTGTCTTTTTTTTCCATAGAGACAGGTGTAAAATATTCTTTAGCTTGTAGAAAAGAAAAGAGGAAAGAGATGTCTTGTCAGAAAGTAATTTCTCAAAAGGCAGCTGAAACAGTGAGAGGTGCAAATAGAAAGTGACAGTTTACTTAACATATTTGAAGTAACACGTATTCAATCTAATTGCGGGTTATAATATTGCAGGATGAGATACCTGATATTTTTTTATTGTGTTTTCCACAACACTGAAATGCTTCAGTGAGATCTTCCTACTTCTTCTGAACTAAACCACTATGAGATGACTCTTCAGTAGGGGATTTACAGTCAAAAAATCCCTTCAGATGAAGTGCTTAAGCCATATCTTAAAATGCACACTGATGGCTCACTTCTCTTTTATAAAGTCAGTAATGATGTAAGAGGAAACCCCCACTTTTTGCGTAGTAGCTCAGTGCTTAGTTGTGACTGCATGATTCATATTAGTCATAATAACATTTATTCTTCTAAAAAACTGATGAACTCTTGCTGTCACTGAAAACGGTGATTTTATTTTTTCTTGTGGAAAATATATTTTTCTGGATTCTGAGAATGTAGCCATGCAAATTGTCAGATTTGATATTTCTGATATTTATTAGATGTAGCTGTCATGCTATTTCCTTAATCTTTCACACACTCTTGCACAGATGTGTTTTTTCTCTTCCCACATTTCCAGAGCACAAGCTATCGCTGACAGCTGTCACAATTGCCTATGACAGGTTAAATCAAGGCACTTGAATGGGAAGGCTATCAACTTCTGATTTTAAAAACTTTTTATCTATTAAGCAGATCCAATACTTTAGCTCTCAGTCAATCCATATTTTATTCACTATTCACTACTTAATCTCTCTACAAATATATGCTTGCCACTAAACCCTAGGTTTTAGAAATGTATTTTCTGTTTTCCTCTACAGGGTCACTGTGAACTTGCCAATACCCTTCAATGGCAAAGTAGGGGCACCAGAGGGTAGCAAATTATTCCAACTCATTTGGTTCCATGGTCTTGTGGCCATTAAACATTCACCATGAACCCTGACATGTATAGGATTTCTAGCTTCCAAAGCTTAGTGAGACTAACGATTACTTATTTTCCAAGATGAATTATGCATTAATTATGGTAGAATCAAGCTGCTCAGAACAAAAGAAGTTATCAGGCCCAAGAACTCTTCCCTGATTAATAAGGCACAGCAGGTGGTAGCTCATGTATTAACAAACAGGTGTAATGTTATATAAATAACATGAACTCTGGTGCAAAATGGAAGCATTTACTGAGGTGTAACAGGCAAAAAAAAAAAAAAAAAAAGCCTGTAGTTTTGACAGTGCATGGAAACATTTCACAGCGATTCTTTCAGGCAAGTTCTATACCAAATACTTCACAACTTGCTTTTCTGTGACTTATGTGAATAAAATTGGAGACGAAGAATTAAAATCCTTTGAAGGGCAAAAAACGGTTTGTTTTCATGTGAGATTTGAAAAGAATAAGAGAGAAAGAGAAGTTCACAAACATATGCTAATAATATGGTAGGGATTAAATTGTTTTATATGAGGTCACCTGGTCATAAATTTCTAGGAATTCCTGGTATTTTCTGTATTGCAGACCATTCTGTGAAAGTTGATGCGTAAAGGGAAACATCATGAGTTCCTTGAAAGAAAAGTATTAATCATTGAACAATGTGGGTTAAGAGGATAACTCAGGCCAATAACAGTAATTACACTGAGGGACCAGTCTGAAGCCACCAACAAAACTGTTTGAGTGCCAAGACACCAGATGCAGCTGCTAAAAAAATAAGTATGAAAATTTTTTATCCAAAATAGATATCTGAGCTTCTTTTCTGCATTCCATGGAAGAGAAAATGTAAACAACACAGTAAGGAAATATCTTCACTATCAAGAGCTTAACAGATCTACTTTTTGTAATACTAACTGTTGGGGTAACTGGGAAAAACACCTCATCCTATGCAATTCTGGGACTTGGGAGATTCAATAGCAAATAATTTTACTTGATACTAAAAATCCTTTCCTTCTCTGAGTTCTTTCTATTCCTGTTAGAAAAATAAACTAAAAAGAAAAAAAAAAAAAAAAAAAAGTAAAGCCTTTTGTCAGTTCCCAGAAGAAAATGCTATTTCTATCTGTACATCTAGTTAGCATGGAATTAGAGATTATTTTCTTTTGAGTCTTCAGAGTTTTGCAAGTGTGTGTAACACAAGACCCAGAATTTCTATAATATAAGCACTTGGCTTTGTTTTCTCACATCTGAATGTTCAGGGCAGAAAGCTGAAATTTTCCTGTTATTATCCACAAAAGGGTTTTTACTAACATAGTTCTCACAGCTTGATGTAGCATTTTGCTGTGAAACAATGAGATTGCTAGACCTGATCACATTGGTGCCTACTTAGGAAAGACATAAGCCAGGCACAAATTTAAAAAGGTTCAAGCACATCCTTGGGTTCTGATTCAAATACACTGAATGCAGTGCGAATATTTATTCTGGGCTCTATTCCATGTCATCAGAGCAGGGGTTCTCATCTCCCGTTAGCCTTGAACATTTGGATGGAAAGAAATGAGGTGAACAATGCAATTGCCATGCCTCAGGAGAGCTAAAAGCAGAGAATAAGAGTCAGGATTCCTGCTGTGTTGGTGGTCAGTTACCTGGCTGCCTGAGCTGCTCCAAGCTAGAGGTCAGGGGTCCCTGAAATGAACACAGGAAAAGGGGCAATTCTCTATGATACAATGCAGCACTGTGTGAGAAGTCCCCATACTAGCAGTAAGTCAGCAGAGACAGTGCAAGTCTTCTGTGATCCTGGACTTTTACTTTCAGACAGCCAGCATAAGCTGTCACACTTAGCTCTCCTTAAAACCCAGGAAGCTCCCTTATGCCAGGCAGAAAGGAGTAGAAGACATGGTGGGCATTAACGTACAGAGCACAAATCAGCGTAGAGGCCCTGGAGAGGCATTTAGATATCCGTAGTCTCTTTGTGACTGCAGCTCAACATTCTTTCATTCTGAAAAAAGCAAACAGAACACTCCTTAAGCACTGGATGTGTTTCCCTTTTAATCATTTTTAATGCAACATATAACCACATATTCTCAATCTACATTTCTATTGTTTGAGACATACATTAGTCCCTTTATCAGCATTTGCAAACGAAAAGCATGCAAAAGACAGAAAACACATTTGGCTTCTCTCTGTGTTTCAAGTTGCAGATGATGCAGTGATTGGTAGGAAAGTATCCATAAATACCTTCCGAATATATATTTATGTCAGGATAAAGAATGTTATCACATATTTAGAGATTACATTTCTTATGTAGATTTAGATAACTTTAATGAAGGCATCTGCCTTTCTTGCCTCTTGTTTTGTATCCCAGCCACCAGCAAGCGAACCAACAAAGCTATTATGAGTGTCAATGTAAGTATGATACAGAAGCAAACCTATTTCATGACACTTCAGCAATACACAATTCAGCCAAATGAAAAGAAAAAAAAGAAATCTAGTTAAGACACATTGCAATCGAAACACCTATCCTCATTTAGCATGCAAGAGCTGGAGAAGCAAAATATTACTTGATTGTATTGGTGTCTGTCTCTGTAAAAACTGGAGCAAAACTATAGCACTCACTCCTCCCATCCCAATTTCAAACTAATTGCTTATAATTCACATTTCAGCTATTTCCAGGAAAGATGACCTTTTCAGGAAAGAAAAGGCTCTGGTGTTTTGAAACAGAATGAATAGATTAAGAGCTTGACATTTTGTGTAAAATACTGAGCCTTCACCAATTTACACAAACAGAGCTTTAAAGTACAAACTGCACCTAGTTCTTGTGACTTTAGCCCAGGTGCAGACTAACAAGAAAGGTGCGTGTGGTTCTAAGGTGACTGATTTTTAAATACAAGGACAAAATTTTAATTTGGATTAATCCCTGTTATGCAAGGTAGTGGAAACACTTCAGTTTAATTTTCTTCCACAGGAAGAATTCAACCATCCAGCTGTGGGGATCTTGGGAGAATCACAGTGAAACGTTTTCATGAAAATATATGCAAAATTTGTCTTCTTCAAATCCTTCCACAACTGTTTTGGCTGCTTTTAAATGCATGAGCAGTGACAAGGAAATGCATGAAATTTAAAACTAAAGAAATCTTTGTGCCAGGTAATCACCTCAGTATGATCACTTACATACTTACTAGCAAACCTTCTGCAGGACTGTTTTCACTGAGCTTTCTTTGAAACTGCTTTCGATCATTTTCTTGGCAAATCCCAGTATTATTGCTGTATGAAAATGCTTATCGGACAAGCGCCACATATAATAATTTATGGTGGCCTTCAAAACTAGATTACAGTTCCAAACTTCCATCATTTAGACAGCACTTTCTCCCACTGAGTCTGTTTCGTCACTGCATTACTGTCATACATCATTGTGTATTGATTTTTTTTTTTTTTTTTTTTAGTTTTCTAAACAAAGAATCATAGAATCACAGTTTGGGTTGGAGCGGACCTTAAAGCTCATCCAGTTCCAATCCCCTGCCCTGAGCAGGGACACCTTCCACCAGACCATGTTGCTCTAGATATTTAAACACTGTTTAAACATGTTGTTTTGAGATGTTTTAACACAGTTACTTCAAATGTAATGACTGATTAGAAATTACTTTTTCTAGATTTATTAGCCATTTTTCTAGTTAAATTATATAGTGGGCAAAACCAAACAAAACCCAACAAAAAGTGATTCCTAAATTAAAAATGAAATTAAAAAGGAACAGTGCAATATGTGAATAGACTTTACAACCACAATGGCTTGCAGTCTGAAACGTGTTGTGAGATTCAAAACAACCTAAATATTGTTGTCTCTCTGATAATTGTGGTCTTTGTGATTACACAAAATAGCATGCATATCAAACAGACACTGTATTTTCAGTAGCACAAATAAGAAGATACAAGGCCAATGGCAAAAGTAAACAAAATTTTCTAATTACAGCACTAAATCTATAGTAATACCACTTAAAGCCTTGACATGCACTGAAGTGTTGCATAGGTCCTGTGCTGATCCTCTGCAAACAGGTGATCTTTTTATTCAGACCTCTGCTTACTAGTTACTGAAACCTTTTCAAACAAATAAACAAGTAAATAACTATTTATTTTTGCCTTCTATGGTAGGAATGAACTATAATCCTAATTCTGTATATGAATACATACATTTCTGCTTGCTATTTCTGACAATGAGTATAAAAAAACACAGAGCAAAACAGCCCCCAGGTAACCCCCCAGGACCACTAACCAACGTCCAGTCTCTCTGTTCCTGGGCTCTGGGTTTTATGTACATCTTTGCAGGGCTGATTTTCACAATATGGTGTGAGAGTTTTAAGTTCTTTCCAATACCCATAAGTAATATCCAACACTAGCAATAATATTTTTAGACCTCCAATCTAACAAACAAATTCATAGCCTAAGATTTTTTTCTTTCCCATTATGACTGGTTTAGCAACTCTAAAGCAGGTCTTACAAGTTTATTTTGGATAGCTGTTATTTCCACAAAGTCTGTGAAGGTATTACAACACAAAGCATTACGTGGTTATCTGAACACTCTGAATATACGATTTCACAAATACAGGGAAAACATTTGACACTTTAATTTGAAAAAAAAAAAAAAAATCAGGTTTGCTTGAAGAATTTAATTGTCTTGATATTGATACCCACAGCAGGACACAGCAGATAAAAGGTTTCTTTAGAAGCTGTAATAGCTAGTCCAGGTTTCACACTGTAGGGAAATGAAGCTTTAGAGAATGGTACATGATGACAACTCACATATGTTTATGTTTTTGTTTCCATTTCACATTTCTCCTCAGTTCATTCAGCAAAGGTATTGTAAATCTTTTAAGCAGGCAGCTGAGGAAATAGTAACAGCAGCTTGTTAATCAACCTAGAAGAGCCATTGATGACTTGGCCACCTCAAAGGACTGCTATAATTTTAGTACCCAGAAAGGTGTATTTTTTTGGTGGTGATGGAAGAGAGAAGGAAGAGAAAATAAAGCATCTTCAAAATCCACAGCAACAGTTACCAGATGGGTAAAGATCAAAGAAATTAAAACCTCTTGTCAAGAAGCCTGTTCTGTAAGAGACATTCACTTGCTCTACCACATGACTAGGACATTTTAATGCTGAAACATATTAGACATACTTATGTTAAAGGGTGTGTTTCTGTAAAACCACCCATGCCTTCAAACTACATGGTCATATGAAACATTACACCTGCCAGGCTTTTTGAGTTTCATTCTTGTTTTTAATAGGATAAAGTTAATTTGTGGTACTTTATTCAATGAAACTTCAAAAAATCACCAATTTTGCTAGATAATTAAGCATCATTGAGAATCTCTAAAAGAATAGTCATCCAAGATCATGCAAAACTGACAAGATACAATTCCATTTTAAACATAGTATATCTTCAAGATGGTATTATAAATGGTGATAGTCACACAATTTAATTAATCATTATTGTTACTTAGTAATTGAGAAGGCATTATCAAATTTACAATCATACATTTAAAATAGCTAGCACAAAGGATTAAAACTATTGCATCATCCTATAAATTAACAATGCATAGTACTGGTATCATGAATGTGACTAGTAGCAGCAGAAAGAGATCACTTTGGCCTTATTGTTGAAATCAGTGATGGACAGGCAGGTACCTATTAAGTAATCTCTGTTCTTCTGCATAAGTAGGAAATACATTCTGATCACAAAAGTATCTAAGGTTTTAATATGTCATACAGTCTAAATTCTTACCAGATGTTCAGCTAACAAAAATAGACCAGAAGAGTGTTAGAATAATGTCTTGCATTTCTTTAGGTATATGCCCTATTAGACTTCTAATGCTGTAGATCCAGCTGATGAACATAAAGTGGTGAATAGTACTCAGGGAAATATGACTCTCTGGAAAGAATTCATTACTTGACTGGCTCATTTATCTGGGAAGTTTTGGGGACATCAAAACATGAAAATACATGGTCTTTGGATAATTGGTAACATTACTGGGTTAGTGACTTTTGGCAGGAGACTTAGCTCAGATTAAAACTGAAACAGGAAAAAAAAGTATTGCACAGAATTTTTATGTATTTAGTTAGTAGATCAATTCTCTATGTGCTCCAATTCAGATACCTTTTATGTTTGGGATGCTCTGTTGTCAGAAAAATCACATCAGATCTTGCATACAGGCCCTATCTGTGCATGTGAAGGTATAGTCGTAGAATCATGGAACGGGTTGTGTTGAGAGGGACCTTTAAAGACCATCTTGTCCTATTCCACCTGCCATGGGCAAGGACATATTTCATTAGATCAGACTGCCCTCTCTGACCCTGATCTTCAACACTTTCAGGGATAGGGCAGCTACAACTTCTCAGGGTAACCTGTTCCAGTGTTTTACCACCCTCATCGTAAAAAAAATATTCTTTATATCCAATCTAAATTTAATTTCTTTTAGTTATAAAACCATTGCCCCATGTCCTCTCACTACAGGAACTGCAAAAGGTCTCTCTCTCTCTCCATCTTGCTTATAAATCTCCTTTATATATTGAAAGGCTGCAACAAGGTTTTCCCAGAGCCTTCTCTTCTCCAGGCTGAGCAATCACACCTCTCTCAGCCTTTCTTCATAGGAGAGGTGTTCCGGACCTCTGACCATTTCCAAGGCCCTTCTCTAGACCCACTCCAACAGGTCCATGTTTTGCTTGTACAGGGAACCCCAGAGCTGGATGCAGTACACCAGGTGGTATCTCCTGAGAGCAGAGCAAAGGAGAAGAATTACCTCCCTTGACCTGCTGGTCATGCTTCTTATGCAGCCCAGTATAGAGGTTTCTTTCTGGCCTGTGAGTGTACATTGCTAGCTAATGTCCAGTTTTTCATCCACAAGCATTCCCAAGTTCTTCTCTGCAGGGAAGCTCTTAATCGATTCGTTCCCCAGCCTGTATTGATATTGGGGATTGCCCTGACACAGGTGCAGGACCTTGCAGCTGGCCTTCATGAGGTTCACGTGGGCCCACTTCTCAAGACTGTCAAGGTCCTTCTGGATGGTGTCCCTTCCTTAAAAGTGAATCAACTACACCACTCAGCTTAGAGTCATCTGCAAACTTGCTGAGGGTGAACTCAATTTCACTATGGTGTTGACGAAGATACTAAACAGCATTCTTCCCAGTATGGACCCTTGAGGGACACCACTTGTTGCTGGCTTCCACTTGGACATTGAAGTTTTTGTACACGGTAACTTTTTGGGCATGGCCATCCAGCCAGTTCCTTATCCAGCTAACAGTCCATCCATCAAAGCCATAATTAATATAGAAGAGTGATGTGAGGGAGTGTATGTGAAAGACCTTAGAGAAATTTACGTAGATGACATTCATAGGTCCACTGATGTAGTCACTTAATTATAGAAGGCCAGTAGATTAGTAAGGAAACATAAATGTCTCAGGTGATCCACAACAGCCAACAGCAGGAAATGCATAGTTAATTTGGCCAGAAAAAATCAACACTGGGGAGCAAGATCTGACTGCCTATTTTAGCACCGCATTTACCTCAGAAAGTGTTTAGAACCTAATTCCCTTCTGAAGTCAAATATTTATGCCTGGCTTTTATCCAGAAACACTTCTGGCAGCAACAGGCACACTTCTTTAACTAACGCTTAAAACAGCTGCACCATTTCATCTTTGCCATTTCTTCTTTTGCAGAAGAGAATTTGAAGCCACAGCTTTGTCTCTGCCTCGCATTCCCACTCTCCCTTTGCTTTTTGCATGAGAATATGACAGAGGCCCTTACTGCGCGATGGGTAGGACAACCACCTTGGTGACCTGCACTGGAATCTGGAGTCATACCTAGCTCCCATTTTGCATGGGACATTGAGCAAGTGTCCTGGTTTAAGCTGGGAGAGAATTATTTTTCTTCCTAGCAGCTGGCACAGTGCTGTGGTTTGGCTTTACTTTGAGAACAATGCTGATAATACGCTGATGTTTTAGATGTTCCTAAGTAGCACTTACCCTGACCAAGGACTTCTCAATCTCTCATGGTCTGACAGTGAGGAAGGGCACAAGAACTCAGGAGGGAGCAGAGACAGGACACCCGACCCAAATTAGCCACAGGGGTATTCCATACCACAGCACGTCATGCCCAGGATGTAAACTGGGAGCAGCTGGACAGAAGGGACTGGCTGCTGCTCAGGGATGGGCTGTGTATCAGTCAGTGTGTGGTGAGCAATTGTATTCTGGGTCATTACTGTTTTCTGAGCTTTCATTGTTCCTTTTTTTGTTGTTCCCTATTATTATTATCAATATTGTTGTTATTATTTGTATTATAATTATATTTTAGTTAATTTCTATTATTAAACTGTTCTTATCTCAACCCACAGGTTTTGCATGCTTCCAGTTCTCCTCCCCATCCCACTGCTGGGACCAGGGTGGGGAGTGAGAGAGCAGCTGCATGGTACTGTCTGGCTGGGTTTAAAGCATGAGCGAAAAACCATGGAGAAAGAGACCTCCTGGATCTTTTTTTAGGCATTTTCTGCATAAGAGAAGAGATAGCTGACTTTCACTCCTTGATAAAACAAGGATTGAGTCACTGAGCATTACAGGGGCAGGAAAACAAACCACTGTCACTCTTGACAATAGCAATGAGTAAAACATTTCTAGGTCTTCTTTCAATGTCAAGAAACTTCACTCTAGGTGTTGTGCATTGACACTGGAAACAGCTGAAATAACAAACCTGACACTCTCCCTCCTGTTCCTTCAGGTGTTTATTTTGAGCCTTCTGCTTCCATTTTCTCACCTCCCAGCTGAACTGACTGAACAAACTGCATGAATTGTGAGTCTAAGTGGTGTGGGCAGACTGAACTCTCACATCAGAGCTTTATCTGGGGGAACACCCCTCCATTGGGTGGCATTTCTGAATAACTGTTAGCAAGTAGTGTTTTAAATCCCTTCATGCATATCTGCAACCATGTCTGCAACGTCTCATTCACTCTCTAATTCTGTTTTTTATTCTGTTTCGATATTCAGGCACCTTAATGTCCTTCTTATTCAATTTTAATTTCCTGTTATCTGTCAGTGAAGAAGGCATTCTCTAAGAATGAGCATGGCTGTGAAAAGTCTTGGGGGGAAGCACAAGAAGTGAATAATTCTTTTAAAGCACACACACACACAAAAAAGGCTGCTCTTCTGTGTGCAGACTGAAGGAAATGTATTTCATGCACTTTGTGAGTTCTGTGCAGAAACAAAGGTTATCATACCTAAGATTATGCACATCATCAGTTCAACTTAATTGACTTCTTATATGGCTCACATTCTGTTAAGTTCGTAAATTGACAAAGTTTTCAAATAACTGCTGCACTGTGTTTTCTGGAGCAAAACATTGGCACACAACCCACATAAGGCTGGAAAGATGCCTCCTGGATAGATTTGTCTGTTTCAGAAATGAGTTACTATTCCGCATTTAACTGAGATAGTATAGCTATTCTATTACTGCTGTAATTTTTTTCCCTCAAGGAGATGGCCTGCTTAATCCTTGAATTTAGATTGATGCTACTATGTTTCTGTACATGAAGAAAGCCTAATACATCCTTTTCAGCATAACTGTAAGACTATATCATATATATATATCCACAGCATGCAATGCATGACACTGTTGAAAGATTTCAATGTAGTCCTATAAGATTATGCTCAGTTAAGCAAATAGAAGAAAAAAAAAAAAAAAAAAAAAAAAGGGCACTGAGACCCCACTGTCCACCCATTTCAAGGGTTTACCTCAGACTAGCTCCACTCTGATTTCAAGGACTGAATGGCCATCAGTGGTTGGAGGCCAACAGCTGCATTCCAGAATGCATCTTCTGTTTTGTTTTCACCTTTAGTAAACAAAAGCATGCTTAACAGGGACAGTTAGGAGTTCTGTTTAAAAAGTGAACTCCTGCTAAGAGCAAGATTGCACAAAGAAATGAAAGTTTCTGAAACAAACCATTAAGAGTTTGTTGTTATCCTCTTCTAACCATTTGATTTGCTTCAAAAGCTTGTCTAAGCCTTGTTATTCTTTATTTACGTGACAGGACTGAGACATCATATAAATATACACTCTCTTGCTAGTCCAAATTAAAATCCATTAAAACAAACAAAAAAGTCTTTGCAACTTAAGGAAAATAATTTTGGTCCTGTCATAATAGAAATCTAAGAAATACTATTGGGGGTTTAAGTTTTGATTTTTAAATCTTTTAAATTTGTATATATGTAAAATAGTTCTAATAGGTAAAAATAGTCTGCATAGAAAATATCTTCGTGGTAAGTACTTTATTACCAGTAAAATGCATGAATACACTTCTATTTCTTCTTGTTGTTGTTGTTCTTAGTGGAAGTAATATGTCAGATTGTAATCACTGATTGTGTAAAATGCTGCACAAACCCAGCTGGCACTATTCCTTTGCTCTTACTTCCATCATAGGGAACCAATCCCTGATTTGCTTCTTTCAGGCAGTTTCTAGCTGCAGCTATTATGAGTGTTCTTTAAATGGGTGAAAATATTCAATTCTCTGTAGAATAAAGTTTAAAACCAGGACAATTCTGGGAAGCACCAGACCTCACCCAGACAATATTTTTTTTTTATCAAAACAATCCAAGCTGTGATGCTACAGTTTTATCCAAGGTAGGCGTCTCAGAGAGCCAGCTTGCACCTCTGATGGATCAGACATGGGATCAGAAATGCAGGATCTAAGACTGGATCTAAGATTGGAGAAAGACGTGCATGGTGCATGGCTGCAGTACCAGTGATATGATAAGCCCCACTGGTACTGCTCAGGTATTTCACAATCTTGACACTGCTGATACTACTTGTAGAGCTGATAAGAAAAATCAACACAAGTGAACCACTGTGATTTGTAGGTGTTTCTGTATCACAAGATACAGATCCTATTTTTGGTTTGGGCCCAGGAAGATATTTTAGCAAATAATTCAGTGTCCACATGTATTAAAGAAAAAAGAAACTCCCCCACCATTCATCTGCGAATGCCGCTTAAAATTCATTAGCCTTTGCTCTTGCTTAGACTTTCCCTTTAATTAATTTTCAGTCTGTACAATCTTTATAATTACCTCAAGCAAGATAAAATGAGAATGTTTAATACACTCATTTGCTCAATGAACTGAATAGTCTGTGGAAGGTGCCATATGATTAAGGTAGGTTTGCTGCAGATGTAGGATTTTCCATTTGATTGCTGTTCACATATTGCTATGTGTAATTTAGGGTCCTATTGTATTCTGAGGATGTATCTTCTACATGTATTAGAAATGCCCTCAGAGACTGAAAAAAAACCCAGCCAGAATAATTTTTGAGAAAAATTATCATTTCAAAGTCCAGAAGTCGACTCTTTTTGGTTGTTTGGTTTGGTTGGTTTTGGGCTTTTTTTGGGGGGGGTGTGTGTCTTTTTTTTTGGATGGGGGTAGTGTGTTCAATAATTTGTCATTTTACTATGTTTTTCCATGTATAAGAAACCTCTTCTTTCGGTCATGTACAGGTACTGGATCCTAACATGTTACATACTATTCATTGCTCTTGATCTGAGGAGCATAAAGTTTACCGAAATAAATTATCTTTTAATGAAGCACATAATCACAAGAAGAAATGCTGTAATACCCTTTATACTAATAATTTTCTTCACAACCTTCATGAAAGGTTGCAAATAAAACACTGATAATAATCTAAATATTAATTTTGTAATTTTTAATAGTGTTTAATTCTTTATTTTCCTTATCATATAGAAAAAATTAAAATATATTTTTCAGATGTAAAATTATTTTTACTGTTTCAATTCAGTCACCAAAACTGAACCTATTTATTTGAAGCAAAAAAAGAAAACCCAAACAACAAATTGAAACAGTATTATTAGCAAATGTAGTATCTCTACATGTGAAGCATGATACACCTGATAATTTATATTATGGTAGTCTTCATGTTTAAATAACATAAATGAAGCACATTATGATGTTTAAACAATTTAACTGTATTCTCCTTCTAATGCAGTACATGCGAGTGCAGGTCTAGAACTACACAACATGGATTAACACCTGACAAGTTAGTGTCTTTGAAAGTTTAGCCCATAATTGGAAACACACATTTAACATTCCTAGGATAAAGTAAGGACCTTATTTCATAATAATGATTTTTTTATTATTATTTCACTAATTATTCTATTCTTTAGTTCCTTACTAGAAGGTAAAGAAATTGATTTCAACCTGAACTAAAGCTTATGGATCATGAAAACTGGAGTTTCTTGTTATATTTGCTTCCAGCCTTTAACAAGACATTCAAGCATGTGCTTTAAACACAGGCATAGTTGCATTAAATAGGTCTGGAAAGCTGAGCAGTAAGAAGAGATCACAATTAGTTCTAAGATTTCTTTCTGCTTTTACAAGAAAAAGTAGATGTTCTTGTAACAAAATCTGAGTTCCAGGTTTCTTGCTGTTTCCAGCAAATGTTCTTCCCATTCACAGATAATCTGTTTGCAGATGACACCATGCTGTGCAGTGCATGCCATCCAGGGGGACCTTGACAGGCTGGAGAGGTGGAACCATGTAAACCTCATGAAGATCAACAAGGCCAAGGCCACTGACCCAAGGTCCTGCACCTGGGTCAGTGCAGTCGCAAACAAAAGTACAGCTTGGGTAGAGAATGGATGGAGAGCAGGCCTTCGGAGGACTTGGGGTTGTTGGTTGACAAAAAGCTCAGCATGAGCCATCAGTGTGTGCATGTAGCCCAGAAACTAACTATATACTGGACTGAATCAAAAGGTGTGTGACCAGTAAGTCGAGGGAGGGATTTCTGCTCCTCTGCTCTGCTATATGAGACCCCTCCTGCAGTCTTGTGTCCAGCTCTGGGGCAACAACACAGGAGGGACATGGACCTGTTGGAGTGAGTCCAGAGGAGGCCACGGAAATGCTGTGAGGGCTGGAGCAGCTCTGCTCTGGAGACAGGCTGAGAGAGCTGGGCTGGTTCAGCCTGGAGAAGAGAAGGCTCCTTAAGGGGAGACCTTAGAGCAGCTCCCACTGCATAAAGGGGCTACAGAAAAACTGGAGAGGGGCTTTGGACAAGGGTCTGTAGGGACAGGACAAGGGGAATGGCTTTAACCTGACAGAAGGGAGACTGAGATGAGATCTTAGGCAGAAGTTCTTCCCTGTGAGGGTGGTGAGGCCCTGGCACAGGCTGCCCAGGGAAGCTGTGGCTGCCCCATCCCTGGCAGTGCTCAAGGCCAGGTTGGACGGGGTTTGGAGCAACCTGGTCTAGTAAAAGGTGTCCTTACCCATGGCTTGGAACTAGATGATCTTGAAGGTCCCTTCCAACCCAAACCAGTCTGTGATTCTATGATTCTATGATTTTCAGTAAGTTCCTTTTATATGAGTAAATGATGCTTCCTAAGACCAGTAAAATAACATGTAGTACTTTAACGAAAATGAAATGACCAGATTCATATGTTGAACTTCTGATAGAGTAGCATAAACCATAAAGCTAAACAAAACACACAAAAGTGACTGGGAAAGAACATGTGACTCAGTAATGTCTTGTATATATGGAATGAATGAGGGTTTAGACAGGTTTTTGGATTGCCTTATATATCAAATGGCTAGAAGAAGATGGGAACAGACTCCAACAGTTTATTTTAAAAACTTTTCTGTGCAGTCTTGCTCTTAGAAGGAGATTCTCTTAGAAAATTAGATTTTTCTACCACCATATCACTTAATTATATTGATTATATCAATATTTTATAGAGATTAAATTGTGCATGAGCAAACAGCATCAGTCTTTTGCCAATTTATTACATCCATTAAACACAGACTTTTTGTTCTGCTCTGTAAAAATAAATCTAAGTTAAAAAAAAAGGTGTTAATAGTTAATAAACTAAATCATAAGTTTTCAAAAATAATGAAATATTTAAAATAAAATGCAAAAATAATTGTAAAATCTATATAGGTGTGCTGCTTTCCTTTTAAATCTCCTGTGTTCATTTTCTTTTGCCTTTTCAGTCAAGTTCATATTTCTTGTTTCCATCTAGATATTGCCTATTTCCAAACAGACAGGAAATTCAACCTGTTTTATAATTTGAATTTATCAAAGCAATTTTGCTCTTAAGTTTGGCATTTAGTAAAGAACTCACATTTATGCAAAACAATTCTTACCAGCTCCACTCATTCTGATTCTGTGGATGCCAATTTTTCTGCTGTGTTTTGGAGCTTGAATAACTGTCAGTAATAGATTTTATTAACTTCCTTTTACTATTTTTAGCAAATACAAACCAAACCAAACGTCTTTCTCCCAAACTGCTAGAGAAAATATAAATACAGCACATCACACATTTTTACAGCAGTTGTGAAGAACAGACTTCAACCATTTTTTTTCTGCTTAGCCATATTAAATTAGCTTCCTTCAGTCACTTGTACAGGGGATACGCTGTAACTCAATGTAATGGAATTTAATTTGCTACTTAAACTCTATTTAAACTCCATTTCAGGACATATCCATTTATTTCATGCAGATTGACTTCTGAAGTGCACTTCTGTCATACAAAGGTGGATGACTGTGTTGTAGGCTTTGTTTGTCAATTTAAATTGTGGTAGACACTTCAGTAAAAATTTTTATTTTCCCATTAAAGACAGGAGTAATGGAAGGTGCGAAATGATTCTGTCTTGGTTTCAGAACTGAGACAAAGAGATAAGCACAGAGAATAAACCTAGGAAATTAATATTTAATCATTTATATCATTAATCAATAAGTATATATTGAATTTTAAAACAAAAATCTTGCTCTCAGGAGAAATTGACTAAATCATATCTTTTAAAGTTATGGTTTATTTGTACATCCTTGCAATAAAACTTAGATATTGTAAACCATAATCACACTATATTCAACAACATAAAAAGTTATACAGAGCAGGTATGTACTGAAAGCAAATTAAGTCAAAATCATTGGCTGGTAAACATCTATGATTAATTAGATTTATGCAACTATAAGACTAGCAGGAATTATTGAGAAAATTATTAAAGGAAAACATTTGAAGAGTAGCTTACAGGAAAAATAAAACAAAGCACACTCAGGTTGCTTTCTGTTTGTTCATATTCATTATGTAGCAGTAGAAACTGTGTATGTCCCAGAAGTTCAGCCCAGGGTTTTGAGGTTTTTTAGTAGCATGTTAATAAAATAAGGCAGAAACAATGAACACATTAATATCAGTATAGTTTAAATTAGCAGAATGAATGTATTGAATTGCTGTAAACAAGCTGGGGATTAAAGAACCAGAAGAGATGTGTTTTTAGACCTAAGCACTGCTGCAGAAGTTTTATCATACTTTCACACCTGCAGCCCTGGTGCCTTATGCTGTGAGCCCTCAAAAAATGAACTATAATGAGCTTTAGGAACAAAGGGCCACTGGAACACCACACAGATTGTTCAGGAGGGAAGAGGCCTCAGGACACCTCTAGCAAAGCCCCTGACTCCAGCAGGGTCAGCTTCGTGTGCAGTGTTGGACCAGAGGAGTAATTACAAATTCTTGCTTCCTCCAAGCAGGGCCAGTTCCTCTCAAACTGGTGGTCTGTGAGGATGCTAGCTTATGGCAGCAATAGCCAATGTTAGCTAATGTTTGCATGAAATGTCCAAAGAGCAGCGCTCTACCGCTTGCTTTACTGAGATGGTATTAGGACTTTCAGTGGTACTTGGTCTATGCTGTAAATTAAGCAGTGCCAGGTAGTATTCAGGTACTAAAATTCAACAAGCTATTCTGTCAAAATGTTAAAAAGATCACAGGCAATTTTAGGGGACCAGAAACTCTTTCCTAGAAAATTCTCAGACCCAGTTTAGGAGTTAGAAAGGACTTTAAGATGATTCCAACAGACAACTTGCTATCCTGTTTAGTAGGTAAAATATGTTTAGGTGTAAGGATGCAGGCTATTCAATGCTAAAGTGCCCGCAAGCAGCCCAGGTTGTGTTCATTAGCCATGTTTGCAAAAGAAAATTAGTCTTCTGAATCACTGCCATGAATATGAAAAATCAAAGCGTAAGTGAAGGCTTGTATCTTTACCAGGACTGTTTCCCCCTTCTGTTCTTCAGTGTACCTGCTAGATCTGACTACTTTTCCTTTCCTTTTACTTTCTGCCATTTGCTGTATAAACTAGTCCCATGAGAATGAAGATGAAAGTTATCATCTTTCAGTAATCAATTATAAATACTTTTAACTAGAATTTCTTCTACTAACAATTCTTTCAATGCTGTTTGTTTGGTTGTTTTTCCACAAAAGCATATAAACAGAGAGTGAAATAGGACGTGCTAAAAGCATTTTAAGAAAAGGCACCACCAACTACAGTAGTGAAACTGCGCTACTATTTTTAATAATAATATTGTTAGAATGTTCTAAATGGTCAAACCATTAAACATTGGTTAAATGGTCCCAGACTAAATGGATTTAATACAACTAAAGTTAGTATAACTAGAGCCCATATAAAAGACCATTTAAATTAAATGAGAGATTTCTTTGGAAACCACTGAGCTCTCAATGTAAATAAGAAAATAGAGAAAAGCACTTTTACCTATGTGAACGCTTCTGGCATCTGCATTTCCTCATGAAGCAGAAGTATCAAGAAAGTTAAAAACAAAAAAAAAAGAAATTGAAATGAAGAAAATTGATTTTTAAAAAAAGTGTGGGTGATAATAAATTCAATATACTCAGTTTCTCTAAAAAAGAGGAGTAACTTGATAAGTACGTTAGACATGGAAAAGACCATTGATTCAGTGGAGCTTTTCAGTCTTTCAGAGATAATCATAGTAAGATGAACTGGTTGAAAGTGAAATTAGGCAAAATGAACCATGAAATCAGCTGCCATTTAGATGTGCCAACTAACACTGGAAAAATGCTAAAATTTGGTTTTGCTTCTGAAGAACCTGTTTACTGAATATTAATTACATTGGAAGTAGAGATCAGAAAAAAAAAAGTCAGGAAAAAAAAAGTCACATTCAATAAAGTAATAATTTAAAAGAATTTTGGAAATGGAAAGCTTTTGATATTTTTATCATGCACAAAGCCTAAAATGCTGGGATCAGGTAGTCTAACAATTTAACAGGAATAGAATTTCCTTCAGTGTCTGCATACCTGCTGTGCTCATAAAAGTTGTTATGACTGTTGCGTACAATGTTTTCCCAATTTCTGGAGGAGAAGCTTCATACATAATGACAGCTCAGCAGTTTTGTAGGAACTTGCACTGCTAGTTTGGCCAAAGGAAAAAGGCAATTCCATATTCAGTGAAACGAATACATTCCCGTTTCGAGTTTATCACTCCTGCATGCATTGCATTTAGTTTCATAGGCTAAGTTTGTAGTTTTCCTTCTTCTCTAGGGTCTCTCTGCTCTATTTGACTACCTCACTCTTTTTTTTTTTTTGTTTTCCTTAATGTATAGGAGGATAATGTCTTTGAGAACTCTCTCTCATTGGCATATCTAGACGAAATGGGTCAGCATCTTTCATCATTAAGAGAGGCTAGCAGAAAGACTTCTGTACTCATGAAGATAATGTGGTCCTGAAGCTTGTTTCCTTATAAAGCCAAGATAAAAGCAGGAACTTACCTACAATAATATTTCCTTTACAATACAGTGCAATCAAACTGAGAGCCAAAGAAAAACAGAGATGCTATTTCTGCAGTTTAAAATGTTTCATTCTAATGGGAATGGTTTCTTGCATTAAGAAATTGCATGACAGACATTATTCAGCTTTACAGCAATTATTATTAAAATAAAAGATGATTGAAAAAGTACAATTTACACACAATTAAGAACACATAGGAATGGGATTCTATCAAGCATTAAAAAAAACAAACAAACAAAAAAATATATAAAAAATAAAAATCCAACCAGAGTAAGAAAATGTTTGCAACGTATATTTATTAATTTTTATGTATTGTATTATTTCCAAAACATATTTTGAACTACCACTTTTCTTGGCAATTTAGATCTAAAGGCATAATGCTTTCCAACATGATGAGACATTAGTACTTCAGATTTTAGTTAAATCCCTTATTTAGAACTTCACACAACAGAAGCTTACACTCAGAAACCAAAATCTAATTTCAGGTATTTGATGAAGTCTAAAATATATAATGTAACAACAAAAATAAATGAAATATTCTTCAAAGGAGACAAGAAGGACTATTAAGTGCAAAGATAAAATTTATGGAAGGACTTACCCTTTCATTGAATGCTTCTTATTCTGTCCTGCTGAATCTTCCTCATATTAAATGCTCTGACAGGAACAGAAAGTAATGTTAATTTGGCAAATTATAGGTATTTTTCAATTTTTATTAATCACCAAAGAAATAGACAAAGCCTTTACTGAATTTGGAGCACAGGGGCAAAATGTCTCCTGAATATTATTACAGAAATAGTGACATTAGGACATTAGGCAGGATATGAGAGAGCTCTTTGTGGCCTACTATATATGAAATTAAATGCCAATTTATTAGCTTGAAGAGAAACAGAAAACATTAAAAATGTAGTGGAAAGTATAGCTCACTGAAATATGCATGCTGCTCATGTAGTCTTAACTCCTGTTGCATATTCACACAGAAAGTTACTGAATTGATGTCATAGTGTGCAGACAATCTAAAAAAGTACTTGTTCAATTTTTAAACGCACATACAGGCAGAAAAGAATGCTGAGATGGTTATTATTTTTATTAATACTGTAATATTTATACCTGTCAAATTTTGAACATGTACATAAATATAGAAGCATCTTTGTCCCTTCTAATGTCCTAACCATGCAAAAGGCTCTTGGGTCAATATTAGTTCTCTAATATGTAGCAGGTTATTAAATATGTGCACTGAAGTAACCAAAGTGTGGTATTACTGTTCCTGCTGGGGTGAAATATAAAATGAAGTGCTAAAGGGGATATATGATAAGCCATAGAATACTAAAAAAGATTGTTTATGCAGCACTTTCTTCCCTATGGGTTGAGTTTAAGGCATGCCAAGCAGAGGACAATGAAGAGCAGATATAAAAAGAGATTAAACCTTGGGGAGGCATGAAAGGCCATTGCACGGATGGATAGTTTATAATCTGAGCATCTGCTTTACAAAAATCAACAAGGAAAAAGAAAGAACTGGAAAATAATAAAAAATTAAAGACATTATTTTAGTCATCATGACATTATTTTAGTCAGCATGAAAAAATCAGTAAACAGGGCATTGCTTAGTGAAACAAAGGTAATTCAAGGAAAGTATGCAATTCATCTTTGCCAAACTGGTTGCAGCAACTGACAAAAATCTGTCCATTTATCTTACACTGTAAGCTTGCTTCAGGCATTGCCAATAAGTCCTTGTCATTGCTTTTAACATTACAAATATCTGCCCATGGAAATGACAAACCTGGTGATCAAAGTGTAAATACAATGTATGACATTAAAAATTAGCCATCTGCATCTCACCTACACAGAACAAAAAACTTTTGAGGGAGGTTGTACAGATGTCTGATCACATGAATCAGAAAATAAAAGCTGAAGGAATATATCCAGAAGGCAAATATTCCTGTCTTACCTCTTTGTTTTGATCAGATGTTTCAGATTTATAAAGAGCACTGGTAATAACTGAAACTCTTGTGAGGTAGAAGTATATCATGAATGAGTATTTCATGTCTGATCTCCATCACTAGATCATATTTTACAGATTTTGGATCTGAACCTGCTAGGTGCACTGCAGACTCAGTGTCTCTGCTATTGGTATTTCATGCAAGCACTAAAATCTGCCTGCAAACCAAGGTATAACTGCCCTGGTGAAACTGGGCTGCCACACATATCATAGAATCACAGAAAGGTTTATGTTAGAAGGGTTCTAAAGGCTACCCATTTCCAAACCCCTGCCATGGACAGGGGCACCTACCACTAGAACAGGTCACTTCGAGGCCTGTCCAACTCAGCCTTAAGCACTGCCAAGGATGGGGCAGCCACAGCTTCTTGGGCAACTCGTGCCAGGGCCTCATCAGCCTCACAGGGAAGAACTTCTGCCTGAACTTCTGTGGGATGGGAAGAATCATCAGAAAATAAAAAGGCAATGACCAGAGATTGAGATAAGAACAGTCTGATAATTAAAATAAAGTACAATATAATACTAATCATAATAATGAAAAGGGAAGTAACAATAAGAAAGATAAACCCAAAATCTAACAGACATCAGTGCTGCACTGTACAATTGCTCACCACCCACTGACTGATACCCAGCACGACCCAAGCAGCAATCAGTCCCTTCTGGCCAGCTGCCCTCAGTTTCTATAGTGGGCATGACATGCTGTGGTATGGAATATCCCTTTGGCTAGTTTGGGTCAGGTGTCCTGTCTTTGCTTCCTCCCGGTTTCTTGTGCCCCTCCTCACTGCCAGAGCACAAGAAACTGAACAGTCCTTGATCAGGGTAAGTGCTACTGAGTAACACTATAGTAACTGTGTTATCAACATTGTTCTCAGACTGAAGCCAAACCACAGCACTGCACCAGTCACTAGGAATGAGAAAAAAACCCTCTGTTGCAGCTGAAACCAGGACAATTTAATTTTCATTTTCTTGTGCCTCCAGTTTTGTTGTCTTGACTCTTCCCAGCCTGGTGAAGAGAAGATAGGGGAATGACCTCATGGCAGTCTACAGCTTCCTCAAGAAGGGCAGCAGAGGAGGAGGTGCTGATCTCCTTTCTCTGGTGACCAGCAACAGGACATGAGGAAATGGAATGAAGCTGCATCAGGGGAACTTCAGGTTGGACATCAGGAAAAGGTTCTTCACTGAGAAGGTGGTGGGTCACTGGAACCGGCTCCCCAGGAAGCGCCCCCAGCACCAAGCATGTCAGAGTTCAAGTTGTGCCTGGCCAACACTTTTAGGTTACTTTAGGTATATGTAGTCCTGTTAGGACCAGGAAGTTTGACTTGATGACCCTAATGGGTCCCTTCTAAATTAAGATATTCTATGATTCTTTGGTTCTTAGCTTTTTCTGTTGGTTTACTTGCATTTCTTTTTCTAGCTTCTTAAGATGCAAACAAATCAAAGTTAGGTCATTTGCAGACTACTACAGAAGTAGTTATCACCTGCATATCATAATGGTATGTTTAGGTGTGAAATACAATAAAGCTCATTAAAATAAATGCTAATTTCCTGCAGTTCACCAACAGCATATACTAACTTGCTAGTGTAGGCTAGTTGTATAAAGCAGGAGATGTACTCAAGTTTTGATTTCATTTATTTATTATTATCATGCTCAGTGAAATCCTCCCACTGTCTTGGGTTGCACAGCCATTAGTACACTCCACTCAGCATGCTTTTACAAAAGCAATGGTACTGATTAACAGCAGTTCACACAGGAAGAGGAATAATGGGAGATTAAATATACAAACAAATTGTCAGCAACTGCAGAATAAACTGAAGGTATTCAATCTGACAGAAGAAAGGCACATGTTTATCAAGTAGAAGGCAGTGAAAAATATTTAACTTCAAGGCCATTTTCTGACACATATTCTGTTGATTTTTACATGTTTCTTTTTAGTTGTTTCACAAGCTCAACGATTAACTGGTTGGATGTCCCATTTCTCAGGTGAAATTTGGATGAATAAATAGGTTGATTAACAATACACAGTTGTCACACGAAGAAAAGTTTAACAGCCTGAAAACAAACAGTTAAACCAGAGCCAGATCCTGCAGTACTTACAGTCATTTGTTACTCTACTATGGCAAGATTCAACCATCTCTAGCCACCAGTTCAAGGAGGGGCATCACAAAATGTTTGATTTTAGTGCCAACAATACCCTTACAACTAAGCCCATTACTGATCATTATCTACTCACTTCTGTAGGGATTCTGGGTCAAACACTGCCTTATATTATTTTGTGCAAATCCACAGATCTAAATCCACATCTTCATTTTTAATTCACCCAAAATTTTCCATTTTGAAGGTGCAAACTGAACTATGGAAATTTCCTTGCTGAAATTAGCACAAAACTGAAAAATTAATAGCATGGAAAATAAATGCATTTTTCTACTAGCACAAATAACTTCCTGGAATTATTGTGCATGGAAGTTTTTACCTGCAAAATAAATATTTGAACATGCCCATGCCTACTCCATTAAGCTGTTTTATGTATGACACACTCTACTTTTGCCTAAGTTTCTATCTCAGAATCCATCATAAGAGATATGCAGTATATATTGCCTATTCTCATTTTTCACACACCATAAAAGAGAATTATATTGTCCACGCACTGAAAAAATTGCCAAAATAGGTTTCTTCAGAGACAACTCTCTATTGAACCAATCCCAGACAAGGGATTAGTTTGTTGTACCTGTGCCAGAGGACTTCATTCACTTTCTTTGCACCTTATTATCTTCTTCAGTGGTCAATTTATTAATGTGATTATATAGAGATATTCCTTAGTGTTTTGAGGGAAACACCTTTGCATACTGTACTTTCTCCCACAGTATACTTAACCATTTTTTCTTGGTGTAACACTTACTGTGGAGGAGGGTGCTTGCTTTAAAGAAATAACATTAACACAGAAATACAAATAACGCATCAAATTAAAAAGATTACATTCATAGATGGACAAGGGATAAAACTGCCATTCCCATGTTCAGGAGTACATTAATTCAGGAGAACATGATTACCAGCCCAGTTTATTTTGCTATAAAAGTCAGGGTAATAGTGTTTAAATAGTTTAGAAGAAATCATAGTTGTGAAATTGCCATTTACAATCACAATGATCAAAACCCATTGATATTCTGTGAGAACATCTTGATTTCTGAAAAGAATTACGTCCTTCAAAATTTATACCTGAGAGAATTTGATTGATTCTGTTTAAATGAAGGTATCTGGGATAACACAATATACAGGACATGGTTCTATGCATGCTACACATAGTGGCAGAGTTGTGGCTTTTTGGTGCTCCTGTTTGGATGCATTAGTCAGTTGTAATCACTCCTGCCAGCAGGCACACTACACAACATAGGATTCAAGTGAATACTTACAGGGCATTTAAGGAGATCTTTAACTTGTCACCAGGATTCCAAATGGCTAGACACTAATAAAACTCAGGATGTAATTCTTGGTAGGATTTCAAAAGAACAGAAGTATCATAATAAATGTAATCAAAATGCACTAGTTTCATCAATATTTAAATTTTCAATAAATGTGGCTTGTCATACTTTAGTTGTCCAAATGCAAGCCTAAAAAAATACCAACCCCAGCTCGTTTGAGGAAAGAAGAAAAAAAGAGTCATTAAATATTTTCCATTAACTGATAAAAAATGAATCATTTCATAGAATATTGGTCATATTTTAGAATAAATAATTTGTTTACAACATGAAAGTATTTCTACAGAGGAAGAAAAGTAAAGTCATACTTTATATCTTGTGAATGTCAAAGTTCTCCAAAATTCACATATATTGTGAATTTGAAGTTTTATACTATATTGTATAAGGCATGGACTAGTTCTGTCACATTTTCAATCATAATGCTAAAATCACTATATTTGAAAGACATTATTTTAACACATCAGTCAACAAAATTAGCATTATCTCTTAGAGAAAAGTAACTTCAGGCATTCTCAACTGAGAACGTTAAGATAAATTTGCAAGTAAAATGTATCTTATCTAAATGTGATGAAAATTAGTTTTTTTCCCTCATGCTTCATACCTGAAATACAACCAAAAGACTTGGTCCTGATATTCACTTGTCACTGTTCCTTACGAAATTCTGGAGCACATTTGCAAAATCAATCCTCTTAGTCTACTGGTTGCTGCATCCTATTTTATTTCCTCCTTTACATCCTGAAAAAAAAGTCCTTTCTTTCACTTGAATAATTCCTGCCACTTTCAGCAAAAGTAAACACTGCCGTTGCTTTGGGTCACTGATGTCAAGTTGTAGCAAGTCAGAGACTCCATTTGCTAACAAACCTGAAATCAGAATTTACACTCTGCTTAAGAAATGAGACTTCAAACAAAAGAAAAAAAGGATATATTGAGAGCCCTGCAGTTGCATCTGGGGCTTATAGGAGTGTTTCATAGTGTTCCTCATTTCTCCCTCCAAGATCCCGGGAAACACTTGAGATAGAGAGCCACTGGCTTGACGCTTAGTGCTGCCATCCTGTGTCCAAGGAAAAGACGAAGGATGATCCCTAAAATTTCTAAAGTATTACACATCAGATTAACAGGAAATAGGGATGATTTTTCTTTTTAATGAAGAAAAAAAAAAAAAAGTGTTTATTCCCATAGAGAATTAAACTGTATTTAGTTAAAGAAAAGGAAGGAAAGGACTCAGGCAAGGAAACCCCGGATACCAAGTAACAAACATAAACTGTTAAACACTGAAGTGACTCAAACTAAGTATTAGTAAATATGTATTGTATTTCCCACAAATTCTGGTTGATCTGCAAAGCGGAGCTGTGTCTGTATGTATCTTTTTAGTGACTCAACTCCCTTTCAGAAGGATTAAGTCACCAGTGACGTTAATTCCTGGCTATCCATTGCTTCCTGATTTCGCTGTGGCCTAAAAGAGACAAGCAGTGCTGAAAATCTTTGAGTTTGGCTGTCCCTTGTGTAGCTGAGGGATTCAAACTCTTTCCATGACCTCTGCCTGTCAAAATGCTCCCGCTCTGTTTGCTGTAAGCACTTTTATCTGCAGCTGCTCTAAGCCACCCTAAAGTGTCATGTCTGTCTACACTCAACCCAGTATGACCAGTCAGCACCACACGCAAATGGGAATCTGGTGCAGTAACTTCTCCTCCTCTTTGTCCCAAACATTGGTAATTATGTCTAGGACTGACATGTTGGAGCAATTTCTCCCTGGCCACCAGCTTTTCCCTTGACTTTTTTAGTCCAGCCTGAGGCTTGCACAGATCGTGGGTAGGTTTTGCAGTGTCCTCTGGAATCCACCATCCCCAGACTTCCTATTAGTTAGGTGTTTAGGCATTACTGGTAAATAATTCCTCATGCAGAATAAAAATGATGCTTTCCCATTGTCATATTTCATTATCTATGTATAATTACACTAGATAAACATTCAACTGAATCCACTTCTGTATAGGAAGACCAAGCCCAACCATAGAATTTGTATTACATGGTAAGATGGGACATATGTTTCCCTAGTTTAGAAAAAGACACCTTAAAAACTGACCCTTAAATAAAGTTGTTACTTTTTTTTTTTTTTTTAATTATTCCTTCATAAGAAAAACAATAGAAAAGCTTCTGTTCTCACTCTGCTTGAGTGAAGTATCGAAATTGGTCAGACTAGAAAAGAGTTTATGATTTGACCTATGTGATGCAAAGTTTGTGTGTCAGTAGTAGACACTACATCTTGTACTTGCAATATGAAGACACTGCTGTTTCTTATCTATTATCCTTTGTCTGCTCTACCTTCTTAGTTTCTAAACTTTTGGCCTGTTGGGATATTTATGTTGAACCATACACATTCAGTATTTGATTCTACCTGAGGCACCTTTGTCTGTCTTGTTAAAAACGTTCTGTAGGTAAAGAATAAAAGAAAATACAAGTTGTTTGCAAGGAAACGCACTAGGTATCCACAAAACAGAACACATAGCTGTTTGCTACAGCCAGTTTGATGGCATGCATATATTACACACTGAAGTAAAGCATATCCTCAGACCAATTACAAAATTTACTCCTGACAAATAAACCTTTTGGCTTGCCAAGCCTAAATTCCTCCCCAGTCATCCTTGAGCAATAGCTATTGAATACTACATAATTCATGCATTTCACAGATCCAGCTTTGCAACAGGTTATTCCAAGCAAATTAATTCAAAATTAGTTTCTCTTAGAGAATAAAGGAACTTGAAACCTGCAGAAAGCATAGTCCAAAGACTGGTCTTTCTTCTCAACACATCATCTCATATCCCCTATCCTCAAAAAGATCCCCTTTCCTTCAGAATAATCTTTAATCAAATATTCCTTTCCAAAATAATCACAAATGCAACATTTCCCAAGTTCATCCTCATTTTTTCTTGTGATTTCTAGCCCATTTCTCCAAAGAGAAACTTTTCTGTAATCATAGCAGAAGAAAGTTGCCCCCTTGTGCATATGTGCTGCAATACAGTCCTTAACTACATTATCAGAAAGCATTTTTCCCAAAGAACTCTGCTTCTTCCAGCATACCAGATCGTGTACACTTGGGGAATGAACTAGGGATACATGGTGATTAAAGATCTATGTGCTTTACTACAAGAATATAATAGAAGAAAAAAAAAAGGAAAACAAACCTGAAGAACACTGCAGGAACGAACAGATTCTACTCTGGGCTCTGACACTGAGTTTCCAGGTGATGCTAAACAAGTTTTTTAACTCAAAATCTTTCTAGTTTCTCATTCGCCATGTATTTCTCATTCTCTTATTGGTCAAATTAAGAGCCTGGCTCTGATGTGTAAAAGTTCTTCCAACAGAACAATGAGTAAAACATTATATAGATAGAACATGTGGAATGTTTCAACACCCTGAAAAACTGCTTGTAGCTATTTTAACTGAAGCAAACTCTCCAAAGTCAGTAACGTTTACTCTCTCAGAGATCACTACCCTATCTGCAAAATGGGAACAAGAACTTCTGGTGTTTCTGTGAAAATTTGTTTGGTTTTATTAATTTGAAAGTTTAAGCCACTATTGGCATGGGTGTCTTGGAAGAAAGCAAAAAAGAAAGTAGCCAGTGTTCATGTAGAAACACATTTGAATTCAGGAATATGCCTAAATCATGCAGATGTGTGAGGACAACTGTACATTGGAAATCTGTTTATTAATTGAGTTTCTTTCACCTGCAGTATACAAGGAAACTCCTGTGGAAAGCCTTTTATATATTCATGAATAATTACAAGATGGTTATGTTTATACACAATAATTAAATTAAGGCTGCACAGAAAACCAGTATGATACTTTCCAACATTTATGCACTTGATCTTTTATTGTAACTGGAGGTATTTTTAACTTCTTTATATGCGACATGTATTCTTATAACTTGTGTATGCACACATATACACATATGCACACATACACTAGTAGTAAGAAAAGCTAACAATCAGAGCAGTTCTCTTTGAAATGTTGCCAATATAAATTTTAACTATCAGTTCTCAACTAAGAGACCAACTATGCTGCTGAAAAGATCATATGATTTTAAAAAAAAACATGCGCCATGTAAAACTAGATGATTGTTACTTTAAGAAAGTGGAAAATAGCAAAAAATGGAAAACCAAACTTTTGAAAACATGAAGAAGGCCAAAATATTCCCTTATGGTTACTAACAGGAAAGATTACTTGGAACAGACATTACTGAAAGTGAAACTTGCTTGAATTTTTACATTAATACAAACCAAAGAATAATGTTTAACACAGCATGTAGCTGAATTTTCAATATTGCATACTGCCATTAGATATTCAATGGTCATCTTTAAATTGAATGAGAGCTCCTCTTCTTGGTACCACTGAAGCTCCTAACCTGCTGAGTATCTGCTTTTGAACACATGCAACGAAAGTGGTTTGCAAGGTCTTTGTGTGTTGCAAGTGATCATTCGAATACACCTAGTTTAGGATGAGCCAAAACTCCACAGTCTGTCAGGTTTCACTTTGTACTACTAACTAATGTATTATTTATTGACATGAACATGGTATTGTGTCTGCCAGCATACTTCCATAGAGAATGGCTTTCCAGCAGCCTAGTACAGTTACCCGATTCTTCCTGAATTACATTACTATAATTTACAATGCTTTAAGATCTTAGCTGAGTGGAGATGCTAGAAATAGGTTAAATCCAGCTGACCTCTGTGGGAATTAAGCATATGATTAAGTGCTCTGATAAGCTTGTGTCATGGTTTAACCCTAGCTGGCATTAAGTAATACACAGCTGCTTGCTCATTACCTCCCCACTGCACATGGCATGAGGAAGTGAATATGAAAAAAAAGGAAAAATCAGGTGGTTTGAGATGAGAACAGTTTAATAATTGAAATTGAGTAAAATATAATAATGATAATAATAACAATAAAAGGAAACAAAGAGAGAGGAATAAAACAAAGAAACGAACAACAAACAGCAGTGCTGCACAATACAATTGCTAGCCAGCCACTGACTGACACCCAGCCCGGCCTGAGTAGCGATCTGGGCCTTCCAGCTGACTCCCCCAGTTTCTATACTGGGCATGACGTGCTCTGGTATGGAATACACTTTTGGCTAGTTTGGGTCAGGTGTCCTGTCTCTGCTTCCTCCCGGCTTCTTATGTCCCTCCTCACTGGCAGAGCATTAGAGACTGAACAGTCCTTGATCAGGGTAAGTGCTACTGAGCAACACTATAATATCAGTATGTTATTAGCATTGTTCTCAGACTAAAGCCAAACCACAGCACTGCACCAGCTGGTGGGAAGAAAATTAACTCCGTCCCAGTCAAAACCAGGACAGTTTGTTTGCTTGTTTCAAGTGTCAGTATTATTGCATAGTAAAAATATTGCAAGACAGAGCTGTGGGTAGTGCAGTTATTCCAGAGTTAAATGTGTACAGCACTTGTAAATCATTTCTCCTCTTAGTACACTATGTTGAGAATCTGTAAGAATCTATCTCAATTAGAGCTCCTTAAGAGGTAATCAAATACACTGCAATGAGATATAACCATTATGCCTAGATTGCTCCTTCATATCAAATATAGATTTGAAATGAAAAAAAGTTATTATCTCCTGCCTGTTTGAGCTAATATCTGTGTAAAATGAGCTTGGTTGCCTGGATGCATTTGCCTTAGAAAAATCTGTCACAAATATGAGACAATGACTTATACAACTGCCCTGTTTGAAAACGCCATCAAGGTCAGTCTGCCACATTATTCCCAAGTATTTAGGCTACACAGCTGCACCTAAATGCACATAACATTGCCACATGACAAGATATCGATGTATCTCCACTCATACCTATGCTAATAAAGCAGAGGGGGACTGCTAAATCGAGATGTAACACACAAAGAAGGCATGATCCAAGGCAAAACTCATAAAATTTGGTCTAAGTTCAGAAAGTCTGGTCTGGGTCTCTCTTCACTGCTAATTCATCACACCTCTCTCACGTATTCTGTAGACTCTTTTAATCTCGGTCTGCCATTTACCCTCAAAGTTCACACAAACTTCATCAACCAGTATGGTGCACCAACGTATAATCTACAAGGTGGAAGTGGAGAAGGTAGAGTTCTACTTTACCAAGTAGAAATTCAAGAGACATCTTGAAGCACAAGAGAGTCAGCTTCTCAATCTGCAATAAGTTGGTCATAAAAATAAGAGTAAGTTGTCCAAGTAGTTTGAGTTGTTGGCAGCTTTTGAGCCTACATGCACCATTGTTAGAAAACCCCCAAAATTATAGGTATACAGTCCGATCTCCTCAACTTCTGTTCCCATAAATTTCTGGGTGCAGGAGGTTACATTCCTGAGCCGCTTCCTGGAGCTGGTGCTATGTTCAGCTCAGCAACCTGTTTTTTCTTGGCTTCTGTTGTAATCCAAAAGCAGTCAACACTAACCTTCAAGGGACCAGCACAGAAGTTCAATTAACATAATTATAATCAAGTTCTGGTGCATCAACTGGAATATTTAATGTAAGAGACACAGAATTCAGGACATGTATCAGCTCAAACACTGCCAGTCCATACATGAGAAATCCAGTGACTAACACAGGGAGCCTGCTGTCACCATCAAAAGAATAGAGTGAAATGACAGCAGTGTCTCAGCAGAAGTGATTCATGCATGTTTACACTAAGCGTACTGTCTTTAAACAATACTGATGTGTATCAGATCAGAACTCCAGTAGCTGTTTCCTTTGATAATCAAGCTCCTGTTTCAAACATGGAGCAACAACTACAACATTGTCAGCAGCAATGCCTTACCTCTGTTGCTCTGGTTCCTAACATTGTACAGTACAATCATCAAAGCTATTGAAAATACTGGGCCCTTAACTTGTGCCAGGTGACCATGAACTATGCTGCTGGGCATCTCCACACACATCAGCTTTGCCGTCTGCACTGACAGAGTAATTATGATCTCCTGCACACTTTCCAATTCACATAAGGAATGGAAAACCCATCCAACCTGGTGGCTTGCAGGTTCATACATTGTTTCTGGACAGTGGTCAGGAGGGATATGTCTCCCTGCCAGCACATATCTAACCTGCTGAATATCTGTCATTGAACACATGCAATGAAAGTGGTTTGCAAGTTCTTTGCACATTGTAAGTGATCATCCAAATACATCTAGATCGGAATGAATCAAAACCCTATATAGTCTGTCAAATCAGAAATAGAATAGAAAAGGCTGGATTTGTTGAAATATGGAGGAAGGGAAGGAAGCTGATGGCAACTCATGGAATTGTTCATAGTCCAGTATAATGTAATCACCTGCTTCCTATATCCAGTATGTCCCAATACCATCTATGAATGACATCTATGCAAGGAGGTCCACCATACCCTTCCTTTCATGGCTTCCCAAAAGCAGAAGCCTCCATTCCATTTCATATTCCCCCAGTTGGTGGACAAGTCACATAAAAGGTAGTATTTATGTCACAGAAAAGGAGAAATTCAGGTTTTTTTCCAAGACAGAAAATCCCTATGTCATAATGTGCTACTATTTTGTTGCTTTGAAAAGTCTCAAAAATGAAATAAATTTGCAATAAAAGGTGAAGAAATATGTTGGCAGTACTGCATCAGTGTTACATTGATAGCTGTTTATCCAGTGAAGGGTACTTCCCTCTTAACGATACTAGGATCAGCTCACAAAGCTTGTCTGCTGTGAAAACCAAGCTGTTCTTCACAGCAGTTTCACTCTGCGACTGGAAGCATCTACTTTTGGATTACACTGGCTATGTGACTTGGAAAGAAAAGCCCCAGAGAATCCCAAGATAAACATGTTTCTTGAGTGCCCGGCTGATTAGAGATCAGTTTGGAAGCTGCTGCTGAAGAGAAGTCTGTTCTGGTTCACAGTACTTAGGCTACTAGCCAGTTCAGCCAAACAGCTGGTAGTAGAATTTTAGAGAGTATATCCTGGAAGGAACATCACACTACTATTTGGGAGCACCCCCAACAAAATGGCACTTGGCTTTGGCTGGTAACATCTGCGGACGAATGCTCTGTCAGTCTTGACAGGTTACCCCTGTAGCCACACAACTATGCCAGATGTATCAGGGACATTATCCAGAAGTATCCTTGGGACCAAAGCTTGTGAGCCCTTCTATTTTCATCATTCTTGGTAACAGCATACCACTTCTCCTATTAAGAACATATAGGCTGAATGTGTAGGCTGACTTTTGATTCTGTATTTAGGTAGGAGAAAGTGCCATCTTTCCACAACCACCAGCTCTTCTGATCTTGCTCTAGTCAGTAGCTCAGTCTGTAAACTTCAAGCTGGTACATGTAATTAGAAAATACGACTTTGCCATGTCAGTAAAGTTCTAGCAGCATATATATTTCATTCTTATGACCTCTTACTGAGACAAATAAAACCTGAGGTACTAGATTGCTGATTGCTAGCTAGGAAGAAGAGATACACATATACACCTCGGAGGCTTTGTTGCAGATTTTTTAAGGGGATGTGGCATTTCACTGCGTGGTCACAGAGTCCCTGACAAGTCCGCCATGCAGATTTCTGGGATACATGACAACAAGATACAATTTTGAAGAGTGCAAATGACATTGTTGGCAACAATGCAGGTAACAATGGTCAAAACAGGTCAGTCTGTTATGAACCCAATGGTCTTATTGGTCAAAGACTAAGTATGTGCTCCCTTCCTTCCACTCTTAAGAGCTGCAACTTCACTCTAGAGCATAGACAAATTTATCTTGCTTTCTCTACATACATGACTATAGTTGTCTGTCAGTCTGATACGTTAAATCAAAAATATCCTCCAAATGAAATATTCAGATTGAATCCTGAAACTATCAAACTATTATACCCTTGCCATTTAACTAGGAACATATTTCAAGAAGCTGCAGATTTAATGTTGCTAAGTAAAATACACTGATGGTAGCCTTGTCTCACTTATGCTCACCGGAGAATGGTATATGCTACCCAAAACTGAACTTGTGTGTGCTGTGAGAAAAGAAAGAAAATGACAATATTTCAACAGGATTTGGCTCTAAAATTTAATATTCAAAACGAGTCTCACACTTTGGCTAAGGAGTGTTGAGCACAGTTACTTTGCTAGTGACCATTGACACCCTTGGCACTGAAAACCACAACTGAGGTGACAGAAAAACAACAACTGCAGCATAACCCAGCTAGATGGCATGAATCTTTAATCCTAAAGTTTCCTTTTTTTGGAAGAACTGTTTGGGTAAAATCCTAGATTATAAACCAGAAGTGAAAAAAATACCCTAAATGAAATCTTTGTGACTTGCATTTTTAAAACAGAATTTTGCCCTTTTATTACTTTGAAAAGAAGACAAAAGTAAATCCAACGTGGGATTTTTTATTCTCATTTAAAATTTGAAACATTACAAACAATTTTGTTTGTGATTTCAGTTATGGTAACTAGCCACACAAATGGGCAGAATGGTATCTTCAGTGTTATTAATTGAGGAAAATATTTCAATTTTATAGGCAGTGAAGACAGATGTACCTGCACCAAGCATAACACAGTTTATATTCAAACAATAAAATAAAGAACACATTTTACAATTAATAAGTTTTTCACATATTTTACTTTAGCTTTCTTTTTCTTGGAACTCATATCAACACAAGTGAAGTGAATTTTCCTTAAGGACAGCTAGAGTTGCCAAGGTAATAAATTAAAATCTAAATCAGTCTTTGATATGTATATCCAAAATACTATAAACACTTCAATACTGCACACTGGAGCTCAGCTATTTCTGTATTATTTTAGCAGAGACTGTGCAACATTGGAAGGAGAAGCACCACAGCTGCTCATGCAAACTACCAGCAGAAACACTCAAACATGCATGCTGCACATAGGTAAGATGCATATGTGATTAAGGCCAAGAGTTGCTTCAACAGGTAAAAGCAGCTGTAACTACTCCTGCCTGAGAAATAAATCTACATGGCATGAAACAGCACTTCACAAATATCTGATCCAATCCAATGAGCTGATGGATAAGAAACAGGCGTGTTAAGTAGACCGGACAGAGTACTAAGTTGATGAAGACAAGCTCCATTATTAAATCTGGCTTATTTCTAGTTTGATTTGTTTGTGGTTGTCCTGGGTCCAGCCGTAGCAGTCATTTTTCTCCTTCTTAGTAACTGGCACAGTGCTGTGGTTTTGACTTTCAGCCTGGGAACAGCGCTTATTACACCAATGTTTTTAGCTGCTGCTTAGTAATGTTTAGTCTGACCAAGGAATTTCTGAGTCTCATGCTCTGCCAGGGAGAAGGGGAAGCCGGGAGGAAGCAGAGACAGGACACTTGACCCAAACAACCAAAGAGGTATTCCATACCACAGCACGTCATGCCCAGTATATAAACTGGGGGCAGTTACCCAGAAGGGCTAGCTCATTGCTCGGTTGGGCAGGGAATCGGTTGGCGGTTGTATTCTCTTCACTTGTTATCTCCCTTATCACTATCATCATTGGTGGTAGCAGTAGCGGTTTGTGTTATACCTTAGTTACTGGACTGTTCTTATCTCAACCCATGGGAGTTACATTCGTTCGATTCTCCTCCCCATTCCTCTGGGAGCGGGGTGGGGGGGAAGGGAAGGAGTGAGACTGCGTGGTTCTGATTTATGGCTGGGCTTAAACCACAACAGTGGTCAAGCATTGCCATATACTGAAATAGGAGATTACATATCATTTAGCATCGTTAAGCACACTTAAAAAAAAAAAAAACTACTTTCAGGGCAACTTCATTGGGGTAGATTGAAAGCCTTTTACATTGTGCAACCAACCACAGAGAGATTAGTGTAGACAGTCCACTCCCCATTAGTTCTTTCAGTAAGTTTAAAAAGGGACAGCGATTTTTTGCAAGGATAAGGATAGGTGAGCTAATGTTGCACAAATATTTCCCATTGCTGCCACCTCATAAACAGCATCCACTGTTCTCTCTTTTGGACACTGCAGTTCATGGAAGATGTGAACCAGCTGCTTCATTTCCAGAATGCAATGTCTTACATGCCTACACCATAAGAGTACTAGGAAAGAAATAGGGGCAGCTCTGATTAGACAAGACTGAGGGGGAACACAGTAATCTTGAAATATATGGCAGATCTACAACAGAACAAAGCTTCCTACCATTCACTATAGATTAAGTGTAATAGGCTTAAAATCACTAAGTCTGAGATTTAGACTACAAATCAGGAAAAACAAAAGTAAAAACCAATCTACTAAAAAGGACAGTTAAACTTTGAACTAGATTTCTCAGCCTACCTAAACAATCTTCACATTGGATGTGAAAGAATCATCACAACAATGCTAATATATTTGATCAGTGGGTTTAATATGTATCTTCACAAAACTATGTTTTCTGAGTTTAGAAAGATGAGGGGCCTTTGGACTCAGCACAGAGCACTTGCATTTGTTCTGAATAGAAATCCACCTAGCCATGCATCTTTTGGATAGTGGCCAAAGCAGGTTCAAGAGAGTAAAAACAGTGTGAACATATTGCACTTTCCCTGCATGATATCCAGGTTTTGACAAAAAGCTGTGGGAGAATTAGAATTCGTTCATAAGAAAAGAGTAATTTCTACAATGTACAATCCGGTTGCATGGCTGTTGAACTGACAATTCAACAGTTTAAAACATGAAAAATTAAAAGCTTGGGTGAGAACATTTATTGTTTCATCTTCCAGGTTTATGGATCAGGTTAGGATCAGGATTAGGGAAGAAGATCAATAAACAAAGTGTCCCTTTGAAATGATGGTTCAAAAAGATCTGTCATTTGGTTTAGAATCATAGAATCATAGAAGTGTAGAATCATAGAATAGTTAGGGTTGGAAAGAACCTTAAGATCATCCAGTTGCAAGCCCCCCCTGCCATGGGCAGACACCTCACACTAAACCATGACACCCAAGGCTCTGTCCAACCCAGCCTTGAACACCACCAGGGATGGAGCATTCACAACTTACTTAGGCAACCCATTCCAGTGCCTCACCACCCTCACAGTAAAGAACTTCCTTATATCTAATCTAAACTTCCCCTGTTTAAGTTTGAACCTGTTTCCCCTTGTCCTATCACTACAATCCCTACTGAAGAATCCAAATTTTGACCTCAGATTATGCCCTTACCATATACACAATCACAGATTATCTCAAGTTGGAAGGGATACATAAGGATCCTTGAGTGCAACTCCCTGCTCCTTGCAGAACTACCAAAAAAATAAACCATATGACTAAGAGTGTCGAGATTCTCCTTGTCTGATGGACTTCGTGCTATGACCACTTCCCCAGGGATCCTGTTCCAGTGATCAACCACCTTTTCCTCATTTCCAGTCTGAACTTCCCCTGATGCAGCTTCATTCTATTTCCTTGTGTTCTGTTGCTGGTCACCAGAGAGAGATGAGCACCTTGTCTTGAGGAAGACTTAGACTGTGATGAGGTCACCCTCAGCCTTCTTTAAGCTGAACAGACGAAGTGACCTCAGCTGCTTCTTGGAAGTCTTGCCCTTCAGAACCTTCTCCATCTTGGTCTCTGTCTTGGCTCTGGACACTCCTAACAGCTTGAGGTACAAAACTGTACATGATACTTGAGCTGGGCCACACCACTGCAAGATACACGACAAACACTTCCCTCAACCAGCTAGGTATGCAGTGCTTGATGCACCCCCACAGTTGGTCCTTTTGGCTGCCAGGGCACACTGCTGACTCATATTCAAATTGCCATCAACCCAGACTTCCAGATATCTTTCTGCAGGACTGCTCTCCAGCCTCTCATCACCCACTTTGTATGTATAATCAGGATTAGTCCATCCCAGGTGGAGAATTCTGCACTTGCTCTTGCTAAATTTCGTCAGTTTGGTGACTGCCCAGCTCTCTGGTCTATCCAGATTTCTTTGTAAGACCTCTCTACCTTCAAGGGAATCCACAGCTCTTCTCAGTCTACTGTCATCAGTGAACTTACTTGTGTATATTTGATTCTTGCATCCAGATCATTTATAAAAACATACATATTGTATATTGTGCAAAGTATATTGTCATAAGCATTCAAAAGGCTTATGCCAAAAGCCTTTTGGCTCATACTCTTCCAATGGAAGAAAGCAGGAAATCACAATCAAGACTTCATAATGTAAGGACTTTATTTGTATCTTTTAATAAAATTTTAAACTTATCCATGCATCCTGATAATATTAAGAAATCTTCCCATTTTACTGTGTCTTATAATGAAAATGCTTCAAGATGTAAGCTAAACTGAGTGCAAGCCACTTGGAATAGATGAGCAACTATGAACAGAAGAAAATTACGCAAAAGTCTCATCAGAAGATGGCACCGCAGAGATCTGGGTCTGTTCTTCAGGGGTTTAGCAGTTAACAACTTGAAACATCACCAGTAGTACCATGAGACAAGAAGCCTGTAGCAAACAGCATCTATTCTAAAACTATGAAGCAGTCCAGCCACACTGGGTCTTTAAAGACCTGCATCTTTCAGCTGTTCTTTAGATTTGAGTCCTTCCCCAGCTCTTACTGGTCAACAGAAAAAATAGAAATAGCTCCCCCAAAAATATATTAAAAAAAACACCAACAGAAGTCCAAAACTAAATAATAGCTATACCATGATAAATTTCATATTGCAAAAACTGTAAAGGTATCTTTAAAAACCTTTTTTCTTTAAATCTTCCAAGATTTTTCTCCATATTCCATTTCTGTCCCCAGGAATTCAAATTATTGAAAAAATCTAGCCTCTCCCCCAGGTATTTCCCATTAAACTTAGGGTATCTCACATCTAGAAGGAGTTTATTTCAGCAGATCAGCTCCCATTCTTTACTGGCCTATTAAGATCTTGACTCCAATTGTTACTAGGGCAAGTGAACAAGCTTCAGTACAGCAAATCAGCTGAGACAGGGTTAAAAAACTATACAGCAGAGCTCCTCCTTGCCCCACCACTATAGAAATAACCTTAAAAAAAAATAAGGTATTCCAATTTTGTTGAATCACCAAAAGGGGACTGAAGAATAAGGAAATATAATGCCTCTTTCCCTGCAGCCAGTAACACATTAACTTTGAGGAAACATAGCCAGCCCAACCAATATTGCTGTATTTATGCCTTGATAACTAGATACATACAGAATTTGCAATACATTTTCAGTCATTTTTATTAACTAGAATTTGAACATTCTGTCTGTATTATTGAGATTCCTGTGGAAATTACAACACATTTTAAAAAAATTAGGTTTCTAGGTCACAAGGCTTATTCTATTTGTTTTTATAGCAGTAGCTAAAAAATAAATGTAACTGCTATATGCCAACTACATTCACAGGAGTATTACCACACCTTTCACAGTAACAGCTGCCTCTGATGTCACTTTTTCATTTTAGAGTTACAGCAAATTTAGTATTTGACCTAGTTTAAAGAGTGTAAAAGTAAACAAGGCTACCTAAAGGTGCTGTTCCACCATAGGTCTGAATGCTGACACCATGTGGACTACAACAGCATCACCCTAAGGTCAGCAGCAACATCTGTTCATTCAAGTTGAAAATGGATGTCCCAGATTCACTCAACAGTTATAACTGGCAGTCTTAACAGCAAGAAGATGCTGCAGTACTGTGTTTTATAAGATTATATTAATATCCTTAAAATCTATGATGTTGAAGTACCACACTGAAGACTAGGAACACTGGAAACAATTTTTATTTGTTCACTGAAGTTTACATAAAACATATTAATTCAGTTTAAAAAAAGTCTCAATGCAAAAGGCAGTAGTTTGGCTTTTTATTTGTAAAGGATAAAGCATCTCCTGAACTAAAAGCAAGTTCTAACAATTCTGAAGGGTCCACAGATGCTATGTTCACTTACAATTTAATATCAGCAAAAAAAATATGTCAACATTCCAGGTAACTGTAGAAAAAGTGTATACCACACTTATGGCATACAAGATTTGTAACAAGCAAAAAAATACCCTGTTTTAAAAGTAATCTCCCTTCCAAATAGGTTTTCATTTTAGAGCACTCTCCCTCTGTAGGCTTTACATTTAGAATCCTTTATATACAAAAAGGTACAACAAATTGGTACAGTATTTATTGCAACAAATTAAGGATGCTATAATATACACAAATTAAATTAGTCCCCCCAGTTTGCACACCCTCTTGCTTCTTATTCCTTGCATGAAGCAGTCTCCTTCTCTGGTTCTAAGATTAAGCTCTTTCACTGAAAGGCACGTACTTCTCTACAACAGAAGGAACAGATGCATTAATCTGAAATACCCTGTTTCAAGAGGAACTTTAGCCTACATTTTTGAAAATCAAACATTACAAAAACCCCACTGAGTTATAACATTGTATTATTAAATTTGCATGTAAAAACTCAGAGTTACCATATGACTTTAAACTGAAGTGCCATAAAACTCCATTGATTTAAACTTCTCAAACAGACAGCTCACTTGCAAAAAAAATGTGTTTTTACCGTACTGGATATATTTTTAAGCTTCCAAGGCTCCCCCATTCCTGTTCAAACTTTGGTAACTGTTGATAGCAACCCATAACTAGTAGGCTATCAAAAACTGAGTAAGTGCTTTTCCTTGTGCCTTGCAGTGCAGCAAGTAGTTTGCGTGTAACATGATTTAATGAGAATTGCAATGTATATTAGTGTGATATGACTTTCAAAAATAATAGAACAATATACTTCAGTTGACACATAGGTAAAGCTGCATGGTGAGAAACCAAAGGTTAGAATTTAAAACTTTGATATTTAATAGTATGCTATTGAACAAAATGGCTAAAACATCCCATCCAGGTAAGCTGCCCAAACTGAAGAGGCACATAGGCTAGTTACATGGATGATGACAACAGTGAGAGTACACTTAAATGTTACAACCAAGAGCACAGGACTTTTTTTCATATAGCCCTGGAAAAAAACAGCAACAGTGGAAGTAATCATCAGGACACCAGGATAGTAACACCGCTATGCTGATTTCAGGAAAGAAGTCAGTTTCTCTGCCTAGCCTTGGAAAGGGTCAAACAGTCTTACCAGCTAAAAACAAGCCTGTAGGGATTTCTAACATGCACATACTGTGCTGTAGAGTATTACTTTGAAAACAACTTGATTATTTTAGTCAAGAAAAATGAAAGCAGAGTGGATACAATTGCAGTTTATTAACAGGTCACAAAGAAAGAAGGAAAAAACACATCTGTTTTCTATAGAACAATACTTAGTAATTTTTTGTCCATAACAAATGTATATGAACCTATCAGAACATGCAGATTCCTGTAAATGTGTTTAGGTTTTTTTTTTCCTTCCATTATGAGTTATGAAGGTAAGAAACTTAAACTGAATAAGCTGCTGTTGACTGTAGTTAAGCAAAACTGCAACTTCGATTTACTTAACAAAGGACTAAAATGAAAAACCATTAAAGGCCACTCTTCCTTGTTTCCTAATTAGTAGCTCCAAGTATGATTGCATATTTATGCTACCTTAAGAAAACCAACCAACCATACCTCTAAATTACTGCAAATATCATGACAAATGTAATGATATCTCCTGAGAGTATATGAGTATCATTATCATCAAGTATCCTCAGTGACTCTTAGATTACTTATGCATTTTGTATTCCCTTTGGTCATTCTTGGTTAAGAAGTGACATGAAGACTGATTACTAAGCTTCAGTCCAGATGCAAAAGACTTAGTTGAAACAAGGAGAAAAAAATTAACTGAAAGAAACACATTCCCAATTAAGGATTTAAAAAAAAAAAAAAAAAAGAAAAAAGCACTCTACATTAATTTCTGAACTTCCCTCCCAGCAATGATGTTGTTTTGTGTTTTGCAATGTTTGGACAGTATTTGATAATGCTGCTCTGTAGAGATTTGTGGAGTGCATCCACATTGTTTAGCACTGTCTTCCTCCTACACAGTGTTTCAAGATAAAAAGGAACTTAAAAAACTTTGAGAGCTTCTCCCCATAAAAGACACAGCAAAATCTTAATACATATAAACAGAGTATATCCATGTTATTGACTAAACATAACTGAAGTCTCTGTTTTCTGAAGCTTCTAACATGATGACTTTGATAATTTAACAACTTACTATGCTTTCTGAGCTATCCTGAAATAATAATAACATCTTCTTTCTTTATTATCAATAGTTATTCTCCTCTAAAGGTATTACTTCTTATCTGCTTAGTCAGTTCTCTTCAGCAAGTTAACAGAAACGTGTTGAAATTAGGTTTGGTTAGATCACACAGTTACACCAATATAATTACTTTTCTTGCAGTTTGACTGAGAGGTTGACATTATCATCTCTTCTGTGAGAAACATAAAATTTTAGGTCATCTTGGAGCCCTATAAATACAGGTCTGCCTATACCACAAGTTACATCACTCTATGTATTTACTCCAGACTATGTCATCTTCAAGCACTACAAGTCACATCAATCTCCAGTTATTCTGGGCTATGTGGACTTGGATCAGAACATCAGGTATTGCTTTTTCAACCAAATCTGATCTTCTTAAAATCAAATACTACTCATCTAGCAGTTCTTTCACCAACAAGATACCACAGTGAGTGAAGAATTGTATTAAATGAATACTTGATGTATCTTACAATACCTATGCCATCAGGTAAATAAAACACTAATACTGTATTCAAACTGTTTGTATTATATATCATTCAAAAGACTATTTCTGAAACAGCCTGGATCAATAATCTACCTTCAAACTACCTGGTGCAGCTGAACTAAACAATGATTTACCATAGCACTTCAATTTGAAGAGAAGATGAGTATTTGGAATTTAGGACAGGGTAGAGGGGTTTTCTGTGGGTTTTTTTGTTTTGTTGGTTGGTTTTTTTTCAAAATACAGCACTAACAATGTGATTTTTTTTTTTGGTCATCATAGTTAAGGGCAAGCGCTGCTGTCTATGGTTATGAAGAGTTTGCTTTAATGCAAGTTAATTTCTTAATCATAGTAATTTCTACCACATAACCATAGAAAGTGCAGTGGCAAAAAAGATTTATCTTTGGACATAATTTGAAAAAATACATACTGGGAGCAGAGACAGGACAATCCATTAAACAATCATTTCAACGAATTTCCAATATAAACTTTGAAAGGGAATGAATAGAATATGCTTTACCTGATTGAATAACCACAATAGAAATATATAGGGTCCTTGGTACAGCCCTATTTAGACTTTAGAAGTTCTCAGGCTCATCTCTTAAGCCAGGCAATCAACAGGCATATATATATACCGCAACATCACTCTACCATGTTTGTACGGCAAAAAATAAAAAAAACACTTCATCTTAAGTATACTTCCTTTTCTTACTGTTTTCACTTTTGTTTCACCCTTCTACATTCTCTCAGGGACAATAATTAAATATCCAAGAATGAAATAAATGAAATATGTAAAGCAGGTAAGAAAGTTATGGAGTACTTTGGGAACTCCACTACTAAGACTCCAATTGCAAAGTGGATTTATAACAGTTTAAAAGTCCTATGCATATTAGAATGTTCTACAATAACATACCTGAATTTATTTTTTTCTTCAGTTATAGTGTTTAGAAATGCACAGAAAAAAAACAAAACAAAACATTAGAAATCCACCCTCTGAAAACCTCTGATACTATTTTAGTCAACTTTCCCTCTAGGGTTTTCACTGCTTCTATTTTAAGGTATGCAAATAAAGAAAAAAAAAAAAAAAGAGAAAGGTAAAAGCTAGTTGCTGACTTCAACACAAGCTTCAGTCACGAGACCGTATTTGTAACAAAAATATCCCACCTTCCCCTCCATTTCTCTGGAACTCACATGCTGAAGACAAATGGTGTTTATCTTCTTGCCCACTAAATTCCTATCCATTTAAAATTCAAGTGATCTTGACATCCCTTCTCTAACTACATGCATATGAGACACAGTAGTGAGCTTTCTCAGTGAAACTGCTTATCATCCATACTCCACCGCTGTTGCTAGAAGTAACTTTGACTTCTATATACAAACCTTCGAGGATGACTGGCATCAAATAGTGTTGTATCATCATCATCATCATCTTGCTCTAATGGGGTCAGCTCCATGTTTTCTGTGTTTGTATCCAAAACGCCATACCTTCGGGTTTTTCTGCTTCGCCTTCTGATCCTGAAATGTATTTTAAAACACTTAAGTTCTATAAATTCTTCTCGACTTTCTATTCCCACAATGTATGAAAACTATCCCTTAAAATATAATTATATTGATACTTGTCATAAATTTCTAGAAAAACATAGTATATGTAAAGTGTACACACTTAGGTGTAAGAAATTCAGAGATCAAACAATTCTAAGTGCCAAGAGCTAACTTGAAATATTTAAGGCCAGTATGTTATTTGTAGTTTTGAGTAGAATTACTGTAGTGGATACAAAAAGCCTAAACAAGCACTTCATAGCTAAATGCAAGAGCCAGTGAAAAATGGCCATTTAAAAGTATGCAAAAGCATACTTTTAGCAGATTCTACAATAAGCAACTGGCTCTAGGACAAAAGCACTCCCAGATATTCTAGACGAGAAATTAATCTGAACACAAAATAAGAAATGAAGGCAAGGAAGTTCATGCTATTTATATATTCAAAATTCCTGTTATCTCATGATATACTTTACTTTTTTACTTAATGGTGTAAAAAGGAAAGTGAGTCTCTACTTTGAGAATAACCTAAGACAGTCACAGCAAATGTCCAGATTGCCGGTAATGAAAAAAAAAAAAAAATCAGAAGGCTGGCACAAATTTCTAGGTTCAAATGAATGCTGCTCAAAAGGGGATAAAAGAAATTGTAATGTGAAAACTTTCTCTATATAGAGATTAGACAAAAGACTAAGGCTAAACGAATAATGGAGATGCTTATGCAACATACATGGACATGGACAGTGGGATCGAGTGAGCCCTCACCAAGTTTGCTGATGACACCGAGCTGTGTGATGCAGTTGGCACACTTGAAGGAAGGGATGGGATGAGATTGGATGATATCCAGAGGGACCACATGTGAGAAGTAGGCCAATGCCAACTTCATGAAATTCAACAAGGCCAAGGGCAAAGTCCTACAGCTGGGCCAGGGCAATCGCAGGCAGAGCTACAGGTTGAGGAGAAGAGATTCAGTGCAGCCCTGTGGAGAAGGACTTGGGGATGCTGGGTGACGAGAAACTGAACATGATACCGCTTCAGTGTGCAGTTGCAGACAGATACCACCCATGTCCTGGCCTGCATCAAAAGGTGCGTGACCAGCAGGTTGAAGGAGGTGATCCTGCTCATCCACTTTGCTCTCATGAGACCCCACTTGGAGTATTGGAATTCTGGTGTCCTGTTGTGGTTTAAGCCCAGCCCAGCCAGTAACTCATGCAGTAACCATGCAGCAGTAACCATGCAGCCACCCACTCACTCCTCTTTCTTCCTCCCCTGCTCCTGAAGGGATGCAGAAGAGAACCCCTCCTCACTGGGCAGAGCATGAGACTGAAAAAGTCTTGATCGGAATAAGCATTACTTAGCAATAACTAAAAACCTTAGTGTGCTACCAGCATTGTTCACAGGCTGAGGGATGCAGAAGAGAACCCCTCCTCACTGGGCAGAGCATGAGACTGAAAAAGTCTTGATCGGAATAAGCATTACTTAGCAATAACTAAAAACCTTAGTGTGCTACCAGCATTGTTCACAGGCTGAAGTCGAAAACACAGCACCGCACCAGCTACTAAGGAGAAAAATAACTGTTACAGCTGAACCCAGGACATGGGGTGCCCATGGGGCACCTCCCATATGAAGACAGGCTGAGAAAGTTGCGGCTATTCAGCCAGCAGAAAAGATGCTGAGTGGAGACCTCTTAGCATCTTAGATAGTAGATGAGAATTTCCTTCTCCAGTTCCTGCAATGAACTTTCTGTAATACTACTCAGAACTCCAAATCTTAGGAGGTACAGGAACACTGAGAAGTGCTCTTGTCCACTTTCACTTGCTTATGTCTTTTCCTTTAAGATACAGTATAATCAAAATATGGATTCTAAGAAAAATAAAGATCTAAGCCTGCTCAAGAACTACAGAACAATTGGGATATCCTGGCTTACTTGGACTGCATGTCTTAATAAGTGTCCACACGGACCACTGTCTCTCAACTATCTTTCTGGAATACATGACAAAGGTACTGAACATACACCAGTGTATCTAACTACAATGAAAAGTACAGAGAAAACTTGCTGCACACTGAATGTGCTTTATGCATCCTCACAAACTGGGGCTCACCCAGAGGAGTTCACAGTTTGAGCATGATAGCAAGTAAAACTCCAAGAACAACAAAATACTGTGACAGACACTGCAATTAACTTAAAAATCATGTTGAGTTATGCAGTCAGTAGTTTCTATGAGAAATATAAAGGCAGATGACTGATAGCCCATGCTTTTTAAGGGACCTTTCCTTAAGAGGCGAAATGGAGAAGTTAAACAGTAAGCAGAAAAGAAATATGTTTACTGACCAAAAGAAGAGAGGAAAAATAACCCAGAGAATGTAAGTTCAGGATGTCAGTGGTGACGTCCCCTTGAAGAGAGCATGGGGGAGCCAGACAAGGCCCGACAATGTGACCGTTCCGACAGAAGAACCAGACTGAGTGCCTTTCCCCCGGCATTACCCAGACACCTCACCCGGCGGCGCTGCCCGCAGCAGCGGAGCCAGACGCAAGGGGCGGCTAGCAGCAGCCCCGCCAGCAGCCAGGGCAGCGGCGGCGGCCACATGTCGGCCTCTGCTCCTCCCCGGCGCAGATCCCCACCGCCGCCCGCCGCGGCCTTAGCGCGGCCGGGCCCTGCCGTTGTCTGGCCGCCGGAAGCGGAAGCGCTGCTCGCCGGCCGCCCGCCGCTGCCATGGGAGCGCCTGGAGACCTGGAGTGGCTGTCGGTGCTGCTGGTTAAGGGCAGTTAAGCAGAAGGAGGGCTTGGAAAATATTAGTGCTTGAAGGCTGAGACTACAGTTTTTCTTTCAGCTGAGGCCAAATGGTGGAAAGATCAAAGAGATCATCCAGCCCACCCCCTTGCCAGTGCAGAGCAACCTGGAGCAGGTCACACCGGAACATGTCCAGAGAGGGCGATTCCACAGCCCCACCCTGGGAGCCTGTTCCAGTGCTCTGCCACCCTCAACGTAAAGAAGTTCTTCCTCTCTGAGTATAATTTGCTGAGGTGAAACTTGTGTTTTAGTTTA